>NW_006159569.1:14388-60743 GCF_000334495.1 Tupaia belangeri chinensis
TCCCTCTTTCTCAAAGTTCTCCTGGGGGAGAGCGGGGCACAGTGGGAGCTCACAGCCTGTGATGAAACTCACTTCCTGCTTGGACCTTGTTTTACCGTTTTTTTAAAAAAATTATAAATAGAAGTTTACTTTTAATTAATTAATTAATTTTAATGTACATTTTCACATGTCTTTACAGTATATATTTCTTTTTATGATTATTATTATTATATTTACATTTTTTATTATTAGTAAGACCTTAAATCACTATACATCATTTAGGTTGTGAAGAGATTTTGCCCAGCATGATTTACACCTCAGACCAGCCCAGTTGAGAGACATCCTCATCAACAGATAATAAACCTTATCTGTGTCCCATGAGTATCTTAGCTCTCCATTTCCCCCCAAATATCCTTTCCTACTCTCTTCCCCTCCCACACTCGTTCCACTTTGTCTCTAGTGTCCATTATCATTTTTAATACTTTTATGGTCTCCAGCCTTTCAGTCTCTACCACAGAGTGCAGACAGTCAGTATAGGAGAAGTGGAAAGAATATCCCTGGAGCGGGAAACTGTGAGAAAGCCTGGGGCCCCTGGAGTTTCTAAGCAGAAACAAGGAACTGACTCAGCAGGGCCTGGCTTTCTTCAGAGTCTGAGAAGAGAGGCATCAGAGACAAAAGCCTGGTACCTTTGATGAGGGAACCGACAGGAAATTATCAGCTTTGTGACAGCAAGGACAGAGACAAGAAAAAGCCCATTTGGGCCCTCTCTCTGTCTGGATGGGAATTGGCAGGAAGCAGAAGGGGCTGTTTAATCCTGGCTCCAGAGCAGCCATGAGCCCAGGCTTCCTCCCTCGAAGAACAAGGTGAAGGAAAGGTGAGGTAAGTTAAGATCAACACCCAAACTGTTGGCTGCTTAGGTGAATAGGATCTTCCCATTCAAACTGTCAGTGGGTTCTTTTTATCTGTATTCTTTTCTTTTCCATGCTAAATCTAAACTGTAATCACACAATACCCCACCCAAATGCTTGATATGGATTTCTAAAAGAGATCCTAACATAGTCATAAAAAAAAAACCCTCTGAAATGTGCACTTTGTACTGTGTCTATGTGTAGGTGTGTTTAAAATGTCACGAACTGGAATGCCTGACTCTAGTTCTCAGGAATTAATCACTTAGAAGAGTGAAAGGGGGAAATTAACTTGCTTTAACACTTAGAAGATTCTCCATAGCAGTCGCCAAAATAGAACTTGATGAATAGAAGTATGGTTATCTTTCCATAGGAACTAAACTCCTTTTTTTCTCTCTTTTCTTCCTTCCTTCCTTCCTTCCTTCCTTTCTTTCTTTCTTTCTTTCTTTCTTTCTTTCTTCCTTCCTTTCTTTTTTTTTTTTTTTCTATAACTGCCTTGCAGAAAGTTCCCCCTTGAGGCATAGCTACAGGTCACAGATACTCTGAGAATTAAGATGTGGAAGAAAAAAAAATGCCCCTCCCTTTTCTTTTTGGCTACAACTAAATGGGTTTTAGTGTAGATCTGTGTAACCATCACCACTATGCAGTTCTAGAACATTTCGATCCCCCAAGAACGTCCCTTTATGTCCCATTTGTAGTCAATTCGTGTACAAACCCTTAGCCTCAGGTAACCACAGATCTGCTTCTGCCTATATAAATTTGTGTTTTCCATACATTTCATGTAAATAGAACCACATGATATGTGGTTTTCATGTCTGGCTTTTAGCATATACTTCTGAAGTTCTTTCATGAGAGAATAAATATTAATATTTCTTTCCTTCTTATTACTGAATAATATTCCATTGTATCAATACACCCCATTTTGTTCTTCACCAGTTGATGGGTATTTGGATTGTTTTCAGCTTTTATGAATAATGCTGCTGTGAACATTCAGGTATATGTCTTTGTGTGGACTTCTGTTTTCTGTTCTGAGTAAAATTACTGGGTTGTGCAAAAGAAGAGTGACTGTTGCTCTTCAGTGTGTTTCATCTGATTCAGGTGCACAATGCCAGTGGAAATCTATTAAGCAATTTTTATCTTACTTTTTAACATCCACTGGTGCTACTCTTTATAAAAAGGATTGTCTAAAAAAGGAAAGAAAACAAAAGAAAAACGGAAAGAAAAGAAAAAGAAACAACTGCTGTCACTTGATGAATTCTAAACAAAAAGTAGAGGTCAAATTTCACCTAACATCAGATCAGATGGGGTTCTGCTTATCCTTGAACATGCCTCCCAAACGGACCTAACTTTACTGAGATGTCCTAACCAGGAGATATTCTGGGCTTCTTTGCATAATTAGATGGTCGATGGCTTCTTGGTCCCTTCATGGCCACATGGGAAAGAATATGAAAATCTAGACAACGTTTGTAACCCAAAGAGCAAAACTCTTGAGTTCCTCTGACAGTTGGATCTCTACTGAGTAACTTCATTCACCTGCGGGAAGGGCCAGGTGAGAGTCTCCCATCACCATCTTTATAGAGTGGCGACTTTCAAAGGTGACTCAGGAGGTACTCAGAGTTTTAGGGTTTAAAGCAGGTCACAGTGGCAGATAAAAAGACAGGGCCAAGGAGGTCCAGAGGAAGCAAGGCAGAGTTGTGGAAGAAAAGGCTCAGGGCCAGGACCAAGCAGGGTAGCCAGAGATGGCAGGCACCGCGGCTATCACATCAAGTTGTCCAGAAAACACTCGGTTGCCTTCGTGCGTCTCTTGCTCCAAGTGTGTGTGTGTGGTCCAAGGGGTGGGGTGGGGGGGGGGGGGAAGGGGGATGGGTTTGAAGGTATTTGGGGCCCAGAGGCCTGTCATCTTGGAAACCATGGGGTGGGGGACGCGGAGGAGTAAGGGAACCAGGTGGTTGGAAATTTAGCGCCTTCTCCCCAGAGGAGAAGCGGTCAATTTAAAGGCCACGTCGGCAGAGAAGGGACAGGCGCATCCTCTCCGCGCAGGACGCCGATTGGGGGCAGGAACCCAGCACCACAGAGATCTCAAGAGTCGCGAAAAAGGCGGCGGCTAGAGCGCGGGAGCTGGGTAGGTGCCGGGCCGTCTTGCCCCGCCCCCGCGCACGTTTCTGGGTGCAGGGCGGAAAGTCCTAGGGCTCCGCGAGCTCTGGGACCATGGGGGCGGTGGCCCAGAGCAGGAGGGCCGGGTTCGCCCGCCCTCTTCCCTCTCCCGTTCTTTCTCGAAGCGCGCACTGTCGAAGGTTTTCTCTTCCTTGTGCGGCCTCTTTCCGTTAACTCCTGGGCGGCCCGCTTCCCCTCCAGCCCTTTGCGACCGCGGGGCGCTGGCGCCCAGCTTTCCCGCCGCGTCCTCCTTCCCCTTCCTTCCCGGAGGTCCACCACTCCTTCTCCTCCTTCCCCAGCCTCACCCCTGACCCTCCTGGCAGCTCCTTTCACCCTATACCCGTTAGCGTCTTCTCCTTCCTTCCGCCTTGTCTCTTTCCGCCGCCTTCCACCCTGAAACTTGTCCTAGCTCAGAGTCCCCATGCAGGCACCCTTGCTCTCCGCGGAGTGTGCGGGTCCCCGCGCCACTCGAGTGCCCCGCCCAGTCCCTGGCGTGACTCGCAAGCCCCGGCTCCACCAGCCCTTTCTTTCCGCAACTCCGCTAGGGAGGACAGGAAACCCGGCCAGGGCTCCCACCGCCTAGCGGGTTGCGGGTGTGGGGTACAGGGCGGACCAAGGGAGGATTAAGGAGCTGCGCCCCTTAGATCCCCATCTCCCGCAGAACTGCACTCTCCGAAAGGCCCTGCGGATGTGCGGTGAGGGGGAGGCAACAAGTGACACTACCTGCGGGGGCCCCGGGTACCTGGTTCGGATAGGGGCCAGGCACCTTTCTGGGGCGCGCTGTGAGGGGGCCGGCCCTGGAGAGGTACCCCCGCCCCAAGCGTCAGCATTGGGGAGGGAGAGCTGGAAGAAAAAGGAGACAAGGCTCTTCCTAAGTCGGGGTCTTCCTCCCTGCTGGCTTCACCACCGCACACCATAAGCAGAGTTTTCAACGGCTGGGGGGGGGGGGGGGGGAGGGGGGGTAGGGGGGCGCCTGGGTGGGAGCCGCCAACGCGAAGGGATTTCCGACGGTGGGGCAGGAGAGTGAATGCGCTCCCTAGTTTCCGGTGGTCTCCCCAGCCTCGGAGATGCCTGTCCCCAGTCCACCATCCATCAGGCCAGCCCAGAGGGCACAGCCTGGCCAGCAGGAGCGGATTTGGGGGAAGAAGGAAAATGGGGGCTCCCAACCCCTCAGCTTCCCTCCGCCGCCTTCCCTGATTGGCTGTGCGTCCCTGGAGCTCAACTTCAGTCGCTCCAGACTCCGTCTGAACCCCAAGGGAGTCGGAGCGCTGCGACCCAGGGCGGGAGGGGCGGCCAAGAATCCTAGGCTTGGCATCTCTCGCGCCCCTGCGGGGAGGGGCGCGGACTGGGTCGGCCCCCGCAGCCTCTGCGAGGCCCAGCTTGCCGCGTCTCGCAGCCTCAGCTCCTCTCCGCCCCCCGCCCTTTCCTTCCCTCCCAGCAGCGGCCTCCCTCCCCCTCCTCCCCCCGGAGCAGATGCTACGGGGGCCGCTCTTAGCTGCCGCCGACTTGTGAATGGGACCCGGACTGGGGCCGGGGGCTGACACCGCGGCGCTCGCCCTGCGCCAGGGACCGACGGGCCGGAGGTCGCGTCCACCCGCAAGGGCCCCAGGTGAGGCGTGCCGGCAGTCCCTTCCTCTAGCCTGGATGTGGCTTGGGGGGGCTCCTTCGGAAGAGAATGTCTTGGCTGTGAGGGGGGGGTGCTGGTGTCTGACTGGAGAAGGCTTCACTAATGTAAAGCAGAAAGGCGGGGTGTGGGGGGAGGTAAGAGATTTGTTTCAAAATCAGAGAGAAGAGAGCCAGGGGCGCCCGCAGCGCAGGGGGCAGAAACGCCAGATGTGCGCTCCACTCTCTCCCCCTCTCAGGCCTCCTCTGGGTCTACGCCGAGGCCACGCACAGGGGCTTTGCACCCCGCTGGGGCAGAAGGCTGCAGAGCTGAGCTCGGGACACGCGACTAGCCCTGGTCATATCCCTGGGGAAAGTCGCCCCCGGCGTGGTGCCTGCCCATCAGCCTGCGCTGCGCCTCTTTCTGAAAGCGGCGACGTGACCGCGCTCTGCGGGGTTCCTACCGGGTGCTCCCAGATCACCACCAAGCGCTCCCCAAGGCTCAGTTCCTCAGGTCGAGACTGCCAGGAAAGCCCTGGAAAACGGAAGGAACCGAGCTCGGGGGGCCGGTTCCCCGCACTTTAGTAACACGGGTTGAGTCCGCCGACTGCGGCGCTGGGTCTGGCGACTGCGGCGCGCGCTCCAGCCCTAAAGCCCGAGTCTCTCTAGGTGCTCCGGCGGCAGTTTGTTAGCTTTCACTAGCGCAGGGATAGGTCCGCGAGCGGCTCTGGCTTGGGCAAGAAGAAGCCTGCCAGGGTCACGGTTAACTTTGCGAACCTTCCCCAAAGCCTGCGCCTCCTGTTCGAGCGCGCCAAACCCCTCCAGCTCCCGGCACACACTGCCTCCCTCCCTGTGCTTGGCCCGGAACGTGAGTCAGGAGGTGGGAAGCGCAGAGAAGGCGGTGGGATGGGAGGGCTGCGAGAGCACCCCTTCCCCCTACCGTCCCTACCCAGCAGAGCAGTAGGAGGGCGCGCCTGGCGTTGAGAAGCAGAGTCCCCAGAGGAAGTGGGATCAGAGAGGCCCGCGGCTCTGGCTCCCTTGTCTCTTTCTTGCCAAAGGCCTGCTTTTACTGGGGACCCCGCGCGCCTCCTCTCCCGGGTGAAAGGTTTTCTACAGCTAGAAGAAGCCCTGTTGCTTTGGCTGATAATGCAGCGGGAATTTGGCGAGCCGTCGCGCTGCTATTTAGAAATTGCATCTTTTAATTATTTAATAATGCCATCCCTGCATGATGAGTCGTCCCTAAGGGATGGGAGTGGGGATGCAGTTCTTGAAACTATCGAAGGAAAGGTATAGATTTGTTTAAAGTCTTCCCTTCCGTCTCCCCTTAAAGAAATCTTGTTTGGATGGGTCTGAGGTCTTGTTTGCCTCTGATCATTCTTATCGGTTTAATAATGTCTGACTGGAGAAGGCTTCACTAATGTAAAGCAGAAAGGCGGGGTGTGGGGGGAGGTAAGAGATTTGTTTCAAAATCAGAGAGAAGAGAGCCAGGGGCGCCCGCAGCGCAGGGGGCAGAAACGCCAGATGTGCGCTCCACTCTCTCCCCCTCTCAGGCCTCCTCTGGGTCTACGCCGAGGCCACGCACAGGGGCTTTGCACCCCGCTGGGGCAGAAGGCTGCAGAGCTGAGCTCGGGACACGCGACTAGCCCTGGTCATATCCCTGGGGAAAGTCGCCCCCGGCGTGGTGCCTGCCCATCAGCCTGCGCTGCGCCTCTTTCTGAAAGCGGCGACGTGACCGCGCTCTGCGGGGTTCCTACCGGGTGCTCCCAGATCACCACCAAGCGCTCCCCAAGGCTCAGTTCCTCAGGTCGAGACTGCCAGGAAAGCCCTGGAAAACGGAAGGAACCGAGCTCGGGGGGCCGGTTCCCCGCACTTTAGTAACACGGGTTGAGTCCGCCGACTGCGGCGCTGGGTCTGGCGACTGCGGCGCGCGCTCCAGCCCTAAAGCCCGAGTCTCTCTAGGTGCTCCGGCGGCAGTTTGTTAGCTTTCACTAGCGCAGGGATAGGTCCGCGAGCGG
Source organism: Tupaia belangeri chinensis (assembly GCF_000334495.1). NCBI lineage: Eukaryota > Metazoa > Chordata > Mammalia > Scandentia > Tupaiidae > Tupaia > Tupaia belangeri. Next base: position 21,044 of record NW_006159569.1, read on the forward strand.
CTCTGGCTTGGGCAAGAAGAAGCCTGCCAGGGTCACGGTTAACTTTGCGAACCTTCCCCAAAGCCTGCGCCTCCTGTTCGAGCGCGCCAAACCCCTCCAGCTCCCGGCACACACTGCCTCCCTCCCTGTGCTTGGCCCGGAACGTGAGTCAGGAGGTGGGAAGCGCAGAGAAGGCGGTGGGATGGGAGGGCTGCGAGAGCACCCCTTCCCCCTACCGTCCCTACCCAGCAGAGCAGTAGGAGGGCGCGCCTGGCGTTGAGAAGCAGAGTCCCCAGAGGAAGTGGGATCAGAGAGGCCCGCGGCTCTGGCTCCCTTGTCTCTTTCTTGCCAAAGGCCTGCTTTTACTGGGGACCCCGCGCGCCTCCTCTCCCGGGTGAAAGGTTTTCTACAGCTAGAAGAAGCCCTGTTGCTTTGGCTGATAATGCAGCGGGAATTTGGCGAGCCGTCGCGCTGCTATTTAGAAATTGCATCTTTTAATTATTTAATAATGCCATCCCTGCATGATGAGTCGTCCCTAAGGGATGGGAGTGGGGATGCAGTTCTTGAAACTATCGAAGGAAAGGTATAGATTTGTTTAAAGTCTTCCCTTCCGTCTCCCCTTAAAGAAATCTTGTTTGGATGGGTCTGAGGTCTTGTTTGCCTCTGATCATTCTTATCGGTTTAATAAGAGGCAGTGAGTAAGTTTTCGTTTTAATCACAGGAAAGCCAGGATAATTAATCTGGCGAGAGGATGGATCAATTTCCTTATCGCTTGGGTTTGCGGCAGGCATCGATGGTTTTGCGGGGTGTCTGGATTTCCCGGGGATGCGGATGCAGATGTGTTCTCAGGAGCGAGGATCCTTTAGCATCGCATCAGCACGTTTGCTGGGCTGGGCTCAGACTAGAGCCTAATACCATGGGAAAGGTGGAGAGAAGGGGCTGACCTTCGTTTTACTAATCCTGAAATTGTTTTGTTCTACAAGTACGGAGGTGCAGACACCGGACCACAGAAGTAGTCACTGCCTAATCCAAGCTGTAGGACAGTGGAACAAAGGAATAAAAGTTACAAAACAAAGCGGTAGAATTGTGGCCCAAATCAGAGAGCCTGAATCTCCATTCACTGAAGTTCCTTAAACATAATCTGTGATTCCAAGTTTTAGAGTTGGCCAGTGGGCCCTGGAATTCAAACCTCTGCAAAACTAAGATCCTGCTTAGAAGTCACAAAGGAATGTGAGTAGTTTTCAGTTGAGACCAGGGAAAGGCATGTGAGAGGACAGGAAACTTTGAGCGAGAACGATCTTTCCATCCTGCTTTTAAGCTATCCACCGCAAATGAGTATATTCAATATGTCTTTCAGCCACACTTTATTAATAATAATTATTACTCTCATTGTTTTAGTTATTATTTCAGAGTCTACATAAATTGGTCTTTTCTTGATTTCGTTTGAAAGAAAGAAACCACCTTCCCCATCTCTGGGGGAGAGAGAATGAAGAAATACATGGAAAGAATTGAGATGGGATAATGTGGTGAGACCCAGACATGTAGATGCACTCAAACTGGACTTATTGCATACTAGAAAAATAGGCTTTTAACAGAGTTCTAATAGAAGCAGTGGACCATCTTGATAGCACTTCAGAACTTCCATTATGTTCAACATTCTTATCAGAACAGCAGACAGTAAAATTACTAGAAACCTAAATTCTATTTTCAATTAAGATGCAATCTTTTGTTAATTTGAGAATTAAAAAAAAAAAGTTGCTGCACTCTTTTTTTTTTTTTGACCCAGAATTCATGTTTCCTCTGGGCAACAGTGGCTTTGCTGTGTATGTTTGATTGTTTATTTGTGGGAGGAAGGGATGGAGAGATGGAAAGCCCTGCCCTGATTTGGGGGGAATACGGATCAATTTCATGCTCTTTTAATGCACTTGTCTTCATAATTCATGGTTTTTCTTCCACTTTGAATAGAATTACATGGCTGCTTTGTAAAGATTCTGGTTTGGGGACCCTCACATGGAAATGCCATGACTTTGACCTCATGGCCTGATTTACAGTGCCAAAACCACACTCCCATGAGCATAGTGTGTGTCTTGGAATCTTGCCCATGGATGTCTCTGACTTAGGAAGTTGACAGTTCACATAAACTTTAAACTGCTAGTTTCAAATCTTCTTTTTAGAACTATCTAAACAAGATCCATACATCTTATTTTAGTCTTCGTTCTCATTATATTCATGTAGGTAGATGATCAGGAACCAGTCATTTCATCTGAGTTTATTTTTAGTTTTGATTTGTCACTTGGATCATAGGCGTATCTAATTATTAAATAATAATAACAAATGATAATAATAATAATAATAATAATAATAAAATGGCAATCTATGAAGTTCAAAAGTAGATAGCCAGCCTTTTTTCTTCAATTGTCAAATTTGCAGAATGACTGGATTTCTGAGTTTCCTAGAAAATTGAACACTGTGTAAATTCACTAACCAATCATTTAAGGAATTAAAATAGTCTTGACATGATTTTTCCTCCTCTATGAGACTGGCCATTGTTTCATAATAAGTTACTTATTTTCCCCAAGAGTCTTCGTTGTGTATTTACCAAAAAATGGCAATTGTCAACCATTCCAACTCAAAGTTATTGCCTCTGAAATATGTAAAAAATCTTTGGTTCATATACATGTATGATTGAATTGATTAGAGGAAAAAACATCAACAGGTTTGTTAAAAAGAAAAAAATACAGCTGGTGAAGATGGTGAAGACTGTACACATCCCGGGGCACCCGTGAATAGGAATAAGCTGTTCCATCAGGATTACTGTGATAGCCATCTACAACTCTTCTATGAGCGGGAAGGGCTAAAGAAAACACTCAAGGAGGATAATTAGACATCTTTCTGCTATAATTTTATCCTGACATTGAGAGCCTTGTGTTTCTCTGGAAATGGACTCCTTCGCGGAAGATTGCACTTCCGGCCACTAGAGGGCAATGGCGCCCTTCTCCAACTTTCTGCATGGGGCCCATCTGCTTTTGAGGGCACCATGAAAAGCAGTTTTGTTACCACCAGCCTTGTCTGGCCCTCTCAGGAGAGACCGAATTCAATCTAGCTGTGGTTCAGGCTACTGCTCCAGCAGTTTGTCAGGATTAACATCTTTCAAGTGGGTGGATCCCGTTACCTTCAGCCTCTTTCCACCTTGGAGTTTACTAGAAAGTTGGGAAATCTTGTAATTTGAGATTGAGCAGAAGCCTGAGTTGGGGGCTGGGCTGCAGAAAAAACAAGGTCAGCTTTCACTGAGGCAATGATCTAGGAGGATTTCTCTGGATTCTTGCAGAAAGAGCTTAATTTCTGACCCTGAGGAGGAGGGAATGAATAGAGAAGAGAAATATTAGTGAGACTGCTGTGATACCATTGCCTATACTTTCGAGAGATTTTGAAGAGATTTCTAATTTGCACAAAAGAACAGCAGTTTGATCTTTGGTAAACACTCGGGGCGTGGAGTTTTAATAAAAAGTAAATGCTTTACTATTACCTTTAAACTGTTCTTGGTATTCCTAGAAAATAACTTTAGCAAAGAGTGAAATTTAATTCCAGATTGGTGTTCATGCACTGGAGTTTAATCATTCGAATTGCTTTTTTTCTCCTCAATGATATGGAAATTACGGCTTATGATTAAATTGCATATCAGGCTGTACAAATTTATATTTGTTACTGTTTGATAATGTCATTATTAAAGTTCAGAAAAAGAATTTTTTCAAAAGCTAATGCTATGTTATAATTAAGAGGAAAGCTCTATTAAAAATAAGCACTATCTTAAGTGGGTACTTATTTGTATTTCTTTTTTTTTTTTTTTTTTTAACCTGAGTACAATTGCCTCCCTGGTGATTCGGCAATGGAGTTCTGTGCAGCTCGGAGCTATGTTGGAATGCTTAGACAGTTGATGAAGAAGGAATCAATGCAAATGGATTATGAGAGGGAGTATTAAGTAACTCAGTGGAATGTAAGACGAAGTGTTTTGTAAACTGATGCTCAGTTACCACCAGACAGTTTATTTAATTTTAAAAAAAGAAGACCATTTTAAATTGTAAGTGCTTGTGAATAATGCACCTTGGTTAGAACTGGAGGCAAAATTTCATTGTTACCTGGTTTAATTAGTTGTCAGACAGTTGCAGAGTTCTGGGATTCTTATTGAGATTAAGCATTGTTTTTATCAACTGTATGGTCAACATTTCTGCTCAGACAGGGTATCTGGTACATCAGGATAGTAAGTGAGTAGAAATGTAAGAGAGGTGAAAGGGAAGGGAAAAAATATGAGAGAAGGTAATGATATTTTTAGTGCAAGACAAATATTGGTCTCTGTGTGTGTGTGTGTGTGTGTCTCTCTCTTTTTTTCTGTTTCGTAATCCTCATGTAGGCCATTCGACTTGCTACATCTAGGAATCTGGTATATACGGCATTACAGACTGTAGTACATAGTGGTCTTATTCTATGCCCATTGGCACTTAGTACTCAGTATCTGTGAAGAACATGGCCTTCACTTCTTCCATATTCTCCCCCACACCTTTGTTCTCCAGAAGTCCTGACATGGGCTTGTGCACTGGGATGACTTTCACAAGGAAAAGTTACCTGTCCACATTCAGATCCCTTGAAGAAAATCAGGATGACTTCAGGCCGACTTTGTCCTCAGTGGGGCGATCACTCAATATAGCAACGAGGGGAGTAGGAGGCCTCCTCCCTGGTCTTAGTCTAAGACACACACTTTTAGCCTCTATAGGCTCTCTCAGTGAGAACAAACAGTAAGAATCGAGAATCCAGTCCCTATTATCAATGCCATTTCACCTACCTCTAGAAGACCCAGCTTGGAGGAAAGCAGAGAAGGGAACAGCAGATCAGATAGCTGTGTACCCACCTCCGCCTCTGCCATGAATCTCTAGGACAATTTTATCTCTGAGCACATTCTGGAATGTTTAGGCTTGTTTCCATCATCCCCAAAGCTTAGCTCAGATATTCCACCTTGGAGGCAGCTGTATGAGGCAGCAGGGTCTGGAAAAGGAAGAGGAGTGAGGCCATGCTTGTTAGTACAGACTTAGATTGTGTCTTTATTGAAGAATTTGAGATTTTGCTCATTATAGATTTTCCCACTGATCTTGAAATATTGTGTTAAATGTGATTTATCTTGATCACTGAACCTTTAGGCATCATCTTTTTTTTTTTTTTTTTTTGGAGAGATTTTCGATATAGGGTGTATGCGCTCGCCAGACAGACAGAGAGAGACAGAGAGATAGAAAACGAGAAATCACCCCCCATGGGGGATGGTCACGCCGCAATCCCTTCTCCTCCATTCTCCTCTTGAGATCTTGGGCACATATGCACACGCGCCTGGCGTGAGTTTTAAGCCATCGGGTCCTGGATGCAAACCGCGGTCGACTATGTGGGAGTCCAGCGACATAGCCATTACGCTAACTACTGGTTCCCACATCTTCTTACATTTCATACCCAAGGAACACACAAATAGATAGGCCTTGTTCTAGTCCCAGCCCCACCTAGCAGTTGAAGCTCCTACTTTCCAGTTCTGTGGCTTACAAATATGAGCAAAAATAAGCTATATAATCTCTCTATGACTCACATGTCTCCTCTGTAAAAATGGACCTAACAGTAATATCTATGGATGAGATTGTTGTAAAGATAAAATGACAATGTGCTGAAATGTCTACTTCATTATGAGCACTCAATAAATGCTGGGCCATTTGCCCTTTTTAAATAGACCTGGGATTCAGTTTTATAGACTAACAGTAGCAGGTAGTAGTTCTTGCTTATAATTATTAGGCCAGAAATCCTGCTCTGATTATTTGCTGTAGATTGAGGCCTCTCCTAATTAATGATGAATTGTTTATTAGCGTCTGCCTTTTTTGAATGATTTTGTGAGTTTAAGTGATCCATCCCTCTTCTACTTAAAATATTCAAGAGGCAGTCAAGATTTTAGATCTCAGAGATAATTACTGCTTTTGAAAAGCGCCTGCCTCCTTCCTACCTTTGCATTTTCCCCTCTGTTCATTTCACATATGGGTTGCTGCGGCAAGTTACCCTGAAGTAATATCTTACTGGGAAACTTTGCTAAGCCTGTGATGTTGAGATATTCATCACAGGTTTGCTTTCGTTTAAAAGGGGCTCATTACTATTCCAGACTAGCTTAAAAGATAATTAGTCTCTTGATAAATCGTCTCAATTTCAAGACTATTCCTGTTTGTTTTTCAGGTAATGTAGTTTGGGATTTTAAGGGGTTTGAAAGTGATGATTTTAACCCATGAAAAGACTGCAACAGTAGAAGCCTTCTTCCTATCTTGCGGTCTTCCGCCCTCTGAGCAAAAGCACAGTGATTTGGTATCCTGTTAAAAATAACAGGAACCCTCACCCTCTCACAGCCCTTAATGGTTTTCCAACTGTTTTCACACCCAATATCACAGCCAGACTGGGTTTTCCAAAGCTCCTGGACCTTCCAGGTTGTCCTGCTGTTTCCCATCTGCGTCCCTCATGTGTCATCTGTTCCTGCCCCAGGCCTGCATTCCCTCCTGCGAGTTCCTTGTAATAAAAGGAAATATCTGCCTGTGTTTGCCTGGGAAAGGGGAAGAGAGAGAGCCAACTTTCTGAGACCCTGTGTGCGGGACGCTCTACCTAGCCCCCTAGTACTTCATTTATTCTATACAACCACCCTGGAAGGAGAGGACTCTTTTTTCCAGTTTACAAGTGGGGAAATGACTGTCAGGGAGAATTTGGACCCTTGTCTAAGAAGAAGGAAAGCTGGATTCCTGAGCCTGTTCTGACTCCAAATGCGCAGCAGTTTTCCACTGTTTTGTGTGTTCTCCCAGCCTTGGCCTGCGTAACTCTGGAGAAGGGCCTCTCTACAGAGGGACTGAGCTGACTGCTCACCTCCATGCTCCTTCAAGATTCCAAATCTGATCCATCGAAGGAACTTCCAGAGATCTTCTGATCTAACTCCCTTCTCATCAGGTTTTCTTTTTGCCAATAAGCCTACAGTTTCTTAAACGTCCTGATGACAGCCTGCCAACTACCTCTCAGGGAACCCATGAAGTGAACAGGTGATTCACTAACTCTGTTCACTAAAATGACCCAGTTTAATGAAGGAGCTAAAATATCCCTCTTTTCTGAATTTTAACCAGTAGTTGCACTTTGCCCTCCCAACTGCCACATCACAGTTTCTTTTTCTAGAAAGCCCTAAAAAATATTTCAAAACTGGTATTAGGTGGATGGCTGAAGTCCAGCCTTATTAAGCTCTTGGCTAGTTTCAGGCATTGTGCTAAGAACATTCCATATACCATGAGACTTATTCACAGCAGCCTTATGAACGGTTATTATTGTCAACATCTCACAGGGTGGAGGGGAGAGAAAAGCAGATATTCCCAGTGTTCAATAGCTAGAAATTGGCAAGGTGCAAGTTCAGATCGAAGCATTCGACATCGAAACTTAACTGCTGTGCCAAGCTGTTCCTTCTACTTAATGCTCAGCTAATCTGATGACGTACAGTTTCCAGACATTGAGCCATCCTCATTTCTCCCATCTGCTTCCATTCTATTTTATAATTATCCCCTAAACATGTGGCTTCTTAAATGAGATTTTCTATTGCAGAGAGTTTTAACTGTTCTGAGTGATTGGACCCACTGCTTCCTGTAATGAAAACTGAGGACTCAGTTTTACCAAGTGGAATCCTCAGGAATCAGATATATGCCATCATTAAATAAATCATCAGTGATGCCAGCCAGCTTTCATTTAGAGAGAAGAACCCAGAGAGGAACCATCTTGAGGACTTGCTCAAGATCATGCTGCTACTTAAGGGCAGGTGAAATGGAATGGAGTTTCCTGGCTTGTTCCCCACACTATTTTCACTATCTACAAGCAAACATTGTTTCTATAAAACTTAAAAAATGTTTTTTGTGGATATACTAGTAGACTGACTGCTTTTAAACATTGCTAGTTGAAGTATATATATATGAAGTTACAACCTTGGGCAGATAAGTTGAGAGATCTGAATATAAGACTTTACATGAATCTCTTATTGGAATTTCATAGTCAATCAATTGTCATGTGAAATGTATGCTGTTTGATAATATTTTGAAAAATGTAACACTTGACCCTGGCCTTTAGCTCTGTTCTAACTTATAGTCACCTACCATTAATATGTCCATTCCAAGCTTCCATAGAAAACAGAGTAAGGACCATGCTCTTATTTTGCCACTTCCTAACCTTCTCAGTGAATTCTTGAACAGTTTGGTTTGAAGTACATTTTTTTAAAAGGCTTTTGTTATAGGGTACGTGCACTTGCTGGAGAGAAAGAGATAAACAGAGAAACAGAAAGTAAGAAATCACCCCCCAGGGGGATGGCCACACTGCAATTTCTTCTCCTCGATTCTCCTCTAGAAATTTTGGGCATGTATGCACACGTGCCCAACATGAATTTCAAGTCACTGTGTCTAGTACTCAAACCATGATTGACCATGTGGGAGTCCAGTGCCTTAACAACTACACCACCTGCTGGCCCCCGAAATGCATTTTAAACCTACTTTTTTGTCACCTACTTGAACGAGGCTCTGAATTGAGCACAGAAGTGGTTAACTCATAGTCCTGTCCTCGAAAGGCTCACAATATTAGCAGTGCAGAAAATACTAGCGTTGCGTATAAAAACTCCACGTTGTGTACAGCAAGTGCTGCACAGGAAGAACAGGTTGCATCTGTAATCCAGGGTGCTTTGGGGGAGGAATAGCAAAATTCTATTTCTGTACATTTGGTAGGAACCCCAGAGGCCACCTAGACTAATGCACCACCCAGTGCTTTGATCATTGCTGCCATAGTGTGGTGGTGGCTGAAATATCATTAGTCATTTGGAACTCATTACCCCCTCATGCAAACCACTGAGATGCTGGGAACCCTCACTACTAGAAATGTTTCTTTAGATTGAGCCAAAGAGTCTCCCCAAAGGTATAGATCTTTGATATAGCCTTTGATGCCATGCGAAATAGATGTCTTTTTAAAAATAATTATTTTATTTAACTTTATTTATTGTTATTATTATTGTTTTCCAGTTTGATCAGACAGATGAGAGAGAGAGACAAAAAGTGAGAAAGCAAGCCAACAGTCCAAGACTTGAACTATGGTTGGCCATGTAGGAGTCCAGTGCCTTTAACTACTACACCACCTGCAGGCCCAAATTTTATTTATTTAATTCATCCATGAGTGAGAGAGACAGAGCAATAGCACCCCCAACAGGCTATCAGTGCCATAATCTACCCTTAGTCTAAGCCAGCCATGGATCATAGGCCTGTGCATACCCATTGTACTCAGGAAGGTGCCTATTCATGGGGTCCAGCCTCCCAGGGCATCGATTTTACCATTGTGCCACCTTCTGGTCCCAATATGGGTGGAATTTTTCTTCCACACTACAATTATTCATATTTAAGTTGTCTTCCAGAATGCCTTTTGCCTAGACTTAGTATCTGCAAATTGAATGCCTCATTCATTTTTGCTCCAGCCTTCTTCAAAGGAAAGGAGTGAAGACAGAAATCTAGGCAGCTAGACTCTAGATTACCAACTCTCTTCTACACACTTCTTTTATTGCAGCCTGAGGCTACATTACATTAGCTTTTATTGCCAGCCACATCACCCAGAGGACTTATGCTCCACAGTTTATTTGTTTATTTGTTTTTCCTTATGTGCTGCTGTAAAGTCACATTTCCCCACCTGTCCCTGTGCACATGAGACATGATAAGGCACCTTCTGTGGTGTCAGCACAGGCTCTGGAGTCAGGCCGCCCTGCATTCCAAGCTTGGCCCTGCCAGCAACCAGCTTTGCAAGTCTCTTTACCTGTTTCTTAATTTCCTTGCAACAATCGAATTAATATTAAATGATATTAAGTATGTAAAAAATGCACAAAACACTGCGTGGAATGGGGTTGCTATTATTTTCACTGTTGTATTTCATATTGCTAGGTTCAGTCTATTCGTGCAGTCTACCAAAACATTCTAAAGGTTAAATCCTGAGTCTGGTATCCAGAGTATCTGCCATCTCTCCTAATCTCATGCCATGAGTTGGTTTACTTAGTCACCAATCTTGCTTGGTGAAAACAGAAAAAAGCAATGGTGATGAAAATATCCAGATGGAATCAGGCATCGAGTCTTACTATACCATATCAGATATTTCTATTTGAGGGATTTGACACCCTGGAGACAACATCCATGTGTTACTCCTTCCTTATAGTACACATTTGTCATTTTGTTTGCTTGGCCTCATGGCATCAGAACTACCTCTGTATTTGAAGAACAGAACCCAGTAAAATTCTTTATTGAAAGAAGAGCCTTCTTTCTATTTCAGAGGCCTGAAGGTCTAGAGAGTCACTTCCTTAGCTCTCCCTCATAGAAGCTAGAATACCAGACAAGGGCCAGCTTCTCAGCATTTTAAATTGGGATTCAGTATCTTACATATTCACATATGCATTGGCTATGGAGATCTCCTTCACGGTAGCACTAGCTATAGCAGCATCTGAGTTTCAGGGGCCACAAAGTGGAGAAGTAAGCTGTAGCCCTCTCTGTCCAGCAAGGAGAGCTGTGATGCCCTCCTCTACCTGGTAGTATGGCAGGCTTGTGCCTGCAGTTCTGACTGCCCAGGCTCCTGAGACCTCTGACAGTTTTCTGAGCTGATTTCTCTAGTTTTTCTGCAACAATTGTGCTACCCAGAGACTTTGCTTCTGTTGCTTTCAACAAAGGAATCCAGAAGTCTTCATTTCTCCACATATCCTCGCAAACCTATTGGGAGGAACAGTATTTGCAGCGATACTGATTGAGGTCTCTAGCCTTGGAGTTCCTCCCAAAGACCGAATAGGATGTTGATGGTCAGATGGGGTCTAAAGGTGGAACAGAAGAAGCCTTTGTCAAACACTGAACAGTTCACTTTGGGTTGAACAGTAATTGGTAAGGGTGTCAGCATCTCGGCAAAAACCTGAGATAAGCTGTATGAGAAGTTGAGGTGGCATTTTCAGTGGCAGCTGTGGTAGCGAAACATCCAGGCATACAGATGGTGTGTGGATTCTGGCCTGGAGCCAATGCAAAAATCCCAAAAGCTGGAATGCACTGGAATGTTCCAGGGATTGGTGGTCATGTAAAAGACCCTCTGGCCCTCTCCTAAGAATAGCCCCCAACCACTTATGAACTAGCTTGGATAGTCAGCATGGTCCTGGCAATATGGCCTTCATGTTAGCCAAATATTGGGCAAATAGATGAAAGTTGTCAGTGAATACAGCTGGGTGAGTTTGGATAGTAGGGACACACAGGTAAAAATTTCTCTGGAGTTGGTTTCATATCATCCCAGGTCAACTTCCCTGACCTACCTTCAAAAGGAATCTATATTACCCTAAAAGAAAAGTGTGCAGGAGATGCTCTGGGTCTCAGAGACTCAGACTTGGTAACCTGTCTAATGGGCCAAATGACTCAACCATATAAGCACTTTCATTTTGGACTGATAGAGGTTTCTTGATAAGACTTAACCCAGTTGTCAATGAACCACATAGTACTTTTGGAACTGTGCATTTCAGCTTCCATGTGATACCCTCTGTCTTGTTACCATGGACTCAAATCCAGAGCACCAGCCAGCTGAGGATGACTAACTGAACATAGGGCTAGCTGGGCAGCTTATGAAGAGATCAGTAGCTATCTACTTTCCATTATCTGCTGATTAAAGCCAACTATTTAAATATTTTTTAAAAATATTTTTATTTGTTTCTAATTTTCCTTTTCTTTCATTGCCAAAGGTCATGTACACTCATCAGAGAGAGAAAGAAACATATAGAGACACAGAGAGAGAGAGGGAGAGGGTGAAACCACTGGCTCCATGGAACATGGCCACTCTCCATTGTCTTCTCTTCTATTTCTTCATTCTGCCAGAATTATAGGCATGCACATACATGAAACCAGCATGTTTTTCAAGCTATCCAAGGCTGACATTCAAACCAGAGTTGGTCCTGTGGTATCCAGCTCCCTTAATCACTAGACCACTAGGCCAGTTATAAAAATGTTTCTTTGACAATAACGGCAATGCTATATTTAAGCTGGACAGCCAAGTTGAAATCAAGGTTCATTTATGCGAATAATCCCAATTTACAAACTTTGCTGTAAAAGATCCCAATAGTGAAGATCTACCTTGAACTAACTCACTCCTACCTTATAGATAGTCATGTATGAACAGTATGTGCTTCATACACAGACACAGAGGTAGTATAAGATATAGTTTTAATTTTTGTTATTATTTTGGAGAACCTAAAAACACTATATAAATGAATCATCACTATTCATATTATTACTTCAAAATAAAAACTGCAATTTAGCAGAAGTGGGTATATTCACCTCCCAAGTAATGCTTTGGTGATTCATCATAGTTTCTACTGCAAACATTGCAGAGAATCTTTAATTTCAGCAAATCTTGGCACTGCTTTGGGAGCATTTGTCAGGAAGTTTATACAGCCTGAGAAGCCATGTCTTCAAAGTGAGGGATGGACCAGATCATGAGGAATCATTTTAGCCACCCCCTCCCTGTTACCCTCACTCTTATATTGTTTCCTGCATTGCAAGTCAGGGAGGCAACCTCCCTGAGCGTTTTTGCTTACAGATATGTATGCCTTGTGTCCTTTTTGATTGGGTGCATAACTTTCATTTCATTTCTCATGAATGGTAAAAGATTACCTGTCAGCAATTTTATAGCCAATTGCTAACAAATTTTCTCTAACATACTGCCACAGGCTTCCCACCCTTTAGGCAAACCAAATAGTTCAGTGCTGGTGTTTTTGATAAATAGCTGTACAGCCTCAAAGAAGCCAAATAACCTCAGTTTCCTCATCTGTAAAGTGACCTTTTGAGTCCTTTCCGTCTGTAACATGGTTTGACTCCCAAATCTTCTTCCACAAATCACTTGGCATGACACTTTCTGCTCACTTCGACTCAGTATTCCGAAGAACAAGTCAGGTAACCAAGAACCTGCATGTGAATGTCCAGATTTGGTTTGCTTGTGCAGAGTCTGCCCACTGGTAGTAGTGGGACATAATTTTGGAATCCTTTGTGGAGTACTTTGAATACCAAATTTAGGACATTGGATTTTATTCCCTGAGTCCTATGGGATCTATGAAGGGTTTGGAACAAAAGAGTGCTGTGTTCAGTGCTTTATTAAATGATTTCTGGATGAGTGTTAGTAAAAAGAGGTAAAACCTTTAAACAGGGAAACTGGGAGAGGGTATTGATGTGGAAAGAATGAAGATATCATGGAGGAGAAGATGAAGGTGTTGTGGGGAAAGGATGAAGATGTCATGGTGGAGAGGATAGAGGTGTTATGGTGGAGAGGATGAAGGTGTCATGGGAGAGAGTATGAGGGTATCATGGGGGAGAGGATGAAGGTGTGGAGAGGATGAAGGTGTCACAGGGGAAAGGGTGAAGGTATTACAGTGGGGAGAATGGAGGTACTACGGTGGAATGGATGAAGATATTATGGTGGAGAAGATGAAGGTACCACGGGAGAGAGTATGAGGGAATCATGGAGGAGAGGTTGAAGGTGTTGTGTTGGAGAGGATGAAGCCAGGGCTTGGGTGGAGACATTATTGTAAGAGTTGATGTGGACTGAGCACTTACTCTATGCACATGTTGTGCTTCATCCTCTCCCCTGAGACAGGATGAAGGTGTTTTGGTGTAGAGAATGGAGGTACTACAGTAGAAAAGATGGAGGTATTATGATGGTGCAGATAAAGGTTATCATGGGGGAAAGGATGAAGGGTTTTTGATAGAGAGGATAAAAGCATCATGGTGGAAAGGATGAAGGTATTATGGTGGAGATGATGAAGCCAAGACTTGGATGAAGCATTATTATAAGAGTTGATGTGGATTGAGCACTTACTCAATGCACATGTTGTGCTCAGTACTTTCCATAGATTATCTCAATCCATCTTTAGTACAACCTCAATAAGGTAGAAACTATAATTATCTCCACTTATAAAATATAGAAACCAAGACTTAGAATACTCAGGCAACTTTTCCTAGGGTTATACAGTTAATAGGTGGATGGGTGAGGATTTGAGCAGAGATCCAGTGTTCTATTATAAGTAGATTTAACACGATCCCAGGGCTAGGTTCATGAGACTTATTAGACTGTCCAAATGCATATCAAAGACTAGCAATTGACATAATGGCTATGTCGCTGGACTCCGATGCAGTTGACCATGGTTCAAGTCCCAGACCTGGTGGCGTAAACACACTGGGTGCGTGTGCATGCATGCCCAAGATCCCGAGAGGAGAATGAAGGAGAAGCGACTGCAGCTTGGCTCCCTACCCAGGGCAATGATTTCTCACTTTTTGTTTCTCTGTCTCTCTCTCTGTCTTTCTGGCAAGTGCACATACTCGATAGCAAAAACCTCTCCAAAGAAATGCATATTGAGTGCCTGGGACTGGGTCTTCCATAGGTTATCTTACTTCATGTCTCCAATCCATAAACAGGAGCCTGAGATCACACAGTAGACAGTTGCAAAGGATTTCCATTTAGAACCTAAAAGATCCAGAAAACGTGTCCTGTCACTATTCTTTTGTTTTCCCCTGAAAAAAGACACTAATTTTATTACACTGAAGAGTAAGCAAATCTGACCATTACTCTAGATGTAAACATTATATTTTTCAAGACTCTTCACTGTATGCACATCTTTGAAAACATCATCTGGAACAAAAGTTATTTCCTTATAAAATGCTTAGAAACATGAGAGGTTCATGGAAAATTTTCCCTAACAATCAGAAGCAGGCTAATCTTAAGAACTATTTAGGTCACTCATAATTACGTTAAATATAACATTCAATTTTTCTGAACCATTTTATTCTCTTTAAGCCATATCTTCACTGAGTGATAAAGAGGCAAACTCATTCTTATAACCATATCAGTAGTAAAAATAGGATTGCACATTTAGTATATATTTGTTGAATTTTATTTCTTAACTTTTATTTGGTGCTAAAAATAAATTTATTGAATCAGTAAGTAAATAAATTGTTATGATTAACCTAGTGTTTAATACTGGGCAATTTCCAGAATCTCTTGATAGTTCTTATCATCAGAAAATTTATGATGCTAGTATGTTGATACAAAAGAGGCATAATTTACAGTCTCCAGCCTTTTTTGTTTTGTTTTGTTTTGTTTTGTTTTTCACTTTTAAGTGTAGTTTATTCAGGGATTCAAGGGCTCTATTCTTTTCTTTCTCTTTTTTCTTTTTAAATTTTTCAGAGGGTACATGTGCTTTCCCAAGAGAGACAGAGAAAAAGAGGAAAAGTGATGAAACATCCCCCATGGGGAATGTTCATGCCTTGTCTTCCATCTCTTCTTCTTTTCAGGATTTTGGGCAAAACAAGTCCAAGAAGTTTCAGTTACCCTGCCTGCCTCAGTGAATACATGCATTATTCTCTTCCTAACTCAGTTCTTGGGGTTTGAATTTTTATTTGGACAATGAATGCCAAATTGATAATAGCCTCTTGGAAACTCAGAACTTAGTGCTCAGTTCTAGCCAAGAAACTCCAAGACCTGGCACACATCCAACATGTTTCTCAAGCTGTCAGGTCCGGGACTTGAACCGTGCAGTTGGCTGTGTGGGATCCAGCTGCCTGAACTACCGTAACTCTCGCTGTCTCCTACCCCGGTCACTATTCTACTGTATCCATGCTTGATGGATTCTTGGCTTTCTCTTCCTGCCCCAGGATAATTTTGAGATGACATAGAGCATTATGTTTTCTGTGATATGCTTATACAACTTAAATATTTAAAAAGATGTGTTAGGCAGGAAGAATTTATATTTCCAAGATCAAGAACTATTTAGGTCACTCATAATTACGTTAAATATAACATTCAATTTTTCTGAACCATTTTATTCTCTTTAAGCCATATCTTCACTGAGTGATAAAGAGGCAAACTCATTCTTATAACCATATCAGTAGTAAAAATAGGATTGCACATTTAGTATATATTTGTTGAATTTTATTTCTTAACTTTTATTTGGTGCTAAAAATAAATTTATTGAATCAGTAAGTAAATAAATTGTTATGATTAACCTAGTGTTTAATACTGGGCAATTTCCAGAATCTCTTGATAGTTCTTATCATCAGAAAATTTATGATGCTAGTATGTTGATACAAAAGAGGCATAATTTACAGTCTCCAGCCTTTTTTGTTTTGTTTTGTTTTGTTTTGTTTTTCACTTTTAAGTGTAGTTTATTCAGGGATTCAAGGGCTCTATTCTTTTCTTTCTCTTTTTTCTTTTTAAATTTTTCAGAGGGTACATGTGCTTTCCCAAGAGAGACAGAGAAAAAGAGGAAAAGTGATGAAACATCCCCCATGGGGAATGTTCATGCCTTGTCTTCCATCTCTTCTTCTTTTCAGGATTTTGGGCAAAACAAGTCCAAGAAGTTTCAGTTACCCTGCCTGCCTCAGTGAATACATGCATTATTCTCTTCCTAACTCAGTTCTTGGGGTTTGAATTTTTATTTGGACAATGAATGCCAAATTGATAATAGCCTCTTGGAAACTCAGAACTTAGTGCTCAGTTCTAGCCAAGAAACTCCAAGACCTGGCACACATCCAACATGTTTCTCAAGCTGTCAGGTCCGGGACTTGAACCGTGCAGTTGGCTGTGTGGGATCCAGCTGCCTGAACTACCGTAACTCTCGCTGTCTCCTACCCCGGTCACTATTCTACTGTATCCATGCTTGATGGATTCTTGGCTTTCTCTTCCTGCCCCAGGATAATTTTGAGATGACATAGAGCATTATGTTTTCTGTGATATGCTTATACAACTTAAATATTTAAAAAGATGTGTTAGGCAGGAAGAATTTATATTTCCAAGATCTGTGTTCTCTCCTGAAATTTGGCTCCTGTCTAGTCCTGGCATAGATGAAGGGAAGATGCCACTAAGAGTATCACATCTGAATATTTACTTTACACCTAGGATTTACTGTGCGTTTCTGGGTTTGTGGAGAGAAGACACATACATTTAGTTTTGGTCCATCAGTAGGTACTGCCCGCTTTCTTTTATAAAGCATCATGAGTTTATGTGATGCAGGTAAAAGATGGAGGAAGAGAGTCACATTCCAGGGTTCTAAGAGACTGAAAGGATAATTTGCACTGGATTGTAGGAGGCTAGTAAGAGGATTAAATTGGGGAGTACAAGCTAGGACTTGTAGACACTAACGTGGCAAAGTTTTATGCAATCAGACAAAAGCCATCAAGGTGTACTCTTCACTGTATGCACATCTTTGAAAACATCATCTGGAACAAAAGTTATTTCCTTATAAAATGCTTAGAAACATGAGAGGTTCATGGAAAATTTTCCCTAACAATCAGAAGCAGGCTAATCTTAAGAACTATTTAGGTCACTCATAATTACGTTAAATATAACATTCAATTTTTCTGAACCATTTTATTCTCTTTAAGCCATATCTTCACTGAGTGATAAAGAGGCAAACTCATTCTTATAACCATATCAGTAGTAAAAATAGGATTGCACATTTAGTATATATTTGTTGAATTTTATTTCTTAACTTTTATTTGGTGCTAAAAATAAATTTATTGAATCAGTAAGTAAATAAATTGTTATGATTAACCTAGTGTTTAATACTGGGCAATTTCCAGAATCTCTTGATAGTTCTTATCATCAGAAAATTTATGATGCTAGTATGTTGATACAAAAGAGGCATAATTTACAGTCTCCAGCCTTTTTTGTTTTGTTTTGTTTTGTTTTGTTTTTCACTTTTAAGTGTAGTTTATTCAGGGATTCAAGGGCTCTATTCTTTTCTTTCTCTTTTTTCTTTTTAAATTTTTCAGAGGGTACATGTGCTTTCCCAAGAGAGACAGAGAAAAAGAGGAAAAGTGATGAAACATCCCCCATGGGGAATGTTCATGCCTTGTCTTCCATCTCTTCTTCTTTTCAGGATTTTGGGCAAAACAAGTCCAAGAAGTTTCAGTTACCCTGCCTGCCTCAGTGAATACATGCATTATTCTCTTCCTAACTCAGTTCTTGGGGTTTGAATTTTTATTTGGACAATGAATGCCAAATTGATAATAGCCTCTTGGAAACTCAGAACTTAGTGCTCAGTTCTAGCCAAGAAACTCCAAGACCTGGCACACATCCAACATGTTTCTCAAGCTGTCAGGTCCGGGACTTGAACCGTGCAGTTGGCTGTGTGGGATCCAGCTGCCTGAACTACCGTAACTCTCGCTGTCTCCTACCCCGGTCACTATTCTACTGTATCCATGCTTGATGGATTCTTGGCTTTCTCTTCCTGCCCCAGGATAATTTTGAGATGACATAGAGCATTATGTTTTCTGTGATATGCTTATACAACTTAAATATTTAAAAAGATGTGTTAGGCAGGAAGAATTTATATTTCCAAGATCTGTGTTCTCTCCTGAAATTTGGCTCCTGTCTAGTCCTGGCATAGATGAAGGGAAGATGCCACTAAGAGTATCACATCTGAATATTTACTTTACACCTAGGATTTACTGTGCGTTTCTGGGTTTGTGGAGAGAAGACACATACATTTAGTTTTGGTCCATCAGTAGGTACTGCCCGCTTTCTTTTATAAAGCATCATGAGTTTATGTGATGCAGGTAAAAGATGGAGGAAGAGAGTCACATTCCAGGGTTCTAAGAGACTGAAAGGATAATTTGCACTGGATTGTAGGAGGCTAGTAAGAGGATTAAATTGGGGAGTACAAGCTAGGACTTGTAGACACTAACGTGGCAAAGTTTTATGCAATCAGACAAAAGCCATCAAGGTGTCTGTGAGTGTGAGTGTGTGTGTGTGTGTGTGTGTGTGCATGGGTGTGTGTGTGTGTGTGTGTGTGTGTGCATGGGTGTGTGTATATATATATTATCTACTCTACTATTTCTGGAGAATCTTCAGCTGTGTACTATTTGATCCATCCTTTTATCCTTCCCTTCTTTTTTAGTCTATTTACTGTGGTCAAGATGGATCTCATGTCCCTCGTCTGGACTCAAATTTCCTTTTTTTATAAAATAAGAGGATTAGAATGGAAAATTACCTCCTCACGGGAGAGGTCTAGAAGGACAGCTGAGCTCTGTTTAAAAAGTCTAAGAAGAGCCAGCCATTGGCATGGTCATTAAGATTGCTGGATCTGACATGGCTGACTGTGCAGCTTAAGTCCCAGATCTGGCGGCTTGAAAAAATATGATGGGCATGTGTGCAAGTATGCCCAAGGCCTGGAGAAGATGAGAAGAGAAGGGATGGTGGCATGACCATCCCTTTAGTGAGTATGAGTGTTCTTGCTCTACAGCAAATTATATATAAAGTTCCAGTTACCCTGCCTGCTTCAGTGAATACATGCATTATTCTCTTCCTAATGCAGGTCTTGGGGTTCCAATTTTTATTTGGACAATGAATACCAAATCGATAATAGTCTGTAGTCTCTTGGAAACTCAGAACTTAGTGCTCAGTTCCAGCAAAGAATCCAGCTGCCTGAACTACTGTAACTCTTGCTGCCCCCTACCCCTCTAGGACCTGGCCCCCATCTCATTTAAGTGAACAGTTGTATAAACAAAGCAAGTAAGACAAGCTTTGTGGGTAACAATGTGAATATCTGGATTGATTAAATTAATGGAAATAGCATCATTATTCAAGGATTGTCTGTCTTTGCTAAATGTTGAAAATATTGATACTATCTCTAGTATTGTTTCCCCCCGTTTTTACATTTGCATGGGAAACAATTCGATTTGCCTTTCTTTTTTTCCTGAAGATGATTTCCTTCTGTGAAAGTGACATTGATTGTATCAGCTTCACCCACTGAGTGTGCTTTCCCATGCAGGGCTGATTTGGATGCAAAGCAGAGCAGTTTTGAAAACAGTAACTTTACCTGCATTGTCAAACCTCCTTTCAAGGCTCAGTTGGATATACTGTAAGGGGACATTGTGGATGCCATTCATATGCTTTCAAATGTGAGAAATTGTGCTAATACAACTTTAATTTTCATATCAAATTGAACAAGGAATGAGTTTGTCAGAAATAATCATGTCATTGCAGAGGTGTCAGGTCGAATAGTTAGGGAGATGTGACTGTTTCCCTCTGAGGTGCCCTTTTATTGTGGGAATGGGTAGCTGGAGGTTATCCTGCCTACTGGACTCAATTACACCCCCTGGGGAACTCTTAGGGACCATTGCTGGAAGCAGGCTCTTCCCAGCTGTGAACATCTCCAGTTTTTCTCTATATTTGCTTCAGCCTCTGCCTAATCTCAGTGCCTTGCTGGGCCCTTTTACAAAAAAAAAAAAAAAAAAAGCCAACCTTTATATGACTAGTTCAGTCTGTATGAAATTTATATTTTGTCTCCGAGAAAAATATTGTAACTTGAATCTGGTGATACAAAAATGGGCCTAGAAACCCAACGTAGTAAAGTGAGTGAATGTGGAAGATTTAATGCTAAGTGAAGCAAGCCAGACTGTGAAAGACAGGCATTGCATGTTCCTGCTCAGTATATACTAAATGTCTAAGCTCTGTAGCAGAAACTGAAAGGCTGGAAGGTATTAATAGCAGGGAGGGCAACTGTAGATACTAGGGACAGTGTGTGTGTGGGGGATACTAGAAGGTGGATAATAGGAGTGAGAGGGAGAGGATCAAGGAAAATAACACATTGAATAGACATAAAAATGAAAAATTACCTGCTGATGAGAATGTCTATAGTAATGTCTTTGACTTGACTAATACACACTGTATTCATTCTAGGCAAAAACATGCTGTACACTGTAAAGATGTGCAGTGATTAAATATAAGTTTAAAACAATAAAAAATAAAAATAAGCAAAAAAAATCTCACTTCACCATTTAACAGCAACAACAAAAATCCTAAGTAGTTTTGGAGAGAACTGGGAAGAACTCAGACATAAATCGCATGCAGACTTAAATTGCATGGTTGCATGCAGGAATGGATTTTTTAAAAAAAATTTTCCAGAGAGCACACATGCTTGCCAGAGAATACTGAAGGAAGGGAGGAGAGGATACGCTCTCCACCCCCCCCCCCCATGGGAGATGGCCATGCCACAATCTCTTCTCCATTTCTCTCTCCCTTCAGGATTTTGGTACTATACACATGTGTCCAGAATGTTTTTCAAGACGACAGGTCCAGGACTTGAATCACACAGTCAATCATGTGGGATCTAGCTGCCCCAATCACCACCACTGGCTGTCCTAGAGAAGTAAATTTTAATGCTATTGATTATTTGTGAGGCCAGGGTTCTTTTGACTTGTGTTTCATAGGTTAACTTTTGCATGTATACCCCCAAGGCACTTAACAGTCCTTACAGGATCCAGGGCACTGCTAATACATGAGAGTTTCCAAAGTCACCTTCTATTCTTCCTTATCTTTTGGGATCTTTCTTTTGAGTTGATGGGTCACAGCACAATTTAAATCCTATAACCTCTCAATATTCTGTTATGCCTCAGCAACAGTAATAAAAATGCGTACCCCTCCTTGGTGGTCATGCTATATGTGCTTTACATCCATTGCCTTCTTTGGTTGCCATGGCAGCAGTAAAAGTCTGATTTGAGTTGAGAGCAGTGATTGAAAGTTCAAATGCCAAAGGGGTTTGGTAAAAGGGGTTCTGATTCTATTGCTACCAATCTTAAACTATGTGGCTAAGTGTCTGTTACATGCTTTAGCTTTTTGCTTCAGTTTTCGCATTTGTACCATGGAAGTGGCACGTAGAAACAGCCAAATACAGTCATGCTTCACATAATGATGTTTTGGTCCATGACAGACCACATAAATGGTAGTGGTTCCATAAGAAACATACCAACCTATACCCTGTAGCCTGAGTGTGTGTCAGGCTATACTATCCAGGTTGATATAAGTGCAAGTGCACTCAGTGAGGCTTGCATAATGATGAAATCACCCAATGATGCATTTCTCAGAACCTATTCCTAACTTTAATGTAAATGTATGACTATCCACTATAAGAAAGTAGTAAATGCTAACTGTAACTCTGGGAGTTGGAAGTATATAAGTATTTCTGTTCTACAGAGAGGGAGTAGAATTCAATGAGTTTGTACGTCTTACTCTAGGTTATATGACTAGTGAGTGACCATGTGGAATTTGTATTCAAGTTCAGTGACTCCAAACACATTAGTTTTTCTCCATTCCCTTTATGATGTTTACTAAGATAGTGTCTCTCTTCCACACCAAACTCTCACCTGAAGTTAAGAAGGAGATGCTTTCCATTGTTTAGGAACATTTCATGCTTTACTTTCAAAAGAAATTGACATAAGTAAGACTTTCTTTCCCAGCATGAATCATATGTGTTTGCTTAGCTCTGAGGAAGTTAAGAACTCAATTTTCTCTACCAAATCTTTTGTTTGGGGATTTTTCAGTATTTATAATTGAAATTTCAGGATAATTCTTTAACCCAGGGATGTCCAGTAGAAATATAATACAATCCACAAATGTGAGTCACATGAAATTTAACATTTTCTAGCAGTTAAAAAATGTAAAAGAAGGGCCATCAAGTGGCATGGTGAAGGTATTGGATTCCACATGGATGAGAGTGGCTTGAGTCTCAGACCTGGTGGCTTAAAAATCAGACTGGTCACGTGTGTGTGTGTGTGTGTGTGTGTGTGTGTGTGCCCAAAATCCCAAGAGGAGAATGGAGAATGGATTGCGGCATGACCATTCCCTTGGGGTTGATTTCTCACTTTCTCTCTATCTGTCTCTCTCTGTCTATCCAGTGAGTACATACACCCTATGGCAAAAATCTGAAAAAAAAAAAAAAAAGGAAAAACAATAGGTGACATTAATTTTAACGGCACATTTTATTTAAGCCAAAATGTCTTGAATATTATAATGTAATACAACATATTATAACATGATACAAAGTTCTGATGTATAATCAAGATAAAATCTTTTAAAATATATTATTTTAATCTTATTAAATCTTTCATATTATTTTTCCATACTATGTCTTTGAGTTATAGAATGCATTCTACTCTCACAGCACACCTAGTTGGGGCTAGACACATTTTAAATGCTCAGTAACCACATATACTTACTGGGTACTATATTCATGGCACACATATAGTCTCAACTTTTTAAGGAACTTACATAACAAAGATTTTAAAAAGTACTGTTGATGAGGGAGATACACTATTAGGCACATGGTCTGTTATCTGATTTCACAGTCAAAATGGTGAGAGGCAGAGCTTGAATTTAGATTTGTCTCTCTCTCCAGGCCCTTTCTGCAATACTATGACCATCCAATGATGAAAACCCTGCTGTTGATAAAGACACTATGAGGACTATCATGAAACAATAGTAACATTGACATAACAATTCTGTTAACAGCTGGCACTAGTGGATTTATAATCTGTTCTCTTACACTGGTTTGTGTACTGCTGTGTTTACTCACATTTCGTACATAATCCTTTAAAAATATGTATTGGGTTGTCGGAAATGTTAGGACATATTTTTTCTATGTTTTTCTATGCAAAAAGGCATCATAATTTTTGAGACAACCTAGTATTTGTATCCTAAATGAGCACCCAGTAGGTAGCAAGGTCCAGAGCTGAGATGTGGTAACTCATTAAACGAAGCTACATCCAGCACTACTTTTATCCAGATTCATGCATATGTTAGAGTTTTGATAGGACTATTTTAATAGGACAAATTGTGAACACCAGGGAGATGTGCCCTAGCGTCCTACTAGGTGTGCCTGCTTGAGCAGGTATGTGGATTAATGCTCTTTGCAGACCCTGGCAAGAGGACACAAAAGGAAGAGACAGAGAGATGGGCTAATGGATACATCTCAGACTCAGCACTTTTTTTTTTTTTAAGAGATTTTTGCTATATTGCTCATGCATTAGCTGGGGAGACAGATAGAAAGCGAGAAATCACCTCCTGTATGGGGTGGCCATGCTGCAATCCTTTTTCCTCCATTTTCTCAGGATTTGGGGCATGCAGGCATAAGCACTCAGCATGAGTTTTAAGCTGCTGGGTCCGAAACTTGACTTGTGATCGACGTTGTGGGAGTCCAGGGACATAACCATTGCGCCATCTGCTGGTCCCAGACTCACACTTTTAAACCACAGACACTGGAGCCACCTTGCAAAATTTTTATGCTGTTGCTGCTATCCTGAGTCCTTATTCTAGAGCCTGGTCTCAAAGTGAGTTTCATAGATAGGGAATGGTCACCATGAATGTTGCTTACCTATAACTAGGGACAAGCACGTGGGTGAGATATCATGGACAAGCTTCAGGTCTTGCAATCTTACTTTAAAATGTGAACTGTATCTGACCTGAATAAGTTCTTCCATTGCTTTTCATGTTGGAAACAACAGGAAGGGGCATGGAAAAGGAAATAATATGTTTGCTGCATATCTCTGTCTCTCTTCTTATGCTCTCTGGAGAATTTAATGGAAATACTATGATTCAAGAGTATTGTGTATACTGTGGCCTATGAATGAATGAATAAATGAACTACAGATAATTATAAAACATGAAAATACATATACATCTCTAAAGGTAATTAATATTTACACATAATTCAATTAGCAAATATTTTTCATCTATTGTGTATAGAGTCCTATACTAAACATAGAGTTCAGGATAGAGAAGCTCTAAAAGACATGATTCTACCCACTATGTTTATGGAAAAACAATTAGTTCTTGTCTTAATGATTCACAAGGTAGATATAATACAAAAATGAATACTGTTCGTAAAGGTATTTTGTCTGTCTACTGTTGTCTGTCAATCCACCTGCAGTAATTGCAACTATGCACTTGTTTAGGGTTCTGCAATTAAGTCATGGGTTAGCAGAGACTGTTCACATCTGTTTCATGTGACATAAGGGATGGAACAGCTTGACCGAGTGTGGAGAATCCACTTTCAAAATGGCTCAGCCATGGAAGGCAATCTAGTTCTGGCTGGCAGCTGGGAGCTCTGATGGAACTAAACTGATTCTTAAATTCTCCTCTGCATGACCTCTTCATGGGGCTAAGATTAACTTATGGCATGGTGTTTGGCTTCTGAGAGGAAACATCCCAAGAGCATATATTCCCTAAAGACAAATTTCAGTGAGAAGTGCTATTTGCACCATGGTTGTCTATATCCCATTGTACAAAGGCAGGAAAATGAACAACCCTAAAGTGAGACTATAAAGGTCCTTATCCAAGGGCATGAATACAGGAAGACATGATTTATCGGGGTTTTCCAAAGTAACAATTTCCATAGACTTCCCAAGAAGGTATGTGAGTGTCTAGGTATATGGAGAGGTTGCAAGAGACATAATCACACATAGGAATATTTCCACATGCTCTATTTCTCTGTTCATTCACTAGAATAAGCTGAGAGTGTGATTTTTACTTTATTTTATTATTTATTTATTTATTTAAGGTGTAGAATGGATTTTCAACATGGTCTATAAAAAGAAAAAAACAGATTGTTAGTTTTTTTTAAAATTTTAATGTAATACCTTTGGTTTTCAAAGTTACAAGAAAACTCAGTTTTCTTAAAGTCTATGTTAGCTGTGGTCTTCAAAAGTTGTTGAAGGTGAAAACCTATACTACGTGTGCAGAACACACTTTTGTTTTAAAAGATTTTTGGCTATAAGGCATGTACACTTGTTGAAAAGACCAAGGGAGACAGAGAGAGAGAAAGTGAGAAATCACCTCTTGGGGGGATGGCCATGCCACAATCCCTTCTCCTCCATTCTTCTCTTGGGATTATAGGCATGCGTGCATGTATGCCCAGCATAAGTTTCAAGCCACCAGGTTCAGGACTCAAACTGTGGTCAACTCTGTGGGAGTCCAGCGCCTTAACCATTATGGCACCTACTGGCTCAAGTCTGGCACTTTTCATAGAAGTATTAAAGTGAGAATAATTCCACTGTTAGGAATACAAATCTACTGTATAAATGTTATATGTCATTATAACTGTGAGTAAAGGTTTCCCTGAAACAAAACAAACCATCAGACTAAAACTGTGTCATCTCTATGTATCTATCCATCCATCCATTTATTTGTCTATCTATTCACTTATCAAAAATCATATATTACTCATGTATAACCAGCTAGGCTGGGGATACATGGGTGAGCAAGGTTGACTTAGTATTTACTCTTATTGATCTTTTCTTTAGGTCAAGGGAACAGACAATATAAAAGAAGCAAATGAGTAATGTTTTGCTGTGATAAGTGTGCTCAGCAAATCATAGCAATAAAATATGTTAGGAAGTGGCTTTGATGTTTTGAGAATGATAGATGCCATCTCGTCCCCTCCCAGCTGAGGAGCACTGCTCATGAGAATGAGCAGGATAATAGTGATGCTATTTATCATTATTAGGGACCTAGAGAGTGATGGATGGTGGATGGCTGGGGTGGGGGGGAGCAGAAAAGAACAATGGAAAAAAAGAAGTAAGAAATGGAGAGAAGAAGGAAGGACAAGATATTAGTGTCATGGCTGACCTTTCTTGTAAATGACGTGGAATCCTTACCAATGAGAGTTGCACCCTCTGATATTGAAGGAAAGCCCTCAGAGAGCAACAAAGACCTTGAGTAGTATCGCAGGTAAGATCAGAGCTCTTTCCAGGGCAGAATCTGGGTCTCTTGGTCACAGTTGCTTGATTGTGCCTGCTCATATTTCCTCAGGGTGGTTTGGTGCCTTTATGGTAGGAAAGGTTCTTCTTAGCAATGACTTATTAGGAGAGAGGCACAAATCTCTGGGTTTCTAAGAGGTCAGTGAACATGGGGGTCAAATTTGGGAAAGTCAGTAGTTTAAATGGAAATAATTATTAGAATGTAGTTCCCCTGAGAAATGAATTAAAGCGTTGAGATGATTCCCGGAAGAGTTTTTACTTCTGACAATGTAGAAATAAAAGCAACTAAATGTACATCATAGGGTGAGAAATTTATATGAAATCTGAACTACTTTCTTGATATGAGGTGTTACTCTCAGTGGAAGGCCATGAAAATTGTTTTCTCAGAGGACATTAAATATAGCAATTGTCCCTCCATCTTGGATATCACTGGTTAATGCCATCCTGGTGGGGAATGCCCCTGACTGCCCTCACACTCCAACTTACTCAAATCCACTAACACTTAGTTTGTCTTAATATGCTTTTTTCCTTCTCAGAAAGAGAAACATTTTTTTCTCTATTTTCTTGGTTGGTCACTCATCTCTGATATTTAGGGAAATTTTTAAAGAATTACCCCCAAATCACATGGTGCTATAGCAACAGAGCCAAGACCTGGATATTAGCTGTTTTAATTCCTAGTGAGGTGCACTTTTTATTGCAACTAATATGCATTAGGTATGTACCTATTATATTCCAGACCCAACAGGAGGTACTACAGGAGATATTAAAGGTGAAAAGACAGTGCTCCAATTCTCTAGCTGCTCACAGACATATGAGGGGAATTGAATAAGTAGCAAGTATTACTCACTCAAGAGTGCAAGTATTACTTACCCCAAGAAGGAAGTCACTGTGTCCAGCCACTCCATATTTTCTGGCTGTGAGTAGTATTTGAACATATTACGTAACCAGGGTTATTTTACAGTAGTTCTGGAGAGGTTTCCTCTAGCATGATGCTCTGTCATCCCCTAGTATCCAGGGAGCTTAAGAATAACAGAGAGATGGAAGGATGAGATAACAGCTAGAGACAGTTTACTTATTATCGGACACTTTATTATTCATGTTCTCTGAAGACACTACTCTGGCCAGGCTGGTTCTTCCAGCTGTTGCTTTTCTCAGTCTCATAGCCATCCCTTCCACAGTTGATCTCTTCTGACATTTTCTTTTATGCATTGCAATGAGCAAACTGAGACTTCTGGTAAGAAGGAAAAATACAATATGGATAACCTCAGTAATCCAGAGATGGATCTGCATGGCTCACCTACTCTCTTGTGATAGTTTCTGGGTAGATTATTATGCTAGCAGAACTTTATTCCCTGGGTTAAATCACATGGGAAACCACTTTACAGACTCATACTCTGAATTTCCTCTTACATTTTAAGATTTGTATATTAATTTACCTAACCAAAATTTCATGGTATTGATGAGGAGGGAATATCAGACGCTTCCCATACAGTGAGGGGGAGATAGTATTAAACTGTGCTTTGTTACAGGACTGGTCACATGGGTGTGTTCCCTTAGTAAATAATCATAGAGCTATGCCTTTTTGCATATACATACTATATTTAAAATTTTAAGAAAAAAAAGTAAATATCATCCCAACTTCTTTTTTTTAAAGAATTATTTTATTTAACTTCATTAGTTTATTTATTTTACTTTGATCAGAGAGAAAGTGAGAAAGCAAGTTGCTGGGTCTGGGACTCAAACCATAGTCAGCCATGTGGGAGTCCAGTGCCCTTAACCACCATACCACCTGCCGGCCCCAATCACCCCAACATCTAATATTAATTATACCCTGGTGCAGTGGTGATTTTGCCATTAGGGTACATTTGGTGAAGTCTGGAGATATTTATTAGGTCATAACTGGCAAAGGGATGCTACTGGCATCTAGTGGGTAGAGGCTAGGGATGCTTCTAAACATCTTATAGCACTCAAGACAGTGCTCCAAATAACAGCAACAATAATAATAACAATATCGTTATCTTGTTCAAAATGTCAAACGTCAGCTGAAGCTGAGAAGACTTTTCCCAGAAGATGAAGATTCAGATTCATTGTTGAAGGGTCAAGACAACTAACTTTCATAAAAACTTATTAATAGACTATGTCTTCATTATACATTTGAGGGAATTGAGCTTATATAAGCTCATTTATCCATCATTCAGTTAGGAACCCAGGTCTCCATAAAGTCCGACCCCTTAATTTTTACAACAAATATTTTATCTTGCCTATTATCAAATCTCCAGTATAAGGCAATACACATTTCCAATAGCTGAAAAATATTTTAGAGTGCACACCACAACCAGATAAAGGTAATAATGAGAAAAGGCTTTACAAAGATATCATCCACATGGTTTTCTGTAATAATGCCTTTATCAAAATATAATAATAGACTACTGTGAATTACTTTTGCCAAGAACTTGTCAAAAAAATTGCAAACTGGAAGCATAGCCTTCTAGTTATTGACCCAATTGAAATTTGACCTTTGAATACAAATAAGGAGACAACTGTCATTCAGGGGAATTAAAATATTTTCCTGGTTGCTGTCAAGAGGTTGGATAGTTTCTTCTATTTCCTTGAACAGAATATTTCTGAAGTTTCCCTTTGTAAATATTGATGTACATAGTGGGTTAGTCAGGGCAATCCAAGGTAACAGACCCAGTAAGATTTGCTTATATTAAGAGATTTGTGGGCCAGCTGGTGGTATGGTGGTTCAGGCAGTTGGATCCCACATGGCTGACTGAGTATTTTAAATCTTGGGTCTAGCGTCTTGGACTACATGCCAGGGATATGTGCATGCATGTCCAAAACATAAAGGAGGGAGAAATGGAGGAGAGATGGTATGACCATCCATCCCATGGGGGTTGCTTTCTCATTCTCCTTCACCCCTAGTTTTTGATGAGAACAAGTGTCCTCTGACAAATTATAAATAAAGAAATAATGAGATGTATTACAGAGAATTAGTGTAAGGTTTTATGGCATATATTAGTCCATTCAGACTGCTATAACAAAATGCCTTAGACTGGGTAATTTATAAATAGGAGAAATCTTTTGCTTACAGTCTAGAGGCTGAGAAGTGCAAGCCTGAGGCATCAGGAGATTCAGTGTCTGGTGAGGGAATGTTCCTCATAGATGGTACCTTCTTGCTATATCCTCACAAGGAAGAAGGGTCACAAGTTCCCTTAAACCTCTTTTATAAGGTCGCAAACACTGTTTTCGAGGGTAGAACCCTCATGACCAGGTCACCTCTCAAAAGTTCCACCACCTATTACTACCACTTTGCAGATTATGTTTCAGCATGTGGATTTGGGTAGGACATATTCAAACAATAGCATGGGAGTTGGCAAGATAAGTCCAAAATCCATAGGGCAGGGGAGCAGAAAGGGCAGACTAGAGCTCTCAGGCATGAGCCCAAGCTGTAACCTGCAGGTGCCATTTCATCTTTATCAGGGAAGCCTCGGTTCTGCTCTTAAATCCTTTCAACCAGTTGAATCAGACCTATCCAGATTATCTAGGATAATCCTCCTTATTAAATTAAATTGATGGGAATCAGCAGTTAGCGTAATGGCTATGTCGCTGGACTCCCATGTAGTTGGCCGCGGTTCGTGTCCCGGACCCGGTGGCTTAGAACTCATGCCGGGCATGTGTGCATGCGTGTCCAAGATCCTGAGAGGAGAATGGAGAAGGGATTGCGGCGTGACCATCTCCCCTGGGGGGGTCATTTCTTGCTTTCTATCTCTATGTCTCTCTCTGTCTGTCTGGCGAGCACATGCGCCCTATAGCAAAAACCTCTCCAAAAAAAAATATATCAAATTGATTACAGACTTTAATTACATATCAAAAATACCTTAACAACAATATCTAGTTTAGTGTTTGATTGTGTAACTGGCCCAATAGCCTAGCTGGCATCTAGTGGGTAGACACATAGTTGACACATAAAACTGACCATTACATGTAGTAAACTATTCTTTTGTCTAATCCAGAAGTTATTTTATATGGTGGGATAAGGTTATCAACAATTACAAGTGGGGGCCAGGAGGTGACATGGTGGTTAAGGCACTGGACTCCCACATGGCCGACCACAGTTTGAGTCCCAGACATGGTAGCTTGAAAATCACACCAGGTGTGTGTACATGTGTGCTCAAAATCCTGAAAGGAGTATGGAAGAGAGGAGCTTGAGGTGTGACCATTCTTTTGGGGGAAGGTCCTCACTTTCCCTCTCTCTCTCTCTCCGACAAACACATAGACCTTATGGCCAAAACTTACAAAAAAAAAAAAAAAAAAAGGAAAGAAAGAAAGAAATTATAAGTGTAAAGCTATGTGAAACAGTTTTTCTCTCAGCAAAGAGAATAGCCATAGTCAGCTATGCAACAATTATCTGTTCTCCAGGTTTGGAGACATCTTTGTGAGCAATGAATGACCCGTATTTTTGTCTTGGAACTCATTGCTATGTCATGCTGAGAAGCAATGTGGCAAACTGCAAAGAGGTAGGTACAAGACAAACCTGGATTCAAACCCTGGCTATGCCATTTAAGAGTTATGTGAGGGGCCGGCAGGTGGCATGGTGGTTAAGGGTGCTGGATTCCCACATGGGCAACTGTGGTTCGAATCCTGGACCTTGCAGTTTGCTTTCTCACTTTCTCTCTCTCTCTCTCTCGCTTTGTCCTTCTCTGGTCAATATATAAAATAAAATAAAATAAAATAAACTTATATAAAATAATTCTTAAAAAAGAGAGATGTGAATATGCTATTACTAGAGGATAATATACTACTTCATGGAATCTGATAAGATTTGTCTGAGACACTTGTGTGGTTACAGTGATAGAGATGCATATACAGATACGTGTGTGTGTATATACAAAACACCCACGTGTGCACAGAGTAGTTATTTTAGCAAGCATCCATTTATCCAACAATATATCTGTTAAGTACAGTAATTCCCTCTTATCCATAATTTCTCACTTTCCATGGTTTCTGTTGCCTGGAGTCAACCACAGCCCCTGCAAATACCAAATGAAACATCCCAGAAATAGACAATTCATACGTTTTAAATTACACACAGTTCTGAGTAGTGTGGTGAAATCTCGTACCATCCTACTCCATCCTGTCTAGAGCATGAATCATCCCTTTAACCAGTGTATCCACACTGTACAAGGGGATTTCAAAAAGTTGGTAGAAAAACAAAAGATTTAAAATAGGAATCTCTTCTGGTCCAAAAACCTTTTTGAAATCCATGTTTTTGTTTGTTTGTTTGTTTTTAATCCTAGTAAGACTTTTTCTTTTGTGCCTACTACCCACTCTTAGGCACTCTGTAGCCATCTTGGTTACAGATTAAAAAATAATAACAACACACACACATAGTTTGGTACTATTTGCGGTCTCAGGCACCCACTGGACTCTGGGAACATTGTCCCTGCATGTAAGGGGAGGACTGTTCTAATAGCCACTGTACTAGGTACTAGGTTTATAGAGATAAAAACAGTCTTGATTCCTGGATTTAAAATGGCAGGAGTCTGGAGAAGAAGACAGGTTGGTGATTTCAGTGTGTTCTGAAACACACTATGATGCACACATTTAGAACCATAAGACCTCATTGACTATTGAATAACTGAAAGCAAAATTAATTGGGTAAAAGTCCATCTATTGAGTACATGATCTGTGAAGGGACATTAGGGCCAACTGTCCTTTAATAAGTAGAATTAGTATTTGTTAGAGTTTAACTAAAGCTCTGGGCAGGCCTCCAGGAGAAAGGTGATTAGATTCTCAGTGGTTGGCCAAGTGAAGAACCCAAAGAGTGAGGCCCATTTACTTGTTCATTTATTTATGGCCTTGCTTGTTCTTAAAAAGAGTTGAAGTAGCCTTCCTAACTATCAGCAGTGCATTAGGACTTCAGCAAAGGGAAGTTTTTAAAATTTTTATTATTTTTATTATTTATACATTCAATTGCTATACACCATTTATATTGTAAAGAGAATTTGCCCAGCATGAAATATACCTCAGACGAGTCCAATTGATTTCAGAGAAATTTGCATAAGGGAAGAGTAAAAATAAGGTTATAAGATGGGGCAAGAGACTACTGGAATGTGCCAAGGAATAAGTAATAAAAAAATAAATAGAGAAAGATCTTTGTAACCTAAGGAAGAAACATGTTTATATCCCTATGAGAGGGGGTACCACTGGATTAATCATTTTCAGGACACATGAGTCAATTCAATGAACATTTTCTGAGCACCTACTATGCTCCTGACCATAAGTAGAAAACTGAAGATAGGGTGATTAATTAGCTAGAATCTTCCTTAAGGAAGGCCTAATCTATAAAGGAAAGAGACATAGAAATAAATATACCTCTTCCATTCCAACAGTGGTAGTTGGAAGTGTTATGGGGCAGTTGGGGACACTGGTGTGCTGAGGTATGACCAATAGAGTTCACCAAAAACACTAAAGATGATTGTTGAGGTGAGACAGAAAGGACCGAAATTATTTTGAAGTAATGCTATTATTTTTGGTGAGATAGGACAACAGTCATCTCATGTCGTTGTTGTTGAAATGACTGTTTAAGTATTGGGTTCTTGGAAAAGTCTTGATGCATTTTTGTGCATAAACACAGAAAAAATAGATCATAACTTTCCCGACAACTCAATAGTTGGAAATATCTGAAAAACTGAAGCATGCAAGTACTCTTCACTGTAGGCTCAGGCAGTGTGGAATGGTAATGTGACCGGACCCACATGGGAAATTTCCTAGGTTTGTAATCTAGGTCATCCCTGATCATGCAGAGCACACACATACACACCCATGATCCAGACTGGCGGAGATGGCAGTGGGGAAACACTAAGTAGGGTGCCCGTGTCCTTTTTTTTGTTTTTCTCTTTCTCTCAGAGAAACATTTGGGTGAATAAGCTTAAACAATTAAAATATATATCCATTATGGTCAAAGGAAAACAAACATTGAACAAGAGAAGATCAGTGAAATAATTATGATATAGGGACCATCAGGTGGCATAGTGATGAAGGTACTGGACTCCCACATGGTCATCTGTAGGTTCACACCAGGAGCATATGTGTGTGCTCAAAATCCCAAGAGGAGAAGGGATTGTGTTGTGGTCATCCTCCCTGGGGGATGATTTCTCACTTTCTGTCTCTCCATCTCTTTCTGTCACTCCAGTGAGTGCCTATGCCTTATAGCAAAATTCTCTCTCAAAAAAATTATAGTATAGTTTTATGATGGACTACAATTCAGTCACTGAAAGAATTCACATAGAGTTTGTCACTACATGGATATAGGCTTAGAATAAAATGCTGAGTTGCAGGATAGGTCACTGAAGTATCTCATCGGTTTGATCTTTCCACACATTACTTATTATGTACACTGGAGGATCGAAAGGAGTCAGAGCAATATGTCAGCAGTAGAGATGGTATGATTAATTTTTAAATTTTATATTTCAATTTTTTCTATTTTTTTATACTGCATACTTGAGTAAGAAACATATTTAAAATAACTCCAAACCTAGACCACTATATGTGCAGTGGTAATGTGCTGCTCAAGAGAAAAAGGACACCGGGGACCAGCAGGAGGTGTGGTAGTTAAGGCACTGGATTGCCACATGGTCAACCATGGTTCAAGTCCCAGACTTGTTGGCTTGAAAATCATGCCAGGTACGTGTGCGTGCACGCCCCGAATCTCTAGAGAATGGAAGAGAAAGAATTGAGATGTGACCATCGCCACTGGGAGGTGATTTCTCACTTTCTCTCTCTGTCTCTCTCTGGTAAGTGCACATACCCTATGGAGGGGTGTTACACAGGATCTCATATGGTGCCATGGTGCCATATGATGACTGTGGTTCAGGTCTGGTTTGTGCAGCCTGAAACAGGCTAGGCACATGTGCAAATGCAAAAGACTGGAGGGAGGGGGCAGTAACCTAACCAGCCTCTATGGAAAAGTATTTCTCTCTCATACACTCTCTCTTCTTTCTCATATTCACACGCAAGTTCTCAATGATAAGTAAAGAAGAAAATAAGGTAAATAACTCCAAACTCAGAGTATTTGGAAAAGAATGGAATAGTGGTTCCTTCTAGTTTCAGCCTGTTTAAGATGAGTTAGTGATCAGACCTCTGGTACAGAAACCCAATCTTAGATTTAATACCAACTTTACATTTTGTTTTTAATTTGAAGCGTTGGTGATATGGTGCTTTATTTTTTACCGTTTACATTGTTCTCTTCAAAGTTAAATGACACAAGAATAGAAAGCATATACGAATTTAGAAAGCCTGGTTTTATTGTGCCTCTGTCGGCATTCAAAAAAGACTAGGAAAAGGACAGGAGAGTTACTGGAAATCACAAGGACCGCATCTCAGTGTAGTCATTTTGTAACTGAGATCTTTAGAGTTCAGAGATGGGTAATTTGCCCCCTGGTCACATGACTGGCTAATAGGGACATTAGTCATCATCAAAATACTGATGGGGAAAATAAGACTAAAAAAGAATTTGGCCCAAGATATGTTGATGATGGTGATAGTACTATTAGTGCAATGGTGATTAGAGACACAATGAGGAATCCAACTCATACTTGATTGGAAAATACCATATGATAATTATAAGCGTGTAGAGCCGTCAAGATACCTTCTTTTAAAAACAAGACACAATCTCAGAAAGGGGATTGTAAACCCCATACTAAATCAGGTGAAATATAAGGTCTAGATTTAAGCTTTTCTATTCAGTGAAAACTTAAAACATGTCAGTGTTCAGAATAGAAATGTGTATCTCCATATCTGAATTTTAAAATTCATTGTGCATATGTTCTGTGATTTAAAAGTAACAGTCTTTTCCATTTTTCTCATTCTATTGCAAATTGCAATCGCACCATGTCATCAAAAAGTTATTTAGTGACAACGTATGGGGAGCCAAAAAGTTTCCTGTAATTTGCATATATTTTCCACATTCAGAACGTCAGTGATTAAGTTTTTTGTGTTCACTTAAAATAATATATTATTATTGAAAATAAATATAATAATAAATGCAAAATGTTGGCTCTAACGGCATATGCTAAACATTTTCACAGTGCGGCACAGCATATGCTTAGTTCTTCATTAAGAGATTTTAAAATAACTCATATTTAGCAAGAATACATTATCTTTTATTCAGAATTAATTATATGCTTTTTTGTGTACCATAATTTAAAGTGCTACCCACTTCTAATATGTAATACGCAAAAGAAACTATGGTTACGATTCATTAGAATTGGCTTCCTTCCTTTGCAATTTAGCAGCATAATGAATACATAGAGCTGGAATGCTATTTGTTACTTGAACCAAAAGTTACATGAAGTGCTGATAACTGTTACAAATCCTAGATTTTTTTTTTTTTAAACACAGCATGCCTCAGGAGACTGGGATACGTCATGAGACTAAATTATGCATAATTATTTACCCATTGTTTGATAGATTCAAGAACAAGTTTTCACAAGGGCTGTTGAAGTCAAAGAGCAGAAGAATATTTAAAAAATAATTTTGTATTATTCAAACATAGGGTGTTGTTCAATTGCTTGGCAAGTCCAGGCAGATACCTTTTTTGAGTTCAAACTATGATTTTTGAAAAGCCTTTGATTATAGATGCTTATTAAATATATATTCTTAAAAATGGAACCACCTGTCTCAGACAATGTCCTGGAGATATATTAGTTGTCTGGTTATGTGCCTGAAAACTTTGTCTGATTATCTTCCACTTTAATGATTTTTTTTTCTATTGCAAGGAAAATAATGCCCAAAGAAATGAAATCCTTACCCAAGGTAATGTGGCTTGTGGCTGGAGAGCATGATTTAAATTATTTGAAGGTAATAAACCACTATGGTAACTAACACTAGTTCACTAGGTGATGGGGTTATCCATTAATTATTCAGTTGTCTTAGTTCCTTTGGGCTGCTGTAAAACAGAAAAGCAAACAAAATACAAACTTACACTGTGTAATTTATGAATAATATAAAATGTATTATTCATTGTTCTGAAGCTGAAAAGTCCAAGATTGAGACACCAGCAAATTCAGTGTCTGGTAAGGTCCTGTTCGTCATAGATATGGCTTCTGTGTCCTTAAGTGGAGGAAGAGGCTAGACAAGGGAGTTCCTTGAATTTCTCTCTCTCTCTTTTTTTTTTTTTTTTTAAGTTTATTTATTTATTTGACGGAGACAAGCACCCTCAACAAGGCTTCACAACACAGTCTAACCCCAACCTTCCCAGTCCACCGGGATCAGGGTTTACACTCCTGGCATGTGCAGGTTGACTGGGCAACAAAACTTGTGATCTTCCATAGGAATTCAGCATCCGATTGAGCAGTATATTACCACTGTGCTACCTGAGTCAGGATTTCATTGCTTTTGAAAGACTCCACCTCTGAATACTATCATAATAAGTAATAGGTTTCAAAATGAATTTTGGGGTACCACCATGCAGATTATAGCACCAGTCATTTATTTATTTATGCTTAGTCAACTTTACTTATTTTAAATGCCTGCATTTTCAAAATATATTCTAACCATGGTGAATCACTGGTCAA
Organism: Tupaia belangeri chinensis; assembly: GCF_000334495.1. Lineage (NCBI taxonomy): Eukaryota > Metazoa > Chordata > Mammalia > Scandentia > Tupaiidae > Tupaia > Tupaia belangeri. The sequence continues at coordinate 58,248 of NW_006159569.1, forward strand.
AAAGAAAGAAAAAGACAATGATAAAGAACAAAGTAAGGAGTCTTCCAACACTGGCATCTTGTATGTGTCTGAGGAGGTCCCCACACGACCCACTTTTTTGTAGATTCACTTACAGCACAATAATAGTCTAGAGAACTCAATTCAATTGTACTGACAAATTTCATTATTGTTTCACCTTCTCAGTCATAGTGATTGTGGATCAGTTTTGAGGATATCATTAGGAGCAAGTTGCACTGCAAACAACTCGTCGAATGCAAGCAACCGATTTACATAAATCCTCTTCTTTACATTTAGTCAACAGTGGGGTTTTTAATTTCCATTATTTTTTATCAACTCTAATCAAAGTGTTAAGAGCAAGGAATTTGTTCACTATAGCAGCATGTGGTGAATGATTTGTATAATAATCCAGTCCTTGCTGTTAAGATACCTTCTCCTGAGCAGACTGTCCATTTCAGTTCAAGATATGAATGCATTTCCTACAACTTATTAACTCAATTGCATAGCCCTCTGAATTGCAGCAAATGTATCTTATACAAAGCCACTCGTATATTTTCTATGGTAGCTGACACTTCATAATTCCCAAGGGAGGACATGAAGAATTAGCCTAAATTCCATGAATGCAGAAAGAAAAGGAAAGTGATTAAGATGTTGGAATTGCTCAGACTCTGCTGCTGTCATTGTTGGAGGAAGTGATACCTGTGTCAGGTGCAAATTGCAATAGCTTTGATTGCCCAGTACCTATCTTCTGGGACATTTCCAATTCACAGCTAACTCTAAAGTTTGCTCTAAATTGAAAGATTCCAGACTGTGCTAGTATAAGGTTTTCTTTCATCTCAAATGATACCATTTTTTTCTCATTTAAAATTCACTCTGAAGGTCCTGAAGTCGAATATTTGACTTAGATGCTTTCAGGGGAAAAAACTTAAATGCATTTTCTCTCACTTACTTTCTGTTGTAGAATATCTCAGAGAATATAATTCTGTGGGATGCCCAATCTCTAGACCAAACGCTGACCTTCAGAGTAAGGTCTGTGGAACCTATTTTCTGCCATACTATGAGACTTGTCTTTAAGGTTTTAGGAGAGCTTTCTAAGAGGTGATTCGCAGACCATCTGTTTCAACATTATCTGGGGATCTTCTTTCAAAGAGAGCTTCAAGGTCCCTAACACAGGTCTTTTGTATTTTTGGGCTGGGCTCTGAGAAGCCACATTTGAAATAAGTTGGTGATTGTGAGGCTCGCTAAAACTTGAAAAGGGATTTTAGCTCCTTTCCATTTTTGAACAGGTTTCATCCCTTCTGGTCTAGTCTTTGCATCATAACCACTTTCTTCACAGGTAAGTCCACAAAGGGGAAATAAACATTTTAATATCACAGACCCAGCAGTGAAAGATCCAGATGTGGCTTGCAAAAATACGCTTCCTGGATCAGCAGCATCTGTATCACCTGAGAATGTATTCGAAATGCCTTTTCTTAGGCCCCCTTTCAGACTTTCTGAATTTTATACAAACAAAACAAAACTTAAACACAACTACCTGAGTTGGTTTTAAAAAACTACAAAGATGAGGGATAGCAGATGGCATGGTGGAAAAGGAACTGGATTCCTGCTTGGCCAACTGCAGTTCAAGTCTTGGACCTGACTGCTTGAAAATCATGTCAGGCATGTGTGCATGCATGCCCTAAATCCCAAGAGAATGGGAAAGAGGGGACTGTCACATGAACATCCCACCTGGGGGCTGACTTCTCACTTTCTTTCTCACTATCTTTCTCTGTGTCTCTCTGGTGAGTGCATGTACCTTATGGCAAGCAAACAAACATAAAACCTAAACTACCAGATGACACTGATGATTTACAAAGTTAAGGAACCCCTGGTCTAAAGTATAGTTTTGTGCCTCCCCGTGGTAGTTGCATGCTTCCATTTACTTAAGTTGTCTACCTCACCAAATTCTGTGAAGGGTGACACAGTTCTTTCCTTCAGACTACAATTTCTTTTAGAGAATCTCATAGACTTAAAGCTCCAGAAGAGATTTCAGAATCAATGTCATAGGCAAATGATGCCTTTAAAACAGGTAATGGTCCTACAAGGAAGGTAATGGTTTGGTCTCTTAAAAGCAGCATCAAAATAGCACTACAAGACCCATTGGGTTTTAAATTAGATGACAGGCTCCTAAGTTAAAGCTAGTTGAGTTGAATCTTGGTTTTGACATTTACTAGCTGTGTAGCTTTTAGGAAAGCGAAAGAATTTCTGGGAGCCTTACTTTTCATGCCTGAAAAAGAGCATAATGACAGTACCTTCTTTTCACTTGGCGATTTTGAGCATTAAATGAGGCAATGAATAGAAAGCGCTTTTTTGGGGACCTGGTAATCAGCAAATGCCCAAAGAATGTTAGAAGACATGTAACCATGGATATGCACTGTAGTTCTCTGACCCTTAGTTCCCTCTTTTTAAATTGGGAGTAATTGTAGTACCTAAAAGTAGTGAGCTTCAGTAATAAAACGG
>NW_006159569.1:60774-99397 GCF_000334495.1 Tupaia belangeri chinensis
TGAATCTCCATAGCAATAGAATCTGAGATCTTCTTATGAAAAATGAAAGAACAGACTGGACTTCTCTGTAGCTTCACCTCGAGGATTTGTTTTGAATAGACTTGTGAGTAATTAATCAATAGCAAAATTTTACCGAAGGAACTACTTTCAGAGTCTGGTTATATGCATTCTTTGGCTAATACTTCCAACAAACCCCAAGAGGAAACTATAATTTCATATTCATTTCATAGAGGAAAAACCTGAAGCTCAGAGAGATGGCGTGAATTGACTAAGGAAAAATAAGGTAGCAGCTCAGGTCATCTGACTTTCAGGCTCCCGTGTCTAATTATTCTGTCCTGCTGCTTTAACCTCTGTGTGACTTTGGCTGTGACTCTGTCAGTAAGCAACAGGAGTGGATAAGGTTAGAAATGAATTTTTTAAGCACAGTGTGAAACATAGAAAAATAAATGATATATTTGGATGAATTGGTAATACATTATTATTATTATTATTCAGTACCTATACCCCAATTAACTCCTAGCCAAAGTGGAAAGAGAAGGCTTTTTATTTAGTTGTTAATATTACTTGAAACTATATTCTTGTTAGATATAATATGGAAAATGCAAAATAGTTACGTATTGAATAAATCATTGTAAGGTGAACATCCTTTAAACACCACCCCTGTGAGGAGCTAGAACCTGGGCAGACACTCACGAACTCTCCCTAATTTCTTCCTTCTGCACAGTGGTGACCAATTTCATCCTTAGATGGTGGTTACCTCCTCATCGCCAGTACATACATCCCCAAATGCTACAGCCTTTTTTTTCCCCCCCTTTTAAAAATCTCTAGGTAGACCTTTTAAGATTACTTTGATCTATGCAGGGTCTTTAACAAGTTTATGAAAGTTATGTGTATTATGAAAATATTATGCATGAATTTAAGGGAAAAAAATGCACCAAAATAAACTAGCACTTTAATTTCATTTCTGGTTGGAATACCCTTGTGTCATCCCCTTTCTTTGAAGAAATGGAGTCATTAATTTATTCTATAATACAGTCTTTCACAAATTCAGTGCCACTGGCAGGGCAGGTCTTGAGTTTGGAAGGTTGTCCTGTTGACCAGGGCACATCCTGATCTCTACCCACTAAATGCCAGTAGTACCCACTGCCCAGTCCTAGCAACTGCACGTGTCTCCAGACATTGCTAAGTGTCTCCTAAAATCACGTGAGAACCTTTGCTATGAGTTTCTCTCGGTCCTCTTAATTTCCTGAAAATTGGATCATGGATCAGTGTTTTAATTAGATTGAGATTCCATTTTTAAGGCCCAGCAGGTGACGTAGTGATTAAGGTGCTGGACTCCAGTGTGGTCAACTGAAGTTCATGTCCTGGATCTGGCAGCTTGAAACACACTGGGCTTGTGTGTGTGTGTGTGTGTGCCCAAAATTTTGAGAGAAGAATAGAGGAGAAGGCATTGTGGCATGACCATCCCCTGTGGGAGGTGATTTCTCTCTTTCTGTCTGTCTCTCCAGTGAGTGAATATATCCTATAGCAAAAAAAAAAAAGAAGGTTCCAGTTTAATATTTCTCTTATTTATTTGTTGCTGAAACCACTTCCCAGGTGGTGGTGAGGTTGTCCTTCTAGAGACAAATAATTGGTCATTTTTTATATTCTGATGTTTGGCACAATCGATGTCCAGTGCCTAGATCCTTTATAAGAGAGTTGGAGATTGTTCATATTAATATTTTAATTCTATTATTCCTTTGTCAGTGATTTGTCAAATATTTGTATCAGGAGAATTCTTTCCTTTGCTAGCTAGTTGGTTGTCAGAATGATTTGAATGGAAGAGGTAAGATGGTTTTCCCCTTTCTCTGGGATGTCTTTCAGCTAATAGCCATTAACCAGTGAGTGATTAAAACCTGGCTCTCTCTTTACATTCTCACTTTTGAGATTTAAACTAGACATTCTGGCCGCTTGGAAAGAGCACAGGCTTTACAGTGAAATAAACCTGGACCCAAACTCCAAATCTTAAAAAAGTATTTGCTGGGTAATCCAAGTGAGACAGTCAAACTTTTTGTGCTTCAGTGTCTTTGTCGTCAAAAGTGGGAAAATGTAGTGTCTCAGAATTGCTTAAAGAATAAACTCATTTGGAAACAGTATTCATGGGATATTAATATGCACTCAGCATGTTCTTTTACATTATAAAGCAGGGTTTATTTGAAGAATACCATATGCTATACTCTACACATTTGATTCTCATGCAGTACTCATATCCTATACTATAGATAGGGAAAATGAAGCTTATGGAAATTAGATTTGTTGTCCAAAATTTCCAAGCTGATGTGTTTCTAAATACATATCTTCCTGATGATAAAATCTATTAAGTTATCTATTAAGTACTCTGCCTTTAATTGGGTGCTATGCTTCCAATGACTGACTGAATGAATGAATAGCAAAGTGAATAGACCTAAGATGTTGCTGGATGTTCATCAGCAAATAATTGTGAGCCCCAGTGGGCCTCTTTTTCCTGAAAGTCAGTTGAATCTAGACCTTGCATTTCACATTTGGGTTGAGTCAGGAAAGAGCAGGGCCATGGCTTCAGTGTGGGTTTGGGGAGAAAGCAGAATATCAGGTGTCGATTCTGGCTCCTATGAATGGCTGGTGGTGGAGTTCACATATGCCTCACCTGTATTTAGACATCACATTGCATTTGTTTCTAGGACAGCTGTTCCCTAAGATGAAGGGCTCGTTAAGTTACTCAGTCCTATGGACAATAGAGCATCCTGGCTTCTTTCCCTCTACAGAGCTATTACCTCTTAAAACATGAACTTTCTATTTGGCACCTAGACCGATACTTGACTAGATATTAGGATGCCACTGGCAAGAATTTAACCTCCATAGCCCAGGAAGCTGAGCGCTCTCAAAAAGGATGTGGGTAGGCAGGCAGCTCTGTGGTTTTACTCCAGGGGCTGAAAATCTCCTGCCCACAGTCTCTGTGTGGGATCTCACTCAGGGAAGTTGAGAGTCTGTAGAGTTAACTCTGTAATGAGAATCAGCAGCATTTGGAAGAACTGGCACAGAGCATGAGCCAGAGTCCAGCTTTGGTACCTTTATTTTCCTCTGCTCTCCTCCCCTGAGGCCTTGTATCGTAGACTTTGCATAACATTTCCTTGAATTAATTTTGTGTTTGCACTACAAATCACATCTATGTTTGCAACACAAATTGATTTTAGGACACATCAACATATTAGAGAGCATTTGAAATTGCTAAGTTTTATTTTAGAGTATATTCAGAGTGAAAGTTATTGAGCGGTGTGATGTCTTTATGGTTTCGAGAATACAAAACAATGCTCGGGTTCTCTTTGGAGTGCTTTGATACTGACAAATATCATTATATGTTGATAGATGACCAAAGTAAGCTATAATTTTGATAGGCTCTTTTGCATGGCTCTGAAGAACAGAGGCATGAGTCATTGTTTAATTGCTGTTGCACTGAATGGCTTATCCATGGAATACCATTACATTTTATACCAATTTTCAAAACACATGGTTTGATGGCTCTATTTAAATATTTAAGAGAAATATTAAATAATGAATATACATTGGTAATACATGTTATATTATCCAATATTAAATATATTGAACATATATAAGTTATAAATATGTGCATTCTGATATATGAAGTGGAAATTTGAGACTTGACTTTTACTATTACAAAGCATGGAATTTGGCAAGGTTTTATTGAATAATGATTATATTCCAGACAATGGCATAAAATGTCATTATACAAAGATTAATAAAGGAAGACAGCTGTCTAAAGGAGGACATGGTATATCAAGGAACCAGATATGTAAAGAAACAACCATAAAAGGAAGAAAAATAACAAAGAAAAGAATGGACAAGCTAAACTGCCAAATTTTGCGCATCAAAAACATTTTATAATAAGTGGGGTGGTTTCATCATGGCCTGGTAATTAAAGTAGCTGGGTCCCACGTGGTAAACCATGGTTTGAGTTCCGGACCTAGTGGCTTGAGAAACATGCTGGGCACAAGTGCACATGTATCCAAAAAATCTCAAAAGGCAGGAGAGAAGGAGGAGAAGAGATTGTTGTGTGATGGGGAATGTTTATTCCTCCCCTTCTCTCTCTGGCAAGCTCATGTGTCTCTTTTAGCAATATATATACATCACATACAGTGATAGAGAATATATTGATATATGTGTGTGTGTGTGTGTATTATATATATATAATATACATATTACATATTATATATATAATAAGCAAAATTATGACTAAAAAATCTGGAAAATACTCAAAACAAATATGACTGAAAGAGGTATTTTAATATTTGAATAAAGAGCTCTTGGAAATTGATAAGAAAAATACCATCACTCCTATGGAAAAGAGGGGAAAGATATAACCATACAATTCCCAGAATTTATTTGTGACGACTCACTTACACACATGTCCCCATGCTCCTTGAAGAATTTAACCTGTTACCCTCCAAAGAAAGATAGATTCAAGCAATGCGTTTATATCTTCAAAAATGTATTAGTGCAGCTATGATGAGACACATGAAATATAATGGTCATTTTATTAAAATGCTTATGTATGTGTATTGGTCCATTTTCTGTTGCTTGATAACTAATACCTGAAACCAGATGATTTATGAAGAATCGAGATGGGCCAGCATGGCCAGGTGGTTGCATGAACTAAATCCCACTTGGCTAATTGCACAGTTTGAGTCCCAGATTTAGTGGCTTAAAATACAGGCCAAGGGCATATGTTTGTGTGCCTAAAATTCCAAAAGGAAGAAGAGAGGGAGAAAGGATTGTTGCATGACCATTCCTCAAAGAGGCGCTTTTGGGTTTCTCTTTCTCTTCCTCTCATGCACATGCCCTCTGGCAAATTAAAAAAAAAAGAGTAGAGGTTCATTTAGCTCACAGTTTTGGAGCTTCAAGGTCAAAAAATTATCTAGTAAAGGTCTTCTTGCCAAAGAAGGGGAAGAGGCACATGAAAACATAGCAGTGTTAGCTAAAACATCTTTTTTTTTGAAAATAATCTGCAATATGTACATACAGGTTTAAAACATCACCTCCTTTGACCCACCAATTTCACTTCAAAGCATCTGTTCTAAAAGAGTAAGCAAGAATGTAGACAGAGATTAATGCACAATTAAGCTCGCTGTATTGTTACTTGTAATAGGAAACTTTAAAAACGACCAAGGGGCCCAATTGTAGGGGGTTGAATGGTTATATAGTCATTGTACATCATGACAGGCAATTACACAATCATTAGAAGTGGGATTCACAAAGACTATCCAATAGCTATGTGTGATAATGCTTAGCCTATGTATGTAGTCAGACATACTAGGAAAAAAAAAGATTTTCAATTGTGTTTAAAAAACAGAAGTAAAATATTGGCAAGGGGATGTTTATTTTCTCACTTTTTCATCTTATTTTCTAAAAAATGGGCACTATATATACACTATCTAGTAATTAGAAAAAAATCAGTACACAAAAACCTAAAAATTGTATTGATAATCATAATGCCATTTGAAGTAAGAATTACATAAAGGTGAGATGGATCTGTAGGGGCTGATCTATTCATTCTACTTAATTAAAAACTGGCAAAGAAAGCTAGAGAAAGGAGATGGATTTTTAAGAACTGAACAGAAACTGTCCTGGTGGACAAGGAAGGAAACCTGTCTCAGGACAGGAACACGGGTTGTACAAATGACAGAAACATGAACACATTTGGCATGTTCAAGGAATGAAAGTGATCTGGTGTAACTTGGGCACAGATTCTGCAGAGAGGATGGCTCAGTTGAATCAACAAAGGTAGAGAGGCACCAAGGCCATGGGCCTTCATTTTTAGGCCATGCCAAGGAGTTTACATTGGGTTGTTGGAAATATCATGATGACTTCTATGCAAAAATGCGCCATGACTTCTCTGACAGTCCAATATATTAAAACTCAATGCTATGGGATCAGCAGATGGCATAATGGTTACAGTGCTGGATTCCCACATGGCTGGCTATGGTTTGTGTCCAGTACCCAGCAGCTTGAAATTCACACTGGGTGCAAGTGCATTCATGCTGGGTGCAAGTGCATGCATGTCTAAGATCCCAAGAGGAGAATGGAGAAGGGATTGCAGCATGGTTGTCCCCCTGGGGATGATTTTTCACTTTCTATCTCTCCAATGAGCATATGTGCCCTATAGCAAAAATCTCTCTTCTAAAAATAAAGAAGAAAGAAAGAAAGAAAAGAATCTAATTATAGAGTCTGGGAGATTCACAGTAAAATACTAATTGGAAAACATGCACAAACACACATACACACATATATATACATACATTCACATACATTGCATGTACACAGTATAAGATAAATGTCATTGTAAAAATCAAAGAGCATTCATATGAATATCATGATGACTTCTATGCAAAAATGCGCCATGACTTCTCTGACAGTCCAATATATTAAAACTCAATGCTATGGGATCAGCAGATGGCATAATGGTTACAGTGCTGGATTCCCACATGGCTGGCTATGGTTTGTGTCCAGTACCCAGCAGCTTGAAATTCACACTGGGTGCAAGTGCATTCATGCTGGGTGCAAGTGCATGCATGTCTAAGATCCCAAGAGGAGAATGGAGAAGGGATTGCAGCATGGTTGTCCCCCTGGGGATGATTTTTCACTTTCTATCTCTCCAATGAGCATATGTGCCCTATAGCAAAAATCTCTCTTCTAAAAATAAAGAAGAAAGAAAGAAAGAAAAGAATCTAATTATAGAGTCTGGGAGATTCACAGTAAAATACTAATTGGAAAACATGCACAAACACACATACACACATATATATACATACATTCACATACATTGCATGTACACAGTATAAGATAAATGTCATTGTAAAAATCAAAGAGCATTCATATGAATATACATGCAAATTCTTTATAGAAAATATCTTGTGATAAAGCATCAATGTTTTTTTCACAATAAAACTTAAAGCAAATCATGGTGAGAAAAAAAATGAACATACTTAAAAATACTGTGTTCTCTCTCATGGCCAGCTCTTTTCTGTCCTTCAAAGCTTCCTCCCTTTAAACTGATCTGTTAGAGAGGCTCTTCCTAACTATACTGTAGCATGTGGCCTCTTCCACCTGCTACCTAGAAGTAATCACTATGTAGATTGCAAACTTCGTTAGAGATCTATTGTATATGCCATTGAATCCCCATGCACCTCGTATATTTTACATGCTCATTAATAGGTGCTTCCAGAAAGAATTTCACAATGCATCTGTACGTGGAAGACTTTGTCAAAATTTATGAAGTGGGCTTCTCTAATTTCCCATAACTCAGACCACGCCTCTTCTAGTAATCATCACGGACATATTGGCATCAGGTAATGTTAGTTTTCATATCAAAGTTGGTGTTTGTATTGAAATTATTTTTTAATTATTTGATTGTTTGATTTTTAAATGTGGTATTATTATTACTTTTTAATTTGCTACAGGGCATGTGTGCTCACCAGAGAGAGGCAGAGAGGCAGACAGACAGACAGAGAGGAAAAGTGAGAAAACAAGCTACCAGGTCCAGGACTCAAACTGCAGTCAGCCATGCAGAAGTCCAGTGCCCTAACTGTCACACACCTGCTGGCCTGCAAGTATTGTTAAACTTGAAGGCAAAATAGCTGGATTATACATTGCTTCAAGTGATGCAGTCAGCAGCCCTGGGTACTAGTTTAGCCTCTGTCACAAATTTTCTGAATGGCATTAGTTCTGATTTATTCCCTCATTTTCCTCCTGTGTGAAAGGGAGCTGGACTCAGTCTGGATTACAGGAACCTTGATTGCTTACCTACCTCCTGATTCCTAGTACTCAGCTCAGCAGAAAACAACATCTGATTAATGCTTGATGACTTACTGATCTATATGTCTACTAGATTAGAATCCTTTGTATTTTGAAATGGACTACACCATCCTATACAATTTCTAGAAAGTTCTAGAAAAGATATTAGCTTCTCCCAGTGTGACAGGGATTTTTTTTTCCAACTATATTTTAGTGGGGGAACATAATGATTTTCTTTAGGGATTCTCCATGCCTCTCTTAGAGGAATAGTATATAGAAAGTAGTATCTTCACTCGTGCTAATTCTAAAGATATTCTGCCTCTATTGGCATATTCAATATAGCTGATGCCACCAAAGACACTATTGTATCATCTGTCTCCAGTGGAAAGCAGGAGTTTTATTTTTTTAATTTGCCAGAGAGTTTGTACACCCACTACAGAGACAGAGAGAAAGAGAGAGGGAGAAAGCATCCCCCACACCAGTAGGGCATGGTCATGCTTCAATCCATTCTCCTCCATTTCTCCATCCCATTGATATTTTGGTATTTGCTTGGAATGTTTTTAAGCTACCAGGGTTAAGGTTTGAACCATGCAATCAGCCATGTGGGATTCAGTTCCCATAATCACTAAGCCATAGGACCAGAAGCAGAAGATTCTGAGCATAATGAATGCATGAAAATTGACTTACTCTAGTAGGGATCTATGAACTTCTTATCTACACGTGGAAATTACAGAGTGAGGTCCACAAGCTATAAAGTCTCATAGACAAATATGATTACAAATTTAGCTTTCTAAATTTCACTATCACTGTCAGAGAGGGCAGACTTAGACTTCTCTACATTGTCAGAATACCTATAAGAAATTCCCAGCAGAATTAACACGTGATTTTATAATTTGCTTTCAATGATAATGCATCATATATGGATGGGGGTGGGGATTGCTAAAGAAAATGGTTACAGTTCAAAACCAGAAGATCAACCTAAAATGCCATCTTCTGCTTCAGAAATACTTCAGCTAAATGTCTCTGTGTTTCCACATCTATGAAGTTGACATGGGTATTAAACACACAGAGAATGTACACATGCGTGTCTGGCTAACATAAATTGAAGGGAAAATATTTGAAAATAATCTTCTTTATCTTTGGTATGAAGAGGTAAATGCTGCAAAGTCTTGAAGATGAACAGAATAGTGAACCATATGATGTTAAAGCCATTTTATAGAGCCCATCAAATATTTGTGAAACTTGATATTACTGAGCTTTATAACTGTGTAATGACTTAATATTTAATTTAAAAGGATTTCTTGCTTTAGGAATATTGTGTTGATTGTAAAACCCATACAGTTCCTTTTAAGGCACCTCATAATTCACTTTTTCATTGTCTTGACTGCAGGGATATTTCTAGGATATTCTGTGGGTGGATGGCAGCATTTGTTAATTTTATTTTTCCCTTTTCTTTTCTTGATTGCCATTGTGTTTTTGCATTAGGGTAGCACTTTTGTCATTAGAGTAGGCAATATGATCTTCTCTGTTTTTATTAATTATTCTCTTTACATTAACTTTTCAATTTTCTGCTACATGTGCCTTACAGTAAAATACTGTGTGTGTTTTTTTGTGGTTTTTTTTTTTTTTTTGGTTTGTTCGTTTGTTTGTTTTGTTTTGTTTTGTTTTCTGGAACTGAGAAGGGAAGTTCTGCAGAGCAATGAGCTTCTACACCAAGCCAGGCTTGTTGCTTCATTATCTTATTTTATCCATATGTAATCATCAATAAAGATGCTGACACCCATTTTTTTTCTCATATAAGAAAACTGACATTTAGAGAGCTCAAGTGTTTTTCATATGTTAGCATAGTAGTATCAGAAGTCAGACATGTCTGTATCTTACTAGTCTGTGACCTTTGCATGGGGTGTTTGCTAAGGAATGAAAGCCAATGGGATTTTCTTTTCTTCCTTAGAGATAGCATGCTGAAGTGGAAGTGTGTGGATGTGCAACCAGGCAAATGTGGGTTTCATCTATACCCTTGCTACTCTCTAAATAGCTTTTGGGAAATTACTTAGACCCTCTGAGTCCCAGTTGCTCCTTTGAAAATGGTGTTGACCAGAACTCCTTTCCCCATTGTCTGTACAACTAGAAATACCATGCACTGTCAGGAAGGCTGGATCAGGAGGAGCTATTATTTTCTTCTGTTTCTCCACCCAGCCTCTGTTTTTCCAGGCTGTGAGCCATTGACAGAGGAGGTTATTGACAACTGCTCCAGGTGGAGAAGCAGCTTAGTGAGCCTGAGAAAGGGAGGATTTTGTTTGGGGCTTATTAGCATCACCCTGTGAAAGAACAAGTAAAGGCAGCTATGCCTTTCAAGCTGAGATGCAGGAATTGGAAGAAGGGTTGGTAGGAGATAAATCAAAGGAAATTGTCTAGAATTGGTGCAAACAAAATTTGAGTTTAACAAGTGCTGGAGTGGTAAGGCAGGATTTGTGCTCCTTTCACTGAAATGTAATTTCTATACCTCAAGGGGGATGGCAGCTCGTTGGCAAACTCTCTGAGGCACAGGTGCGCTAATCTCAGTCTGCCTCAGACTGGGGACTCATAGTCACTCCCAAAGGCAGACCACTAGATAGTCAGTAAATGCTGCTCCTTTCTCACTAGACACCCTTTATTGAAAAATACAGGTGCGTGAGCTCATGCTATAGCCTAGTGGTTAAGGGAGCCAAATCCTACATGTGGTTTGAATTCTGGCCCCAGTGGCATGCTTGTGCATACAGCCTTCAAGTCCTGAGAGCATGAAGAAATGGAGGACTGAGAGATGACCATGTCCCACTGGCGGGTACTTTCTTCCTCTCTTCTTCTCGCAAGTACAAGAGCCCTTTGGCAATTGGAAAAAACAAACAAACAAACAAACAAACAAACAAACAAAAAACCACTTGGGCAGACATGATGGAGCAATGGCTATGCAATGCTTCCCTAGGCTGAAGCCATAAGGGAGGGTCTGGGTCCTCTGTTCCCATCCCCAGATCTCCCTGTACATTCTACACAGGCATGTATGTGCACATGCTCCTGGCCAGGATGGTATTTTGAAGTGTGATGACCTTATTGGGGATTCTGTGTCTTGTTCTCTCTCTTCCTGGGAGAAATACATAAAATGTAAAATAATATTAATAATATGTACTATGTATCCAGCCCTGCCCATAAATCAGTTGGAAGTATACCAAGCAATTGAGTCCCTTTACAAATTTAACTTTGGACAGAACAATAAGAAGAGCACCTGTGCATTGGGGTTAAACCGCTTCCCCGGGGGTCACACAGCTATTTGGGAGAGAGTGAGTGTACCCGACATTCCACATCATCTCTGCAGACTGTGCAGTAGCCCCTTGTCTCAGAACAGCATCCTGGGAGCATCCAGCATGCACATCTCACAGGAGGAGATAAATCTTTCGAGTTGAATGCCTGTTCAAGGTAGATTCTCCCAAGCTACTCTTTCTGCTATCCTATGAGAGCGAGTGACTCAAAGATCCTTGCCAAAAGATCACTATAAATCCTGTTTAGACAGAGAAATTCCTAGAGGAAGAAGAGTTCTTTGCAGTGACCCACAGCCTTGAGCAAGTGTCAAGAACAAGACAGTCTGCAACAATGCTTGAATGAGAGCTGGGGGGCTTGTTTACATGGCCAGGGGCACAGATAGGCCCTTAAGTAGGAGTTAATGAAGAGAACCCCCACTCCCCACATGGAAGGTAAAAAGGGGGATGGAGGACAGGGTCATCTGAGAAACCGCTGTCACTTACAGATTTCTCGAATCATCTGCTGGAATTGCAGTGTCTTTGGAAAATAAGAAAGCCTGTCTGCTATTAGATCTCATACCTTGGTGAAAACTAAAGGCATGCCCTAATAGCCATTGTGTTCAGCCTGTTTCCCCTTGTCTGTTTATGCTATCCCAGCTCTCAGCGCACGCCCCCAAGCGATGGAGCAGTGGGCAGACTACCATCCACACAAGCTTTTCCTCCTGTGGAATCAGCCTGCTAATACTCGCCAGGATCCACCAGGTGTCGAACACAGCGCCATATGCTAGAGGGTGTGAGATCTGAGAGAGGAGAAGGAGAAACTCGTGGGTGTGTGTGTTCAGGAGTGCTTCCTTCCTATCGAAAGAATATTCCTAAGTAAAAACATTGTAATAAAAAACATTAACCATTTCTTTCAACCAAGGATGAAACAATAATTCAGTCTTGTCCTAGTAATGTTTACATTATTCTGTACCATAACAAAAAAGATTTCTAAAAAAAAAAATTACACTTTTGAATATGGGTCTTTACTACTATCTGAATTATTTTCTTTACTGCTATATTGTTTCCATCTTTTTTCCTTCTGGCCCATCTCTGTCTGTCTCTCTCTGTGTGTACACATACACACACAGGCAAACACACACACACACACACACACACATGTACATATTTTAAAGGCTTGGACTTGGAAATATGAAAAATCACACAGAAGGGTACATTTATGGAATCTTTTTATAAATGTTCAACTTAATGGGTGCTTTTATTATCAATAGTGGGAAAAGCGATGTTATCATTCATGTATTGAGCACATGTATTTATGAGTTACTGGGTTGTCAGAAAAGTCATGATGCAGAAATGTCATGGCAACAGTCTTGTAAAGAAGGCAAATATAGAAACTAAGATTCAGAGAGGCTCAGCCACTTGCCTGAGATGGCACAGCAAATGGCTAATGATGGAGCGGCCATCTAAACCCTGGGTTCCTAAGTCTAAATTTCTGAACTCTTGCTCTTTCCTCGTGTTTTGTTGAAAGATAGTGAAAGACGGTTAATTCAGGTATACTGACCTGATGCTGTTTTATTACTGTCATGGTAACTGGTTCCCTTGGGAGCTTGCATGTTTTTGCAGTGCTAGCCAGTGCACGGCCTCATCCTCTGTGGTGTTCTTACCCCTGCTTCCTTAGCCAGGCAAGGAACATGGGAATAGAAAATTAAATGAGCTCCCCAAAGGGCAGTCACCAAGAGTCAATGGGTATTTGCTTGATTCTCTTTGTTTGATTTAGAACAGAATAAAACAACAAATGCTTCCCGCCTCTGGGTCCAAGGACTTAGCCACAGATTTAACAACAGCGGTTCCCCATGAATAATGAAAGAGTTTCCAAGTTGTCTGAAAACAACCACGACATCAAAGAGACATGCCAAAATGAAAGTCAGGTGTTTTCTTCCTCTCCCCAGCATCTCAAACACCAGGTTCCGCCAAAGCCTTGCTCCTCTGAATGCAGTTCATGGACCAGCAGTACCCTCACCATCTGGGCATTGACTAGATATGCGGAATCTCAGCTCCTTGCCTGGGCCTGCTGGAGCAGAGTCTGCATTGTAATAAGGTCTCCAGGTGACTTGCACATTATAGTGGCAGAAGCGTGCTCTGAGGATATAAGTCTAATCTCTAGAAGAGAATGAGTCAGTCACTAGCCCTCAGTCCAAAATTTATAACTGCACTAGTCAACATAAGCAATATTCAAAGAAATACTTTAAAACTATTTTAGGGTACCAGATGGTAGCATAGTAGTCAAATGCCATGCTCCTCAAGGCTGATCTACATGTGAACATTCCGGGTTTGTGTCCAAAGACCAACCTGAGCATGACAGGTACATGTGTGTCCATGTCCCAGTGCTGGCTAAGGCCATGCTGGATTGCAGCATCAAGACCCTGTTGGAGGTGCTACCCTTCTGTCTCATTCTGTCTGTCTGTCACATTCTTTCCCTCATTCACTTATGGAAGAAATAATAAAACCCTAAAGAATAATTTTTAAAATATACTTGGATATTTGCCATGTCCTCCCTCCTGAATTTCTGAAAAATAAGGCAGGAGAAACTGGGAGAGGGACTGGGAGCTGTGTGTGTGTGTGTGTGTGTGTGTGTGTGTGTGTGTGTCTGTGTCTGTGTGTGTAGTTTTTGCTATAGGGTGCATGTGCTTACTGGAGAGAGACAGGAAGAGAGAGAGTGTGTGAGAAATCACCCCCTGAGGGGGATGGACACACAGCAGTCTTTTCTCCATTCTCTTCTCAGGATTTTGAGCACGCATGCACACACACTCAGCATGAGTTTCAAGCTGTCGGGTCTAGAACTTAAACCACATTCGGTCATGTGGGAATCTAGCACTTTAACCACTATGCCACATGCTGGTTCCAGCCTGGCATGATTTTCAAGCTGCTGGGTCCAGGCCTTGAACCACAGTCAGTCATGTGGGATCTAGCTACCTTAACTTCCATGCCACCTGCTGGCATAGAGAGCTTTGTTTTTTGTTTCTTTGTTTTCTCTAAATATTCTAAATTTTCAGGAAGTAAAATCGCACTGAGTTGTTTCCATTTAGAACTTCATACCTATATATTATTGGATTTTCATTAACTGTGGTTATACACAAAGAATGCAGCATTATAACCTGAGAATTTAAGCTCCAAGGTCAGTTCAACTGGCTAACAGATCATATTAATGATAATGATAATGATCAAATCAAGGAACTTTTATTAAAGACTTACTATATGCCAAGTGTCTTACATTAATTAACTTATTTAATTGTTTTAAGAACCCCTTGGTGAGAACAACCATTTTTATCTCCATTTTAGAAATAAGGAAATGGAATGATGCAGTGGTTCAGTAATTTGTCTAAGGGTCTCAGTTGCTAACTAAAAGAGGCAAAATTCGAATCCAGGCAACTTGCCCCAGAGCCTACTGTCTTTACGACTTCACAATCTACAACATAAAAGTGTGAAAATAACATGTTGAAGTCTCTTAAAGCAAATTTAAGACCTTTCTCCCCTTCAGTGTATGAGTTTTATGTTACTAAGTGTCTTTTTATTCCGAAAATCTGTCCCTTTACATTTTTATGCTTAAAACAATGAAATGAGAGTAATAAATGACAGGAGTTGCATTTTTAAAAAATGCCTATAAAATTCTGGCTGCCATTTTCTTCTTAGTTGTGCAAGGAAGGGAGAGGAGTAGATGCTACTAGTTCAGGGAAGACAAATATTTCAAGGTCCTCTCTGCTGTGCTGTGAATCTCCTTGTTGCCACTCACTAGAGGCCTGTGAGCCCAGGTGGGCCCTGCGTGGTCCTGCTCTGGCCCCTGTCTTTGCCTCGGTCCTGCCTGTTTTGCAGCGGTCACTGCACTTGCCTTTCTGGCTTGTGTCTGTGTGGGACTCATTAGCAGTGGGTGTGTGTCTCTCCACAGTGGCTCATTCACAGGACTGCTAGCAGTGCCAGGGATCTGGCTGCCTCCTTGGTTATCCAGGGAGGCTGCTTCTCCGGGCTGTCTGGAACAAAGCTGGGCTGAGCCCTCTTTCAGCTTTGTGGCTTTCCATGTCTCCCCATGAAGTGTCCTGAGACTGAAGAGACAGGCACCTCTTGAAGATGGCATTACCATGGCCAGATCCTGCCTCGCAAGGAAGACTCTAGGTGGCCAGCTGCTGAACGGTGACCTTCGTGATGTGCAGTGAGTAGGCACTGGATTTAACAAGCCTGGCCTCTCCATCTGCCAGCCTGAGGCAGGTGCCAGTTACACTACCCAACAGATGAGAGATGGGAGTGGTGGCATATAGATCCCAGCAAAGGGGGCCAGCTTTTGTGAACACAAGCTTTGGGTTGGCAGTGCTGTTTTATTTATGACCCACCCGTGCCGTTACAGCTGCTGACTCTAAGTATTCTGTTTTGGCCCTTTCGGCTCTAAGCGTGATCTTCATTGGATCCAGGGTTTGTTTTTATTCCAGCTTAGTTGCTGCTGCCAGAGCCATGGGTCAATGGCTTGGCCCGGACTGTGGATCCTCATGTTAGAAATTTCCAAAAGTTTATTCTGGTCTATCTGTGAGAGGAAAGGCGTGGACTGGGTCCCATTGCCAGATTGTGGTGTCTGGGGACACACGCTTGGGCCGTATTTCTATCTTCTGTCTTTGTCTGGTCTACTCCTCATTAAATCTTCCTGGGTTTGTGGAGTTGACTACCAAGTGGTGCCTGACCTAGTTACAGAGAAGCACTACGTAAGCCCTTGCTCATCATAATAAATACATCCTGTTTGTTCAATGCAAGTCCAAGTGGACTCCTCTTTTAGAGTGATTTCTACCTCCTAAGAGTGTATGTATGTCTGGGCATATGCATATATGTATGAACGTGCATATCTATGTGTGTGTGTATATATATATACATACATACACATATACATTTGTGTGTGTGTATATATATGTGTGTGTATATATATGTGTGTATATATATATATATATTATATATATATATATTATATATATACATATGCATGTGTATATGCATGTGCGTGTTACGCAGCTGCTGAAGTGAAGCCTGACATTTTTCCACTGTTACTCTGGGATTTTGCTTTTGGGAAATAGTCTCATGGCTTGTATGGAATGGTTCATGGACTTTTGGTCTCCCTGCCTTTTCCTTTCATTTTCCATTGGGAGCATTTTCTCTTGAGCAAGGGTTATCCTGTTTTCTGCTCTGGTGTCAACACTGCCCTTCTCTTGGTGAAGGGCAGCGGGCAATTACTCGCAGGACCTTTTGAACTGTTTGTTCAATGAAAGAAGAGTCCAGTCGGGACAGTTCCAAGGACAGCACGAGCCTCCAATTGGTCCCTGTCTCAGTTTTTCTGAGCCATGACTCATGCATTTGGCTTTTACCTCTGCTGATTTCACAAGGCAAGTGGGTGGCTGGTCTTTTTAGAGTATCCCAGAGTCCATGACCTTTTCATCACCACTCTACCTTGCATCTGGAAAAACACCCTCCCCAAACAAACTGTTTGTGTAAAGTAATAACCAATTCCTCTTCCCATTTTTAATTAAACATATGCACCTAATTGCCAATCAGAGCTTCTAATCAGTATGAATTAATCAGAGTTAACATCTATTTATTTACCAAGCACCTTCTCTGTGCCTGACCTACACCAGGTGCTGGGAATAAAAAAGTGAATGGGGGACCAGTAGATGGTGTAATGGTTACGTCGCTGGACTCCCACATGGTCGACTGTGCTCAAAGTCCTGGACCCAGAGTCTTAAAACTTGCACATAGTGCATGTCTGTGCATGTCCAAAATCATGAGAAGAGACTGGAGGAGAAGGGATTGTGTTGTGGCCATCCTCCTGGGGGCTGATTTCTTGCTTTATGTCTCCCTGTCTCTCTCTATCTCTCTGGCAAGTACATGTGCCCTATAGCAAAAAATCTCTCTCCAAATAAATAAATAAATAAATAAATGAACAGGATTCAATCTTAGTAGAGCTTTCCAAGGTGTGATGATATTCTCATTGCCTCACTGTGGTTTGAAAGAATAGTGGGTATTGAGCCCCCACTATGTGTTTGGAATGGTGGCCAGTGCCGTATATATTTTACCTCTAATTTTCAGAGTAAGCCTGCAAGCTAGGCATTGAAGATGGCATTTTTCAGGTGAAACTGAAGATATAGAGTTCAGTCAAGTCACTTTCTCAAAGTCACATATCTAAATTCAAGTCAGAGGAAAGATTTGAACCCAGAATTGTAGGACTCTTAAACTCCCTTATGGAGATCCCAGTTACTAACTTCTTGCATTCTTTTCTTCTCTTTCCTACTGGATAGGTGTCTGCTTTCATGTAGAGGGAATATTCTCTACATTCTTACCATGCTCCATGGCTTCCAGTTTAGTATACGATCTCCTCCTCAAATCCTGAGTGCAAATAAAACTGTTGTCCCATAGGAAAATGAAATTTCTAGCTTTGGAAGATATTCCACTTATTCACCTCCTGATTGCTTAGATGAGGAAACTAGGGATCTCATTCATAAAAGGATTTGCTCATGACCACACAGCAGCAGGGTCTAGACTTGAACTTGACAACTCTGATCTGCAGGCTGGTTAGGTTGGTTATAGAACAAGACCTTATTACCTGCTAATTTATTCTGAGTTTGATGGCAAATCTCAAGAGTTCTCCTGAGTGATTCTATCCAGACTTGAGGTCAGAGTAGCCAAAATGAAATATAACGCCAAGTCATTATGGACAAGAAGTCTAATCTTGTCCATCACTGTGTCCTTTGCCCCAGCTCAGTCACATCTGCACCATAGTGGGTAAGCTGTATGAGGTGAATGAATGAAGTGAATGAAATAAAAGAGGCCTCTAGGGATTGCCGCCTTATGCTCATGCTATGGTTTGGTAGTTACTGACCTCCCTTCTTGGATTCTCCCAGCACCCGAGTATTTTAGACTCAAATGGATGGTATCAATATTTAATTTGACACTTTGATGATTCAGTCATTTAGTATTATAAACTGTTTTCCTGTTTCTATTTTGGAATAAATTGGCTTGTTCTTTTGGCATCCCTAGGCTTAGTAGTTTTTCCTGGCTGTACAAAAAAGTAGTGTAGGTTGTTCAGTTATCAGTTCAGTTATCCTGATTCATTGTGAATGTGCATGGCTCAGGTACCTACCCTGTAAAAGATACTGCATGTTGCATGGTGAGAATTTATGAGATTACACATTTGCTTCTAGAGCAGATGATCCTCTAAATTTTATATAATGAAGAAGAGAGGAAAAACTTCATCTGCAATTCATTTACATAAAATCATAAATTGTCCTTACTTTTCTCCTTCCTTCCAGGATTTAATTTAGGAATAGTTTTACATTATTGTCATTGAAGTAGACTTTTTAAAAAAGATTAATTGATTTATTAATTTATTTCATGAGCAAGAGAAACAGAGAGGAAAAATGACACAGCACCCACAACAGGGTCACAATACACACAACAGGGTCACAATCCACTCCCAGGCTTCTGTGAGCCGTGGATCCTGGATATTCATGTGCCTGGTATACTCAGGGAGGTCTTCAGATGGGAACCTGAAACAAAATTTCATGTGAATAAGCTTTGAAATGCATCAGTTTTAACTTCTGCACCACGATCTGGCCCACCAGAGTAGAGATTTTATTTTTGCATGGGCCATGTGGATATAGTTCAACATATTTTTTCATGCTGCTTTATATTGGACTGTTGGACAAGTCATGATGAGAACCAGCAGATGGCATAATGGTTACATTGCTGGATTCCCATGTAGTTGACTGTAGTTTGAGTCCTGGACCTGGTGACTTAAAACTCATGCTGGATATATGTGCTTGTATGTGCGCGCCCAAGATCCCAAGAGGAGAATGGAAGAGAGGGAATTGCAGTGTAACCATCCCCTTTGGGAGGGAGATTGATTTATTGCTTTCTGTCTCTCTGTCTCTCTGGCAAGCACACATGTCCTATAGCAGAAATCTCTCTTAAAAATTTTTTTAAAAAAGTCATGATGCGGGAACCAGCAGTTAGCGTAATGGCTATGTCGCTGGATTCCCACGTAGTCGACCGCGGTTCGTGTCCTGGACCCGGTGGCTTAAGACTCACGCCGGGTGCGTGTGCGTGCGGGCCCAAGATCCCGAGAGGAGAATGGAGGAGAAGGGATTGCGGC
Source organism: Tupaia belangeri chinensis (assembly GCF_000334495.1). NCBI lineage: Eukaryota > Metazoa > Chordata > Mammalia > Scandentia > Tupaiidae > Tupaia > Tupaia belangeri. The sequence continues at coordinate 80,047 of NW_006159569.1, forward strand.
GTGACCACACCCCCCTGGGGGGTGATTCCTCGCTTTCTGTCTCTATGTCTCTCTCTGTCTGTCTGGCGAGCGCACGCGCCCTACAGTGAAAATCTCTCAAAAAAAAAAAAAAAGTCATGATGCATTTTTGTGTAGAAAAACAACAACAACAAAAAGTCATGACTTTTCCAATAACCCAAGAGTAAACAGGACTCAAACTTTGAGGAAGTCCTGTTGTTCCATGAAGGTTCCATGTTTACTTAAATGTTCTCCTATTACCAGGCAATTCTGACTATTTCTTGTTAATCTTGGTAAAATAGAATAGGATTATTAAAATAATTGCAATATCTACATGCTTTACTATAATTCAATTACTTTGTTTCAAGGTAGTCCATTAAAGCTCTAGTGCTCTTTTTTCCCACTAAAAAAAAGAAACCTTGAAACATGCATAAGGAAATCTAGATTTAGTCAATATCAAAAATCTCTGTTGGGACCAGCAGTTAGCATAATGGCTATGTCGCTGGACTCCCATGTATTCAACCACGGTTCGCGTCCTGGACCCGGTGGCTTAAAACTCACACCGGGCACGTGTGCGTGCGTGCCCAAGATCCTGAGAGAACAGAGGAGAAGGGGTTGTGGTGTGACCATCCCCCCTGGGGGGTGATTTCTCGCTTTCTGTCTCTCGGTCTCTGTCTGGAGAGTGCATGCTCCCTATAGTGAAAACCTCTTTAAAAAAATCTGTTGTTCTCTTTCTATTTTTTTATAATGTAAATAATTAAGATGACTTTGAAAGTAAGCATCTTTCCTAATTGCTAAGGGTATTTTCCTCACTTCTGAAATGGGTGGCATTTAGCTGGAAGACCAAACAACTAAAGCAATAAAAAAATTAAAGCAAACTGCTTAGAAAAATTAGCCTGGTTTTTAAAGTTTCCGTAGGAAATAAACAACTAGAAAGACAGAAAACTGTTCAAGTAAATTCATCTGCTCACTTTCAGGTCAAACCTGTTAAGATTAGTCCTTTAATGAGGTTACAAGGTTTTAGGCGATGAGTCTGCGGAAACCACCTGGTAATGAGCTGACTTCGAAGAGAAGGCTGAGATAGCTTTCATTAATTCTGTTTGCATCATAATTTGGCAAGGTCACTGGAGAGAGTCTTTAGGCCACTAAAAATAGACAGTCTCATAGATCCAATCATGCCGTCATCGTTCCTTTCCTTTTCTTTAGTCATGTCATATTTTGGGAGCTCTCTCTCTTCTCACCCACCTGCCTTCTCTGTAATCTACATTTACTTTGGATGAAATATTGCCCCTTATGCATGGGGAGAGAGGGAAGACAGGAAAATTCCAAGCCTCCCTGCAACCCTGCCAGATTACTTGGCCTTATAGCTATCATATTTTCTTTCCTTCTTTCCTACTTTCCTTCCTTTCTTTTTTCTTTCATCTTTTTTTCTTCTTCTCTTCCTTCTTCCTTCTCCCTCTTTCTCTCTCTCTCTCTCTTTCTCTTCCTCTGTCTTACCATAACAAGGCCCCCACTTCTACATGGTTATCTCTGCAAAAGGATTGGCACATGGAAATGCTCAATATATAATTATTGAGTGCATGAAAGAATAAACAAATGCATGAATGAATGGTCAGACCTGCAGAGGAGTCATAAACAAATGGTGGTCCTAGAAAGAATTCTGCCTTGCTGCAGAGCATATCCTACTACTGTTTTTCCAATAGTACTCCTCTCTTTCTGCACCCTGTACTCCCACTCTCAAATACGTAATCCATTTACTCCATATGTGTGTTCACATGCTGCCTGGTCCTGTTGTTCTCTACATCTCCCATATCTAAACATGAACATCTGTTCAAAATGAGGTTCTATAAAAATTCAGAGAAGTTCTTTAACTCCTGGGTTTATTGTTTCTATTTTTTCCTGCTCTTGATTGCATGAAATTCATGCAGATTTTTGTAAATAGTATACAATCTTACCCCTAAATGCCAACATGTTTAAGATGAATAAAGCTGTGGCTCAAAGAGAAAAGAGGCAAAGAAGGTGGGAATCCCAGAATCCTCCCAACTCTCCCACCCCAATACAGTCCCTGCAACAGCCTGTAGAGTCCCCTAGGAATCCCCAGTCTTTGCAAAGCACATTTAGTAAAATCACTGGATCAGATCACCACTGAGTGTCCATTTGGTTCTTCTGTCCTGTAATTGGTAGTATCACTCAAACTTTGAGTCCAGGTCTCTGTGTTTATGGTTTGCAGTACATATGGATGATTGTGCAGTAGGTGGTGCAGATGATAGAGCTTCTGCTCTTTACAATCTCACAGGAATTGGAAGTGGCAGACAAATGGTTGGTAAAATGATTCCCTAAAACTACTTAAGACGTGAATGACTGGTTTATGACTGATATCTATTGAAAACAGAAAGTGTTTCCTCTCATTGCATCCAATAGTTATTGAATACTAGCTGTGAGGTAGACATGTGTGTATGTTCATTTGTTTGTTTGTCTGAGAGAGATTTTTGCTATAGAGTACATGTGCTTACTAGAGACACAGAGAGAGACAGAGAGACAGAAAGCAAGAAATCACCCCCCAGGGTGGATGGCCATGCCACAATCCCTTCTGCTTTATACTCCTCTTGGGATTTTGGGCCTGGCATGAGTTTCAAGCTGCCTGGTCTGGGACTTGAACTGTGGTTAGTCATGTGGGAGTTCAGTGCCTTGACCACTATGCCACCTGTTGGCCCCCTGTGTGCTTGTTTCAAAAGGTCTTAAACACGATCCTCTGTTTATTAACTTTTTACATTTTTCTGTGTGTCATTTATCACTAATCCTTTGCTGTTTCTATTTCTGTTTACTTGCTGTGTAAAGCTGTGTAAGAATAGAAGCACTATCGGTCTGATACCCTGGTGACTTGACCAGTATTTGGCACATCATGGATGCTGAAGAAACATTTGTTGACAGGCTGAGTGATGATGATGCCATGAGAAATTCATGTGTGTGTGTGTGTAAAGTTGGAAAGTTAGACTATCGGGGGTAATATTTGGTCAGGGTCTGAAAGGACAAGGGCAAGTGTATGAAGAAGAGAAAGAGAAAGGGAGAAAGAAAATTCTGTTAGGGGGCAAAAGTAGGAAAAATGGAGTGAAATAATATGGTAAATTGGAAAGGGCTCCCTCTGCAGAATCTGAGGGCCAGTTGAAGCCTTCTAATGAGGGCTTTCCCCAAGGCTGAGTGCAGTGGTGGTTAGGAACCAAAGAACTGCAGTCAGATTGCCTGGGTTTGAATCTCTACAAGCTGGGTCATTAGAGTAGATTACTCACCCTCTCTGACTCAGACTTCTCTGCTTTTGGATAGGGGTGACGAGTGTGACAATCCATTTATAGCTGTGTCTGGAACAAAGTGGGGCTTAATTACTGCAAAAAGTGGAAAAGACCAACCTTAAGAAACCTCCTGTGTTTTGGGACCCAGAGCAGCACGAACAGCCCCATGGTTTAGAGTGAGCATGTGTGGCCATGCGGGGGATGGATTCTCTCCTGTCCTGGCTACGTGCTGCTCTTGAGTGTCCTCCCCCATCTCCTTCCTTCACCTGTTAGACTCTGCTTTCTGGGTGCTGGTGCTTCTGTGGTAAGCTGCTGAATAATTCCATTTCCATTACGTTAACTCGAAGAATGTTGCTCTTTTCCTTTCATCAGGTTGTTTCTGTGAAAATCAATGGCACAAATCATGTGCTGGCATCAGGACCTGGAATGACTGTGCTCTAACTGGAGACCAGCCTTCACTTCATGGCACTGTCGTCCTGTGCTTGGGCGTGTGTTCCTTTCTCTTTGTGTGACCTGTATGATATCTTAAGCTGAGCTTTGCATATAAGTCTTCATTCCAGTTATTCTATGCTATTATTTCTCCTTTTCAGGTTTTTATTATCTAAAACAGCATTCTAATGGGAGTCAGCAGGTGGTGTGGGGATTAAGGCACTGAACTCTTACATGGCTGACTGTAGGCGGCTTGCTTTCTCACTTTCTCTCTTTCTCTCTCTGATGAGAGCATGTGCCCTATAGAAATAAATAAAATTAAAATATTTTTTTTAAAATAACAAACAGCACTCTATGTTTTTGTGCTGTATGAATCTTTATAGGCGGCCTTAAATTCTCTTTGGAATAAAACATCCTTGCATAAAATACATCACAAGAATTAGAGGGAGAGGTATGAGGTGGAGGGTGGAGTCTGGGCTTTGTGAATTTTCAACCTAGTTTCTTCTTCATGAAGACCTAGTTTTCTGGAGAGTCATTAGACCCTCCTCCCACCACCGTCATCAGGTCAGGATGACATTTGTCTCTCCCTGTAATTCTTTCTCATTTGGAAGAGTAATGTGATCATCCCTTGAGGTCTCCTCACACTCCTGATCCAGCATGTGATAATATAAGATGCAGCACAGAGACTGGGATGCCAGAGGCAGGGTCTGTGGATGCTAAGATGCCTGTAGGCTTGGTTCCTCACACACCCCAAAGTTGAGGGTTAGTCACCTGGTCTTAAAAACAATTGCTGTACAATGGACCAATGTTTCCTACCTTTCAGTCGTTTAAGATTTATCTTCAGAACCACCACATGGTGTAGTGGTTATGTCTCTGAACTCCCACATGGCTGACTGCAGTTCAAGTCCCAGACCTGGTGGCTTGAAACTCATGCCAGCACATGTGCATGCGTTCCATAGATCCCAGGATGAGAATGGAGGAGAAGGATTGAGTTGTGGCCATCCTCCCTGTGGAGTGATTTTTCACTTTCCCTCCACTGTCATTCTCTCTGTCTCTCTATCTCTCTCTCTCCAGTGAGTGCATGTACCCTAAGGCAAAAACCTCTACAAAACAAAACAAAGATTTGTCTTCATAGTATCTGCATCCTACTCTCACTGTTATTCATTTAATTTTTCTTTTGACTCATTCTACTTTTCTCAAATGCCTTTAAGAGACTTGCATTTCTATCATTGGTGACAAACCAGAACTTCTTGTTGTAAATACAAAGTAGTCTGAAGAATAGATATTCAAAAGTAAGTAAATAAATGAATAAATTTTAAAAATGAAACAATGTACTCGAATGCACTTTGAGCCTTAGACCAGTTTCTCTTTGTTAAGAGATTTGGGGAGTGGACAGTGGTGCAGCAGTAATGCAACTGGGCCTGTACAGAAAGCTCTGAGGTTCATGTTCCCAGGCCTTTCTGTATACATTGGGTACATGTGTGCACGTCTATGAGCCAGGCTGGCTGGGGCTCAGGGTGGATTCTAGTAGGAAGATGCTGTTGGTGGTGCCTCTCTCTCTCTGTAATTAATACATAAGCTATTTTTTTTTTTGAAGGTGTTTTTGCTATAGGGCGCATGCACTCGCCAGAAAGACAGAGAGAGACAGGGAGACAGAAAGTGAGAAATCGCTCCTCAGGGGGGATGGCCATGCCGCAATCCCTTCTCCTCCATTCTTCTCTCAGGATCTTAGGCACGCACACACACACGCCTGGTGTGAGTTTAAACCACTGGGTCCGGAACTCAAACTGCAGTTGACTATTGGGAGTCCAGCGACATAGCCATTATGCCAACTGCTGGTCCCAATACATAAACATTTTACAAAAGAGATTTGTTCTTGGAGCCAGCAGTTGGCATAATGGTTAAGGTGCCACACACCCCAAAGTTGAGGGTTAGTCACCTGGTCTTAAAAACAATTGCTGTACAATGGACCAATGTTTCCTACCTTTCAGTCGTTTAAGATTTATCTTCAGAACCACCACATGGTGTAGTGGTTATGTCTCTGAACTCCCACATGGCTGACTGCAGTTCAAGTCCCAGACCTGGTGGCTTGAAACTCATGCCAGCACATGTGCATGCGTGCCCTAGATCCCAGGAAGAGAATGGAGGAGAAGGATTGAGTTGTGGCCATCCTCCCTGTGGAGTGATTTTTCACTTTCCCTCCACTGTCATTCTCTCTGTCTCTCTATCTCTCTCTCTCCAGTGAGTGCATGTACCCTAAGGCAAAAACCTCTACAAAACAAAACAAAGATTTGTCTTCATAGTATCTGCATCCTACTCTCACTGTTATTCATTTAATTTTTCTTTTGACTCATTCTACTTTTCTCAAATGCCTTTAAGAGACTTGCATTTCTATCATTGGTGACAAACCAGAACTTCTTGTTGTAAATACAAAGTAGTCTGAAGAATAGATATTCAAAAGTAAGTAAATAAATGAATAAATTTTAAAAATGAAACAATGTACTCGAATGCACTTTGAGCCTTAGACCAGTTTCTCTTTGTTAAGAGATTTGGGGAGTGGACAGTGGTGCAGCAGTAATGCAACTGGGCCTGTACAGAAAGCTCTGAGGTTCATGTTCCCAGGCCTTTCTGTATACATTGGGTACATGTGTGCACGTCTATGAGCCAGGCTGGCTGGGGCTCAGGGTGGATTCTAGTAGGAAGATGCTGTTGGTGGTGCCTCTCTCTCTCTGTAATTAATACATAAGCTATTTTTTTTTTTGAAGGTGTTTTTGCTATAGGGCGCATGCACTCGCCAGAAAGACAGAGAGAGACAGGGAGACAGAAAGTGAGAAATCGCTCCTCAGGGGGGATGGCCATGCCGCAATCCCTTCTCCTCCATTCTTCTCTCAGGATCTTAGGCACGCACACACACACGCCTGGTGTGAGTTTAAACCACTGGGTCCGGAACTCAAACTGCAGTTGACTATTGGGAGTCCAGCGACATAGCCATTATGCCAACTGCTGGTCCCAATACATAAACATTTTACAAAAGAGATTTGTTCTTGGAGCCAGCAGTTGGCATAATGGTTAAGGTGCTGGACTCTCAGATGGCTGACTGTGGTTTGAGTCCCAGACCTGGCAGTTTGCAACTCACATCAGGCATGTGTGTGTGTGCGTGTGTGCTCAAAATCTTGAGAGGAGAAAGAAGGAGAAGGGACTGTGGCATGACCATTCCTCAGGAAGGTGATTTCTCGCTTTCTGTCTCTCTGTCTCTCTCTACATCTCTAGTGAGTGCACGTGCACTATAGCAAAAATCTCTCTCTCTCTCTAAAAAAAAAGAAAGAAAAAGAAAGAGATTTGTTTAGAATCACTGCAAATAGAAACTTTGCTGATATCAGGACTGAAAAAGAGTTAAGAAAGTACTTCTGTATTTACTGATTCATCATCATTTAATACCAATAGAAATTACAGCAATAGGGTGGGCTCTTGTGTCAGGCATTGCACTAATTTCTACTGAGTCTTTGTAATAGAACAATGGCAACTTTTTGATAGTGATATTGATACTATTGATAATGATATTTATAGTATATAAATGATATTGACTAATATTTAGGAAACTGTATCTGTGCCTGAAATGACATAATTTGCGCACATTATCTCATTTGTCTTCATTTTGATGTTATAATGTCCATTTTACAGATAAGGAATTGGAGTCCTAAGTCAAAGTACTGAGAGTCAGTCACAGAGCTCCAAATGGGGAATCGGCTTGCTGAAATGAGCCTTCCTCACCTAGCTGGCGCTGTGTCTCCTACCAAGGTTTAACTTCACGCCTTGGTCCTTCTGCTCTCCTTCTACTTGCGAGCATCATGCCCATTTGATCTGGCTCCTTGACAGGGTCTCCCGGGATTTCTTGAGGCAGGCAGGGATTCTGAACTCTGGCTGAACCTGCACATTATCCCAAGAGCTAAGGAGTGACTATACCTACCCTTAGCTCTCAAGGTCTTCTACACATGCAGTCATTAATTTTTCATTTCTTTTATACATTCAATCACTATACATTACTTAGCTTGTAAAGTGAATTTTCCAGCATGAATATACTTTACAATTGTCATCTTAAAAATGGCCTTCATCATAGTACCGAGTTTGGGCCAAAAGTTGGTATTACCCATAGTGTTATCAGAATAGGAGGAGAGTTACTTTGAGCTGGGAGAACTGATTGTTCCATTCTGTAGTCTCAGAGTAGGATAGAAGCTTACTGTCAATCAAATCTACACTAGTACCCAATATCAATACTCATTTGATAGCGTATTGGATAAGAAGTGTGACCCACACACGCACATGCTTATCAATATTAAACAGTTGCAGATAATCAAAACCAAGAAGGCAAAAAGAAAACCTGTTTCAATATCCAATTCAATTTTCTTGGCTGAAACTAAAAGATAGAAAATTAATCAGTAGATGCTTTTTTCTTTTCTTCTTAAATTATTATTATGCATTCAATCACTATACATCATTTAGGTTATGAAGAGACTTTACCCAGCATGATATACACCTCAGACCAGCCCAGTTGATAATACTATACACATCATCAACAGGTAATAAATCATATCTGTGTCCCACAAATGTCTTACCTCTCTATTTTCCCCCCAAATTTCCTTTCCTACACTCTTCCCATCTCCCACTCTCCTTCCGTTTTGACTCTAGTAGATATTGTAGAAAACCTCACAGAGTCTCTGAGTTGAGTACATCTCTTTTTTTTCTTTTTTTGGAGAGTTTTTTTTTTTTTTTTTTTTTTTTTTTTTTTTTTTTTTTTTTTGGGCGGGTTTTTTTTTTTTTTGCTATAGGGCGTGTGCACTCGCCAGACAGACAGAGACAGAGAAACAGAAAGCGAGAAATCACCCTGCAGGGAGGATGGCCATGCCGCAATCCCTTCTCCTCCATTCTCCTCTTGGGATCCTGGGCAGGCACGCACATGCGCCCAGCATGAGTTTAAGCCACCGGGCCCAGGACTCGAACCGCGGTTGACTATGTGGGAGTCCAGCGACATAGTCATCATGCTAACTGCTGGTCCCAGTACATCTCTTTATATATCTTCAAAACCATTTGTCTGTCATCTCTATACTAATAATCCAAACCTAGTTGGTAAGATGACTCAACACTACACAACTGTTGCCAATGCTTTTTTCTCTATATTCTCAGTTCTTTTTTTTCCCCCTTTATTTTTAATTTTTATTTTTATTTTTTTCCATCCGAAATACACTGTATATTGATTCAATCAAGCACATTGACATACATGTTATCAACGAATAATTTTCCATTTCTTAAGTCTTGTATATTTTGCTTTTTTTTTTTTTTTTGCCATCCTTGATTCCCTATCTCTCACCCTCTGCCCTGTCCAACACTCCTCCCACATTCTCTCTGGTATCCATGGTTGCTTTCTATGCCTTTCTCCCCCATTTAATTGATTTGCTAATGAACTAAATTTGTCTAAATATTTGTAAGAGCAAGCACAGCTAATATATATATACATATACATGAACCCAAGTCTGACTTTAGGCATAAATCTCAGTGAATAGAATGAACATACTATAAAGTAGTACCTAGCTGGGGCTATATAGCTTACTGCGGTCATCAAATATGCATTTTTTTAAATTTCGATAACAGTTTTAGTGTTTTTTTTTAATCTCCTGAAAAAATTTTATAAATTAATTTACATTCATTCCCTGAGCATCATCACAACATACTAAATATGGTTTCCCATCTAGGATAAACTACATAGTAGCTTAATCATGCATATTATCATTACACTATCTCTGCTGCCTACAGTTGTCTTCCATTCCTTTTCCCCCAACATTTTGTTGGTCACACCATATCATAAGTAATCTAACTACTTTCAATAGCAAGTTCAGGTGGTGATTTCAAGAAAAGCAGTTTTTAATTGGTAAGGTATTTCCTTGAAACTTAAAGCCTAGAAATAGGTTAGTGTCCTGTTCAAATAGTAGGTACATGAATCTATTGACAGCTCAAGACAGGACAAAAATCCTTAAAATCGGACAACAAAGCTTAGAAGAAAAGCAGCAATATTTTAGTCAAGTCACAGAATGCTGTTTCATCAGTTCTTAACCATGGAATTAGTAAAAACAGATGTCACTTGTAATCATTTGATGAATTAAAAAAAAAAGGTAAATGAACCTTTAGTAAATATGCAAGCGATCTTCCAAAGGTGCATAAAAATGTGTAATATGAAAAAATTAGGCATGGGTTTCAACATTTTTTGCACCAAAATAAACTTGTACTTCAGTTCCATTTTTCCACAGATCTTTTAAAGTCCCCTTGTATGTGTATACATGCTTGGTGGCAAAGTATGGGGAATAGCCTCCATGAAGCTTCTTATAAGATTAGATTCCTGAGGGCCAGCTGGTTCCATAGCACTAGAACACAATGTTTGTAAGCCTGACCTTTAAGGATAGGCTTAAAGTTTGTGTCCAAAGACCTCCCTGAATACATGAGGCGTGTGAGTGTGTAGGATGCGGGCTGTCTGAAGCTGGGAGTGGGGGGGGGGTGGATCACAGTGTTGAGACCCTGTTGGGGTGCTATCTCTCTATCACTCTCTCTGTTTCTCTCCTTCATGGGAGAAATAAATAAACTTTTAAAAAATAATATCAGATTCCTAATCTCACCAAGTGACTTCCTAGGATCTGCAGTAATGTCAGAATTTGTATATACCGATGAAGAATGCTCTCCCACAATATAGTGCAGCAAACTGAAACTGAAACATTTTAACCTCCTGCTTCCCCTGCTGACCCTGAATAAATCCTGTTTATTTAATGAGGTTCGATAAGGGTGCAGAGTACCTAATAGACTCTCTCCCTGACTCACCAGTGGCCAAATTCAAATGGGTGCCTGAAGAAAATCATAGTCACCATCCACCGCAGTCCAACAGAGACATTTGTGCATAGGTGAGGCCACAAGGTCAGGGCCTTCTTCTCTATTTACTAACTTGTCTCTTCCAAAGCTATTACAGAGCATTTCGTTTGTGCCTGTTTCTCTGGTATACAGTGAACACGAAAACATAGATGCTTTTTGCCCTTGTAGAGCTGATAGACAATTTGAATCTGCACAGCTTGTGTCTTCAGAATAAGCTTCTAAGAAGAGGTAAATAACAGGATGACATTTTTTTCTTAATTTTACATTGCAAAAGGACAGTCTCACTTAATTTTAAAAAAAAAAGCATCTTGTTTTGTTTGTTTCTGAGCATAATGGCCCTAGAGAGAATTCTCTCCTATTATATCATAAATCAATTGCATTGCTATGGACAGTGCAGTTTACCTTCTTACTCTGAGAAGATAGTAGCAGGCAGTAGCTATTTTTGGCATGCAGCAAAAGCTCTGCTGTCTGTGTGTGTACTATGTGTGCACTTCTGTTTGCAATCTTTGTTGTCTATGTGGCGTTTGCTTCCTCAAGAAATCTGTAAATAAGTTGATTTCTTGGTTGTCTAGAGCTTGCCCAAATTTGGTGAAATGTTATAGATTATGGGGGCCAACCTGTGGCATAATAATTAAGATAGATGGATCCCACATAGTTGACTCCACAGTTCAAGTCCCAGATCTGTCAGCTTAAGAAACATACGGGGTACATGTGTTTGCATGCTCAAAATTACAAAAAAAGGGAGAAATGGAGGAGAGGAGGTTGTGATGTGACCATTTCCCATTGAGAGTGTTTTCTTGTTTACCCTCCCCCTCTCTCTCTTTCTGATGAGTGCACATACCTTCTGGAAAATTGGAAAAAAAATTACAGATTCTGTGTAAGGCCTTGGACATGGTCTAAGGTCTTTGCTGTTCTTCATTACATTTGTGAATTCTCCTTCCTCAGCAGCTGCTCTCTGGATAGTTCTATCACTTAGTAAAGTAATGTCTTTTTTTTTTTCTTTTTAATCTTCATTCCACTCCTTAAATTAGTGTCCTCATTTATATCTGAAGAATGTAACAGAGTACAGAGTTGGGCGAATCGTATGTTCAAAGTCCCTGGGTTCAAATACTGGCTTCACTGGTGCCTTTGTGTTTGAGGGCAACTCTACTCAGCTTTTTTGTGCCTCAATTCTTTAGTTACATAATAAAGAAAAAGCATAGTACCTCATTTATAAGATGGTTATAGGAGTACATAGTGTATTATAAGAAAACATTGAACCTAAGACCTAGCACATGGCACGCTATCAATAAATATGAGCAGTCAGGTTCAATATAGGTGCCACAGTACTCAGTCTGAACGTACTGGACTGTAGTTCTAGAAGCCACATGCTTAACACAGATTCATATCCCTAGGTCGGTCTGGTTCGAAAATATACTATGTATCTAAGTGGTTGCCCAGAATCCTGGGAACCTAGAAGGCTGAGGAAGGGGAATCATGGTAAGACAAGATCTTATTGGGGATGCTTTCTCTCTGCCTTTTCCTCTCTCTGTCATATGCAAGCACATGGTCTCTCCATCATTAAACAAAAACAAAAACAACAAAATAAATAAAATAAATATTAGCAATTATTGCCTGTTTGGATTAAATTATGTCTACATGCTCCTGGGGACAGAAAAATGCTGAGAGAGTTAACATAATGTGTACATGACCGTAGTGATGCCTAATATCCCCAAAGATGATTAAATGCTTCACTTGGCACATGAAGTATTTGGGAAATATTGATAATACTCTTTCAAACTCAATCCTTGCAGAAGCAAATGCATTTAATGCCAGTAAGAAAATTCCTGTTCCCAGCCATTTCTTGTTATTCACTGATTATTTTAAAATGGTAGTCTATTTTCCTGATTTTTTTTTTTTTTTGCTATTTTAGAAAACAAAACACGTAGTGCCACATTACATTTATCAAGACAAAATAACTTGGCCAAGAGAGTACATCATTACAGTCTTTGAAAACACATTACAAATTTTACCTGTCATTTGACATCAAGCAGATTAAAAGGCAATGGATATTTTCAATCTTTAAAAATTAAAATATACATCTAGATTTGTGATTGCTCTCTGTTTCATACCATTCATCTAATTATTCAGTAAGCCAGGCCTTATGGAAACCTAGCAATGTACTGACCCAGGACAGACAAAAATAGGTTTAAGATATGATTTCTTTTTTCCTGGTTTTTTTTTTTTTTTCTAATTGCCAGCGGGCATATACACTCTTCAGAGAAAGACAGAAAGAGAGAGAGAGAGAAAGAGGGGGGAAAGAGAGAAAGAGAGAGAGAGGGAGAAAAATACTTAATGGGGCATAGTTATGCCACAATCACTTCTCTTCCATTTCTCCATCCAGTTCAGATTTGGGGCACATGCACACACAGACATGCAGAGACACACAGACACACACACGCAATGTGTTTTTCAAACCACCATAGCCAGAATTTGAACTATGATCAGGCATATGAGATCTGGTGCCCTGAACCAGTAGGCCATGGCACTGATCATAAGCTGTGATTTCTTTTCTTAAGTATCTCATATATATATATTTATTTATAAATATATATATAAATATATTATATATATTATATATAAATATATATTATATATTATTTATTTCCTTCCCAATAACTATATATATATACACACATACACTATATATATATATATACACACACACATATATATGTGTATATACATATATATATGTATACGTATGTGTGTGTGTGTGTATATATATATATATATATGTGTGTATATATATATATATATATATAGTTATTGGGAAGGAAATGATGTATTTTTCTATGTTTTTTATACAAAAATGCATCACAACATTCCAAGCACCCCAATATATGGTGCATTTAGAGAATCCTAAAGCCCTCTAAGTTCACACCTGGGAGTGAAAGAAAGTTCCATGAAAGTTATACTCACAGTGAGTGGAATAGTTCGGATTAGGAAACAGCGTATGCAGAGAGGCACAGAAGCACATAGCCTTCTGGTCTTAGGGATCAGAAGGACTCAAGGGGCAGGTGGTGGGTTGGACAGGTAAGGTTGGAAGCAGGCTGGAGAGAGATGCCTTTATACTGTGTTAACAAATGTGAACAAGTCGTGACTTGATTGGGAAACCATTTGGAGTTTTCATATTGTCATATTATTTTATGTAAAAATTGCTGTCCATCTGATTGCTGGCTTCCATGAGAAGGGAGTCTCTTTTACCATGTGCATTACTTTAAAATGTTTAGATGTATATTAATTCATGACAAGGACACAAATAAACAAAATAAAATAAACTGCAAGAGAAAAGTTAAATGTTGTTCTGGAATAGGTATGATTACGTGTTCACCACATGTTTATCCCAGTCGTTATTTTCTCCTTCAAACTTTTCCAGTTGCCCATATAGGTGCCCTAGAAAATTTCCTGAAGCTTATATACATATTTCTGTTTGTTTTTCACTCCTTCCCCCCCTCCCAAAAAATGAGTAAATTGCTAGCATTTTTTAAGGCAAACATAAAATACACTCTCTTAGAGAAAAAAGCTTTTCTTTTTCTTCAATTCTAGGCTTTCTCAAGTTGCATCACAATATGAATAGGCTCAATGTAGATATGTGATTTTTATAGTGGAGGTGCTTAGATTTTTCTCCTTTATTCTGACTTTATTTATTTCTCATTCTACAAATAAATCATCATGCTACGACCAGAAGGGCAAAGTCTTTGGAGCTGGGGAAATCTAAATTGGAATTCCCATTCTGCTACTAATTAGCTTGGCTATCTTGGGCACGTTCTTTAACTCCTCTGAGGTCTAATTTACGCCTCTTTTGGGAGGTAGGGATGGAATAAAACAAGTCCCTCCCCTAATGTTGCTGGGAAGATTAAAGTCATGCATATGTAGAAACACCAAGGTGATAATATTGGGGAACATATAGTAGATGGCAAATAAAACTAGAGTTTCTGGTATTGTAATTGTTAACATGGTAAAGGGAGAAAGTGAAACTAAATAATTGGGGCAAGAAATAAGGATGAAATGCAGAGAGTAGCAGGAGGTTTGCTCATATGCTACATGACTGTTTGTTTATTCATTTCCCAAAGATATTACAAAGGCTGTGAATATTTATTTAGTTCTGCTCCCAATAGCCCTTCTAATAGGGAATTATTTGGGTACAACGAAAGACATTTGTAAATGCGGCTGATAAGACTGGCATTGGACAAGGAGTGTTTTGTTGGACACAAGAATTCTATTGTCCCTGGCTTCAGTTGTCAAGTGCCCGGGGAACCCAGAATTTATGGTGGTAGCACAATGGGCCTTTCAGGGCCCAGCAAAAGAGCTGTGAGATCCCGCTCCCCGGCTTTTCAGGGACTCTAATCTTTTTATCGGGCCTGGACAATGCCGGATTCAGCTGCTGCCTGAGCCTCCTGACTGTCCATTGGCCATCAGGTATTGTGCAGTAATTACCATGGTGACAATGGACTCTCTCTACGCCCGTCCATCGGTGCTTTGGAAAACGACGAAGGTTGTCACTTTGTATTAGGTGCCTCTAAAGGCATGGCTTACTTAGAAAAACTACTAAAGAGAAATAAAGATAATCGTGTTACGGGTTTGATTTAAAGGGCCACTGTGTCAAATCCATTTGGAGCCCAGGAACTCTTTATGGATGTTTTCATGTAATTACAGTTAGACGTTGGGCGTCATCCCCTGTACAGGCAGTGAGTCACCAGTCTTGGAGATTTTTGCAGAGAGTCATGCTCCAGGCAGCTGGCAGCCCTTAGCCACACAGCGGGAACAGAGTTCTAAGCTGAGCCAGTGAACTTTGATAGATCTTTGAACTTCTTGGAGATCCAGTTTCCTCAACTGAATAAAAGGATGGTGTAGAAAGTGCTTGTAAATTAATATTAGTTTGGTGGTATATGCTTACATATTAATATATGTAAAAATATCAATGTTGATTTAATAAAAATGTTTCCAGATCTACCATAGGGTTTGTGAATAGCAAATACACAATGAAAGATAAGACTTTTGGGACCAGCAGATGGCAAAACAGTTATATCACTGTATTCCCACGTAGTAGACCACAGTGCAAGTCCAGGGCATGACAATTTAAAACACTGGGCATATGAGTATGCATGCTCAAGATCTGGAGAGGATAATGGAGGAGAAGGGATTGCAGCATGGCATCCCCCTCTTCGGGCGGATGACTTCTCACTTTCTGTCTCTCTATCTCTCTGTCTCTTCAGCAAGCACAAGTGCCCTATAGCAAAAATCTCTCTAAAAAATAAAAAAAGACTTTTAATCATGCACAATTGTAAAAGCAAAAAATATTTTTTCATAATTACAGCTATTGATTACTGTTTATTGAAGTGTCACATTTATTATCACTACTCTTCACAATAATTCTTCAAAATAGTTACTGTTATTTTCTCCATGTTATAGTGAAGAAAATGAAGCTCAGTCCTCAATCAAACCAGCTTGGTTGAGGCAAAGCCTGTATTTTCAGTCCTGTTCTTGCATACTTGTAAGCTTACTGCTTCTCTCATGTTAGAAAAAAAAAATATATAATCTATAAACCTATCTTACAAAATATGCTTCACCATATGGTTTTGGAACTTTGGTGATAACAGGAAAGAAAAACACCCAGTGGCGATTATTAATTGACTGTTATCATCCTTTCAACAATGTCAGGAACATGTGACATGCAAAAAAGGCAGAAGTCTCTGTCTGCAGGGTGCCCAGGGCCTACTGCATTTGTGCAGCCCCTTCTGCCTGCCTGCAGAGAAAGAAAAGCACAGAGCAATGTCAGCAAATCAGCTTGACAGACAAATATATGGGCATTGGGCTTGTCCCGTAGTGCAGCAATTAAGTGCTACGTAGGGAATGTCGGATCTCACAGGATTGACCAAGGTTTCATTCTTAGGTCCAGGGACTTGAAAAATGCACTGGGAGGGGCCAGCAGATGGCATGTGGTTCAGATGGTGGATTCTCACATGGTCGCCACAGTTCAAGTCCTGGACTTGATTGTTTGAAAATCACACTCTCTGTGTGTGCGTGTGCCCAAAATCCTGAGAGGAGAATGGAGCAGAAGAGAGTATGGCATGACCATCCTCCCTAGAGGGTGATTTTTCACTTTCCTTCTCATTATCTTTCTCTGGTGAGTGAATGTGCCCTATGGTAAATTCTTTTGAAAGAAAGAAAGAAAGAAAGAAAGAAAGAAAGAAAGAAAGAAAGAAAGAAAGAAAGACAGACTGACACACTGGCAGTGTATACATGCCCAGGATATTGATAGGAAGGAGAGTTGGAGGAAAAAGAATTGTGGTGTGACCAGGCACCTTCCGGGGGCTGTCTTTCTCTTTCTTTTCCTTGCTATCTCTTTCTTTCCCAAGCACATAAGCCTTCTGTCATAAAATAATAATAATAATAATAATTAATTTAAAAAATTGAAAGAAAAGTAAAGAAAGTATGGAAAAATATGTCATTACTTTTCTGATGAACCAATAGTACTACATTTAATCATAGTTTGTTTTAGTCAATTAGATATTAGAATACCTGAAATTCCTATTGTGTCATTATACCAAAAAGTAGAAATTATTTGTGCTTACACACCAGAAGAGTAGAGAGTAGGCATTATTTCCCCTGGGAAGCAGGTCTTGTAAATTTTTAAAGCTGGTGGAAAAGGAGTGACCTGGTGATCTAGGCCAGTCATGCTATTTCCTTGCTGCATACTCCTGAGAATTTACCATTTGACCTCAGTTCCTCTATCTGCAAAATGGGGATGTCACTGTGTCCTTCAGTTGTATTGTTCCCTTCTACGGCAACTCTTTCAGCCCCTCGTCCCCTGTCACACTGCAGCAGTATAGTACATACAACACTCAGACACAAGGCTAACGATCCTGAAGCATGTGTTAGAAGAATGAGTAGAGTAGAGTTATTTTCATCTGATTCACATATACCTTCACCGCCTTTCCCCCCCCACAACATGTACTTGTTTTCATTGTAGTTATGTTATTGACAATGATCCCCACACATATCCAAGCAAGCTTAACCACATTCTACAAGATGACCCATACACGGACACCTGTAAGCCAAGATACTTGATTTGGGGCTGAGATATATATAGAGAGAGAAAATGGCAACCGCTTGAATAACTCTGCAGGTATTGAGTCTTCCACACCACCTCATATTCACACACCCATCCTAACTGACTCTTTTGCTTGATTTTGGCACGCTCATGAGTGTTTTCTCCATTCTACTTTACAACTTGACTTCAGAGTATTCATTTTTCTGATTGCACAATATCTCTGAAATCATATATGGCGTGTAGTGTCTGGTGCCACTAAAATGCTCTGTACTGTGGATAACCAAGTACAGTGATGAAACTGGTTGTACTTGAAGGCAGCCCACGGTGGCCTGGAAAATGAAGGAGAGACTTCCCAATAGTATGTAGGCAGTAAATGCAACAAAGCTGGAATAAAGTTTTATGTCTCAGAAGGGGACGCATAATTCTAGGTCTAGGGTAATCATGAAATAGGAGATGAGGGAAAATAAACATTCCATCTAAGACCAATGCAAAAACGGAAGACTTATAGTATATCTGCATGGCCCTCTCATTCTCATCAACTCTGCTAGAAACACAAAGAACAACTTAGATTTCTTATGCTTGTTTTTTTCTTTTCTAATAAACATGGTATACCTGCATACCAACATTTTTCATGGAGCCTACGGCCCATCTTTCTCAAATGTTTGTAGTGATCATAATGCATAGACAATTTGCCATCTATTTTTTATTTTGTTCTGAAGGTTTTAATTGGCTGTGTAGAATTTTTGTGAAAGGAGTTTTACATGAAATATTTTGCAGGGAGGTAAAGAATGCAAGGGAAAGTGGGGGGGGTTGATTTTTTTTTAAAATTGATTTGAGAAGTAAACTTTAAAAACATTCTGACCACAGTTGCAGCTATATTAGTAACAGACAAGAGACTTGAAAAGGAAAACAGATGGATGTACCTTTCACTAAGTGTTTGACACTTTGAGTTGTGGGGTGAGATGGTGTGGAGAAACCTGGGTATGGAGTAGTATGAATTTAAAGAGAATACATTGGTAAGACCCCTGGTCACTGTCTCTTTCATCTCTGTTTAGAACATTCCAGTTACCTGGTGCTGAGTAACAAGCCACTCTCAAATTTAGTGGCTTATAACACTTTATTATTATCTCTTACTGTTCTGTCAATTGAATTAATTCATGTAGGTGGTTCTTGCTTGGGGTTTCTTATTACTGTGTAATTATATGACTGGAGTAATGTGAAGATTGAGTGGGTTGGGGTGTCCAGGGTGGCGTCTTCACCTACCTGTCTGGCACCTTGCTTGGGTGACTGGGACAAATGAAGATGGATGGGCATCCCTCTCTCTACCCATGCAGTTTCTCCATCTGGCTAGATGGAGCTTCCTCACAGCATGGTGGTGTAGAGTATTCAGGCTTCTGACACGGCAGCTGACTTCTCCACAGGAAGATTTTAAAGAGTACAAGACAGGCTACAGGGTTTCTGTATTAGTCAGATCAGGCTGCTATAACAAAATGTCATAGTCTGGGTGGGTTAAACAGGAGATATTTATTTTTCACAGCTCTAGAAGCCAGAAAATTTAGTTTCGACTGAGGTGCCTTTTGTTGGCTTGTCCCTGCTTCTGACATGGAAGAGAGAGGCAGAGAGAGACAGCATT
>NW_006159569.1:99760-103231 GCF_000334495.1 Tupaia belangeri chinensis
TTCCTGCCTTTTCCTTCTCTTAAAAAAAAAAATTCTCATTTGGATCATGGAAGCCTCAACTCATGACCATGACCTCATCTAAAGTAATTACCTCCAAAGCTCCACTTTCAAATGCTATTACAGGGGTATAGAGCTTCAATATATGAATTTTGGGGGATATAGACACTAAGCCTGTAACATTTTGTTTCTGGCTCCTCAGAATTCATGTCCTTTTGCATGCAAAATGCATCCATTCCATTCCACATCAAAGATGCCACAAACTCTGAACTTGTTCCAGCATCAACTCAAAAGTCTAAAGATCAAAATTCCATCTAAATATCAAAATCAACATGGATGAGACCTACACTATGACTCATCCTTAGGCAAAATTCCTCAGCAGCTGTGAACCCGTGAAACCACATAAAGAATGTGTTTCCAAAATATACTGGTGGGCAGGAACAGGATAGAGAGTCTTATTCCAGAGGTGATCTTATTCCAGACAATCTTATTCCAGAAAGAAAAAAGGGGTAATGGGTCCCAAGCAAGCCCAAACCTACCAGGGCAAATACCATTAGAGCTTAAAGCTCCAGAGTAATCTTTTTCAATTTAAAACTCTGATTTTTAGACTTCATGGGGAAGGAATCTCCTTCCTGAGTTTCAGAGAATGTGACTCTCAAAATGTTTCATTGGTTATTCATGGCCAGCTCAGATTCACATAGGAGTGTACTACATAAAGTCATGAATTACCAAGGATGTCATTCTTTGGTGGTGCAATTTGTTGGTACTAGCTACAACAGGTAATATGGTTGTTTAAGTAGGGTCTTTCCTCATCCATTACATAGTTGATATGTGAACCGTTCCATGTGACTTTTCCCCCTTGACTCCATGTGCATATGTGATAATCTCAGTGATACTCTGCCTGAGTACCACGCAAGAGGATGATTTTATTGTTCTTCTTGCTATAGTCACCAAAACCAGGTGCTACTAAACAGATTTTAGTAGGTTTATGACTCACGTGTAGCTATTCACTAAGAGAGGCTTTTGTCGTTATTGTTTTGGAGAAGGTGTTGTGTGTGGGAAACTATTAGATGGAAGCAAAATAAGTCAAGGAAAATTGGATTTGGAAAGAAATGAAGTACAAAAAATAAATCAAAGAAAGAAGCTGTTTAAGCCCCTCTTGCAGGCTAAGTTGATCCTAGAAGGTAGGAGTTCTAGAAGTGAAGGACATTCAAGAACTCTTTTATGCTGTTGCATTAGGGAACCATGCCAGCCGGCACCCTCCTTGGTTCAGTGCCTCAGTTTTCAACGACAACAGCTGTTCAGACATTCCATATTCTTGTCTTCATCCATTCAGCAAATATATATTGAACAGCTGCTCTGGGCTACGGAATGTGTTAGACATGGGGGAAGATACGGAGATGAATCAGATCAGAATCGAGTCAAAAACCAACCCCCACACAACAACTCCAGCATGTGGTGTGAAGGGGAGAAAAATGTGGTCTTGATAAAGGGTTGTAACACTGGCAGCCCAATGCTCTGGTCTTCTGGAATGGGGATGATATTGCTTATCACCACCACTACAATCGTTACTCTTTGTCCTAAGTCTGTCATTCCACAGGGATCTGTCAGCCCCAGAATACTGCTTCTTACTTTAGGAGGGAAGACACTGCTTTGTATTCAGAATGTAGGTCCTATCAGAAGCTGGTTCTAAGACTTCATATAGCCCCCACTGGTTTGTTGTTAGTGTTTAGAGTAAATGCATGTGTAGTACACAGCATGTTATGAGAAACTGAACGTATGACTGCTTTGATTTTAATTATCAAAGTACCGAATACACATATTGTTAATCACACCATCCTGTGGTACCTCTAAATCCATGACAGGCTTTTCCCACTTTTCACATGATTATAATAATTTATTTATATCTCTCTTAACACCTGACTATGTTCTTTTAAGATAAACTGTTAATCTTACGTAACTGTATATCCCCAGTGTCCATGAGTTTATGACTTTATCAATTTATGCCACTTTTAGGTTCTAATAATCCTTTTATTTTTTGCAGAAATCACTGTGTTT
Source organism: Tupaia belangeri chinensis (assembly GCF_000334495.1). NCBI lineage: Eukaryota > Metazoa > Chordata > Mammalia > Scandentia > Tupaiidae > Tupaia > Tupaia belangeri. Next base: position 101,816 of record NW_006159569.1, read on the forward strand.
TTGGCTCAGTGGCCCCGTGACGTTCATTCCTGTTGCCATTTGTTGAGTGACCAGTCAAATGGGTGGATTGTGTTATAGAAATTGGCAGCAAGTATCCAATGGGTGAAGAAGGTAAGATGGATCAACAGTACTAGTGATTCCCATGTTACTATGTATGTGGAAGTGATAATTACCTGGTAGGTAAATGATACCCTGGTAGGTTCAGCCTTCAAACCTGACTTGATATGGAACTTCACCAAAATCCAAAGTAGAGTCTGAGAGTGAGGAAAAGGCCTATTTTCTTCAGCTTTGAGAAAATGTGATTAACATAGTTGTTAATGGATTCTCTTTATTGAACATCTATTATGTATCAATATAAGGATTATAATCTTTTTGACTATCAATCTTAAAGAGAAAAAATAAAACTAAAGGAGATTATACATTTTTTTGAGAGAGATTTTTCATGTTTGCACTCACCAGAGAGACATAGAAAGACAGAGAGACAGAAAGTGAGAAATCACCTTCCATGGGGGTTGGCCATGCTACAATCCCTTCTCCTTTGTTTTCCTCTTGGGATCTTGGGCATGCACACACACACACACACACACACACACACACACACAGTGTAAATGTAAATTTTAAACTACTGGGCCCAGGACTCGAACTGCAGTTGACCACATGGGAATCTAGTGACATAAGCATTGCACCATCTGATGGTCCTAGAAGATTGTAATTCTTTAACAAGGACTAGGTTAGAGAGACTGTAATGATTGCCAAGCTACATTTCCCCCTTTTCCTTATTTTGAAAAGAATTCTTAAAATAGGAACAAAGCTGCTTATATTCCACAAGAAGAGATTGCTAGGAGACTGAACCTTTTAGACTTCAAAAGACAGGACCCTAGATCATGAGCTAGGAGGCCTGATTTCAACTTCCACACCTAACTTTTCCATTCACTGTCAGTGTGCCCTTAGGTTTATAAACTGTTTTCTGGGCCACAAGGGTGGTAAGGATCTTTAACAGTTTGTAAGTTTTAGAATTCCATAAATATATTCAATGTCTCCATTTGCTTGGTGGTAATTATAGCAGTTTTCATAGGTCATCCAAATATCCAGATAGAAATTTAGCAATTAATTCTATCAGTGACTGTCCTCACTTGGGGATTCTAGACCTACTTACCCTATTGTCTATGGCTCATCTTCATGTGGATATCCAGCAGGTCCCTTAAATGCATAAGCCAAATATCCAAGTTGTAGTTTTTTTCCCCTAAAACTTCACTTCATCTGGTGCCCTACATTTCAATAATAGCATCACAATTCAACAAATTAGAAACATAGGAAGTATCTCTTATGCATTTCTTCCAATTGATTCTACTCTCTAATTTCTTTGAAATATTCTTGTTTCTCTCAATACTTACCACCACCATCCAAATGTACGAC
>NW_006159569.1:103253-104890 GCF_000334495.1 Tupaia belangeri chinensis
CTTTCCCTAATATTAATGAAATTACACCACCTCACACTTTTTGGCTTGCAGAATCATTTCTTCCTCATCAGCTGTATCATAATCCATCTTCCATACTCATCCCAGACAATGTACCTAAGCCCATATATAAGGAGTCTTCAAAAAGTTCATGAATAAAAGCGTATTATTAAAAAAATCTCTGAATGATGTTCAAAAAAATTCTGCACCAAAATAAATGCATATTTACATCAATTTTTCTGCAGGCTTTTTTTATTTCTTCTAGAATTATGTTACTTTTCCACTTAATCTCTTCAGGTGATGAAAATATGAAGTCCTTCAGAAACCAATAGGCCTTTTAATGATGGGCTACTGTTTTGCTGTCTAGACCCATCTCTCAGATACTTGTTCTCCATGCCCAGTCCTCACTATCATATCAGCTATAGGGTCTACCCACAGGGCATAGCCATCACTTCCCCAAAGCCTCATACTTTCTCCCTCCTCATAAGTGCTCTTCCTCATTCTTTATTTTAGCTTGGACCTCAATATCTCTAAAGAATTGTTTCCAATCCCATGTTAACGAGTGATGGGTGTCTCCTAGATAATACTTGAGCAGTCAGGGGCTACGCCCTATACTGTGATGTCTACATTGGTTTGTAATCGACTACTCAGTTATCTTTCTTCCCCAGCTAGACCTAGAAATTCTCAAGGGCAGGGTTTATTTGGGGCCACCATGCTCCCAGACGTAAGCTCTGTGTCTGGACCAAACTTTGTGTTCAGTAAGTATTAAATATGAGTGTTAAATATGGACAGAGACCCTTACTCTCTGCAAAAGCTTTCTGTGGTAAGTACTATTAATATTCAAAATTTTATCAACAGGAAAACACAGTCTTAAAGGAGATAATGAGCTTACTTATGACCATAGTGCTATCATTTTTATCCTTGGAATTTAGATCTCCCAGTCTGACTTTTGCTAGAGCTTGTGTCCTTTACCCTTCTCTACTTCTGCCTTGCCTTGGAATGAATCTGCTACATTATGGGTAAAACATCTTTCTTTCACATTAGGCTGAAAGAAGGCTTTTTCTGCAGCCGACAGTAACTATAAGTAGAGAGTCATCTCCTGTGACTAGGAGGTGTGTTTCTGGTGATTTCACAGGTGCTTTACACTCATATTTCAATGTGGGCCCACTTGAGGGTAAAATTTCAACTTGGAACCCCCTCCCAACTCTTCCTCTCATGCTCTGGTCAATCTTTATTATGGGAATAAATAGGTGAATGAAAATACTTGTAGTGAAAGCAGCGTTGCATTTTTACACATATGTTCTCATATGATTTGGATATTTCATAACGGAATTTTTTCACATTCCCATAGTTTCCACTCATTTGCCCTGAAGCCTAGCTCAGCAGACGAAACATCTCTCTGCTCAGGATATGTCTGTGAAGGATGAACGCCTCATTTCTTCTAAGCCAAATATGTCACTTCATTTCATTGGTGCTTTGAATTCATCAATAGGATATGCAAATGACATTTTCTAGTTTTCTAGATAATAGGGGCAATTAAAATGAGATATCAATGAAACCATCAAAAATAAAATAAAAAGTACTTGAATTTAATTGCATTTCTAAGAAATTGGTCAGTGTTTTTTTTTTTTTTTTTTTTT
>NW_006159569.1:105205-106705 GCF_000334495.1 Tupaia belangeri chinensis
GAATTGCATTTCTAAGAATGTGTGTAGTGTTTTTTTTTTTTTTTTTTTCCCACTTAGAACTTAGGAGCATCCTATTTTGAAGAGTCCTACATAGACTTTTTTTCCAAAAATGTGCTTCTTGGGGAAAGGACTTGTTCACAATTATACTCTAAGATTTTAAAGAACAAAACAAACAACCATTTTCACTCAAGACTCAGATTCTTGATTCCCAATCAGCTCAGGATTCCAGTATTTTTGAACAGGTACCTGCAACATGCCAAAAATGCAGGCAGATGAAAGGTCATCTCTGCTTTCTTCAAGGAGCTTGGAGTCAAGTATTGTTTTATATATAGCAGTCAAAATCCAAGTGGGAAGGACAAAGAGAGAGAGTGAGAGAGAGAGAACCTTTAAGAAAGTAGTGGTGAAGTGGCTTGGGCTTGCAGGATCAGTGCCTTGGCAGGAAATCTTCTTGAGCTTGAGTTTCCATTCCTGGCACACCGGCCTCACTTACGTACCTTTTCAGAGCAGCAGCAGCATTAGCTGGGTAGGTGCAGTATAGGGCTTCTCAGCCATGAGACTTTGCTGGTCTTTTAATAGGGCAGTGAGGCCCAGAAATGAATGTCTTGAAGAAGTGAAAGGGAATTGCCCTTTGCTTAAGAAAAGTGTATACATATGACACCCTGCTGAGTAATGATCAGCAGGGGCTGCTTGTCACAGTTCACTCAGTTATCTTTTATTTGCATAGAAGTCATTTGCAAAGCTGTTTAGGGATGGGATCTGCTCACCTGTGCTGGAGTATCTACAGGGTTTTGTGTTGTCCCTGACAGCTTGAAATGTTGGCAGCCTGCTTCCTGGTCCCTGTGCCTGCTGGGTCTGTCTGTGAGTGCACATTTCCTATTTCAGGATGTAGGCCACTGTGAGAAAGAGGCCAAGTATCTGTCTGTAGCTGGTGTCACTGGAATTATAAACAGACGCTCAGTGCACTTGTTGCCTACACATTACAACTCTTCAGCGTGTACAGCAAAACTGTCACTACCACAATGAACTAATGATTACATGAAGCTCTTAAGTGCTAGGCAACATGAACATCCTATCATTGTCCAGTCAATTCTAAAGGGAAAACCTCCACCAAAGTTATAGTTCTTTCATCTTGCCTTATTTAACTAGTGATGAACAAAGAATGGAGACCCCTTCCCAGTGTTACAAGGATAGCCAGCCTAGGATCAGGGACTGTGATATGTGCTTTATATTCACTATCTTATCACCAAAACTTTGATCTGTGTTGTAGTCATGATTCTTTTTTATTTTACTTTTGTAAATAACTAATCGATTTTTGTTTATATTTAGTTGCTGTACATCTTTGAGGGGTACAATATCTTTCAAAACATTCATGCAGTGCAGTAATCAAGTTGAGGATATTACCATATTCATCATTTCCAGAAAAGAGCACTGCATTATAATATGTACCTTCAACTTTCATTCTACTGTTTTTCTTTCTTTTTTCGGTTTATTTTATTTATA
>NW_006159569.1:106724-123313 GCF_000334495.1 Tupaia belangeri chinensis
TCCACAATCCTTTCACCCTATCTACATGTCTATATATTTTTTCCTTCTGAGCCGCTGATTCTTTTTGTTGTTGTTGTTGTTGAGACTTTTTGCTATAGGGAACATGCACTCACTGGAAAGACAGAGAGACAGAGAGAAAGAAATCACCCCCTGGGGGGGATGGCCACGCTGCAATCCCTTCTCTTCCACTCAGGATCTCAGGATCTTGGGCATGCATATATACGCACCCAACGTGAGTTTAAGCCACTGGGTCCGGTACTCGAACCGCAGTTGACTACATGGGAGTCCAGCGACACAGCCATTACGCCAACTTACTGGTCCCGAGCTGCTGATTCTTTTATGGACAAAGACACTGAGGTTCAGATGGGTTAAAGAACTCACAGAAGGCCATGTGATTAGTGATGGGTAGAGTCAGGGTCTCCACTTGTAAGCAGAGCACTGTAGTACCTTCTATTCATTAACAAGCCTCTTTCAATTCTTTTGTACATTAGCTTTAGTCTTAACCAAGGTGGGCTTGAAGGGAGTTGCAGGGCAATGGTTGTTATAGTTATTTTGATATGGACAGGTCCTAAGTCTCTACTTGAGTTTAAAAGAGACCCAGCTGGTTTTAGCTACACAGCTGCATTCAGCCAAATAGATATACTAAGGGAGAGGTAATAACAGGGAAAGGAAAAGAGAACTCTGGATATGTCCACTCATCAAGTAGCTCTTGAATACCATCTCCGTTTTAGGCATTGGAGTAGGTATAGAGGATGCAAAAAAACAAAAGCACACATGGCAGTACAACAATGAAAACAAAGGTGTGCCTTTAAAGAGCCCCCCTCCCTGCAACACACACTCCTTTGATGGGGCCAAGCTGGCAGACAAATGACCAGAGAAGTACTTTTAGACAGCTCCATGGATCTGTAGCAATGCAAAGGAACTGACTTTGTTAGAAGAAATCAGGTCAAGCATCAATGAAGAGTTGATCTCTGCATTTAGTCTTGAGGATGAGTAGAAATTTACCAGGAAGAGATCAGGAATGATTTATCAGGCAGAGGGAGCGCAGAAGTGGTTGAGCCATTGCTTGTCATTACTAGGTGGAGTGTCCCATGACACATTCATTTTTTTTTCATTTTTATTTATCTTTAAATAGAGAAGATGGTTAAATAGATATAATGGTTTAAAGTTCCAAAGGTGGAAAAAGGTCTACAGAGAATTAAGTTTTCTTCAATTCCTGTCTTCTAGTGTCTGTTTCCTTCTTTGAATGCAAACACTGTTTTCGGTTTCTTATGTGACCTTCCAGAAAGCTTCTGGGCAGTTAGAAACACACATTCATTTAGTCGCTTCCTCCATATTTATATCATAAATGATATTCAATTATAAACATAATTTTGCAAACTGCTTGACACTTTGAATATAGAAAGAAAATTGTATTTTTTTTGCCTTGTTTGTTTTTATTGCACTCATTTGACTTAAAACTTCTTTTTAAAATATTGCAAAAAATACAATAAAGTCTTACAAACCCTTCATCTAGAGACATAGCCCCCTTTTATTTTCGCTGCCACGTACATTGCAAACATTTTATGAATTTAGTCCCTAGTCAAGATACAACTTGGATGCTTGTTACCCAGAGGTCTGAGCGTGCTTTCTCTCCCCAGCATTTATTTAACAAGTTAACCAGATGTACTTGAACCGCAGTCCTTCCAATGTCAGTTTCCCTGAAATGCCATAAGCAGCAAATCTACTCCCAGGATGGAGACTGGGTCCTTTGATCTTTGGGAAAGGATTTTATTTTGTTTCCTCAAGTGCTCAGTGCAAGTGCATGTCTTGGACAGGCGAGCGAGTTCTCTGTGCTTGCCTTCCAGGCTCAGTGGTCCAGGGTAGTAACAGACAGTCCAGGTAAAATCTAATCACTTCATTTCCGACAAGTGGCCATTTAGATAGCATTATCTCTGTGTTCTGCTTGTCAGAGTCAACACAGCATCTCAAAGGCTGGTATAGGATTTCCTCTTTTTAAAGATCAAAGTGCCTGAGCCCTACTCAAGTTATCTGTGCACTTCCTCTGTGCATTACATGGCAAGGGATAGTTTGTACTCAAAGTGAGAGGGACTTTGAATACTGTGACAGACAGGAAGTAACCCAATAAGACAGTGTGATATGGTGTTGCAGCCGTGTGCTCTGGGCCTAAGAGGATTGTTTCTAGGTATTCATTCATTCACTCTTTAGATAATTATTGAAAGTCTTCATAGCACTCTTCCATGCTCTATGCCAAGACATATGTATGTGTTTTATGGGCTAGGTCCCCAGGATCTTTGGGGTAACAGACAAACAGGAGTTATTTCGGCTGAAGAAACGAATTGAACCTGACAGTAGTGCAGTGGAATCTCCAAGGGATAACTTCCAAGCCATTTATTAATTCACTAATTCACCAGGAAACATACTTTTACTGTCTGTTTGCCCTGTACTAAATTCACATGTGCATAGGTAGATAAGACCATTGCTCTGTTCTTGTTCTCATAAAATTTATATGTTAATGGGGATATTCTCTTAACCTCTTCAACATCTACCTGTTTCCTTGAGTTGGGTCCATTAAGGTTCAGAGAACCATCAGGTGGCGTGGTGGTTAAGGCACTGGACTCCCACATGGCCAACTGTGGTTTGAATCCTGGACTTGGTAGCTTGAAACTCATGCCAGGTACATGTGAGTGCACACCCCAAATCCTAAGAGAATGGAGGAGAAGAGATTGTAGTATGGTCATTTCCTGGATGTGTGTGCATGTGTGTGGCGGGGTGATTCCTCACCTTCTGTCTCTCTCTGTCTCTCCGGTGAGCCCATGTACCCTATAGCAAAAATCTCTCAAAAAAAAAAAAAAAAAAAAGAAGAAGAAAGATAAGAAGATTCAGAGTGTTACAGAAGGAAATCAGGCCATTTCTTATTTCCCCTCCTTGATCTCTCCTGATTCCTAAGCTACAGAACTGCCATTTCCTCTGGAGCCTACTAACTCAAATTACCCTGTGCCCTATGGGGAACTCAGGACTCAAGGCGATTTGAGAGAGCAGAGAAGAAAAACTAACAAGTCATACTGAAATCTACCACCAATTAATTGTGTCTGCTGAGCATCTAGAAGGTTGCAGCCAGATACCTGGCAGATGCCTCTATTTGGAAGCTTTAGAAAAACTTTAGAGGGGCCAGTGAGTTCATCTTTTCAAGAGGCTAAGAATTTTAGAATCTAAGCACCATTCCAAATGTTGTTAGGTTGCCTAGTAACAGTTCTTATACTTTAAAAAAATGAATTAAAAATGTGGTCATATATTTGCAAAAGCTAGTGAGAAAGTACTTCTCTAAATGAATGTCTAGCAAGTTTTCTGAAGTATCATATTTCTGTCCATCATAGATACTTATTTTGAACCTCTTAACACTTTCAACTACTTTTTAGAATTATCACTTGGAAAATGGACCCAGGATATTATGATTTGGGCAAAGAAAGAAAAAAGCATTGTGAGTTTTATAGTCTCATTCTTGTTAGGGGCTTGAGCTGGGCCACATGTCTACCAGGCCAGCCCCCTACCCAAGGCAGCATGCAGCCTTGTTCACACAGGACCCATCCACAGTGGCTGGAACACAGGAGCATGGGAACAGATCCAATTCCATATTCTTTTCCGTTGTCTTTCTCCTCTGAGCCACAGCATGAGTTTTCTAAATCCAAATCGTAATGCATTGCTTAAGCCTAAGCCCAGACCTCAGAAGCACATAGTCTCTCGAAGGATAAATGGCAAAGTCTTTTGCCTAGTTTCTAAGAATGACATGATCTAGCCCCTTTTCTTTCTCACCTCCTGAAGCCTCTCATCCCATCCTCCCACTTAACTCTCTGTCCATGTCATGTTACTGATAGTCCCTGAATACATGGTGATGTTTCATATCTCCATTCTCCTGTATGCATCTTTCTTTTCTGCCACCATTTGTCTGGGTGTGTAGAGAAGTGTCCTTTCCTGAGTGGGGGTGGGGAGGTTCCCAGACCTGGAAAGATAGTTCGTCACTTCTTCCCTCAATTATAGACTTCCTTGGTTCCTTGCTGTCTCACTGTAACTTCCACAGGCCCTGAGCAACTTTACCTTCAGGAACCCCCCCCCTTTATATTTTATATGCATATATGTGTGTATGGAGGGGTGCGTGTATGTGTGTATGTGTGTGTGTGTGTGTGTGTGTGTGTATAGAGATTATATTTTGTGAGATTATATATTCTTCTACCACAAATGATCATTTTTTTCCTTGCTGTCTCACTGTAACTTCCACAGGCCCTGAGCAACTTTACCTTCAGGAACCCCCCCCCTTTATATTTTATATGCATATATGTGTGTATGGAGGGGTGCGTGTATGTGTGTATGTGTGTGTGTGTGTGTGTGTGTGTGTGTATAGAGATTATATTTTGTGATTATATATTCTTCTACCACAAATGATCATTTTTCCTTCTGACTTAAGAGAACTTGAAACATTTCTGAGTCCCCTGAAAACACTGTAAACCTTAGACACGGTGTTTCCTGGAAGTGCCAACACTGATGTCTCCTTTACCACATTATAATTTCAAGTCTGCAAGATCCCTGAGGACAGAATGTGTGTATGTGTAATGCCATGCTGTAGATGGCAGTGTGAAGAGTACATCTGCATGCTTGGCGAACAGGCTTTTACAGGAATGAGACACGTCCTTCATCTATCTACCTGGGCCTTCCTCTGCTAAGAGCTTTCACAGACTCCCTGTTAGGACAGTGTTTATTGTTCTAAGCTTATTTTTCAAAAGGGAAAACATTCTGCCTCCTCCCACTATCTACACAATGCTTTAATGTTTGCCCAGAACTTTCTTATACATTACCCTCTTTGATTCCAAGGAAGAATAAACCGATGCTCAGAGAGGATCCATAAAGCTTAGAAAACAGATTTTTCCCTTGCCCTGGGTCACACATATTATGTGGCAGAGTCAGGAGTTCGGTCCTACCCCACCTACTGAGATCAATGCCAGTATTCCATCAAACCACAGAACTACCAACTCAGATAAAGGAAGACCTTGCTTCATTTTTCTTTAACATTTTTGGAAATAGAAAGACCTGTAAGAAATGTAGATCTTCTTCTAAACTGGATATTGTGATAAACTATCCAGTTCCCCCTTCATTGAAAGACTGGCAGTCTCAGATCTTGGGAGACATTTCAAGGGTTCCCTCACTTGTTGCTTCTACCTCAGTCAAGGTAATGCCCTTTTCTGGGGGAGCACACATTGGAGGACTGCTCAGTAAAGGCTTGACCATATCTTCTGTACTCAAGATCATTTTGACGGGCCATTTTTCATCCAGACAACCTTGCAGAATGGCTGGAGGCTGTTGTTGAGCTGCCTTACTTGTCACCCTCTCTTCATGTCTGCTTCCACCTTCCTTTTCTTCCCTTCTTTTGGGTGACGTTCCCAATAAACATCCCCAGACCAAATGCCATCTGAGAATGGGCATCCCCAAAAACCAAATTATGACAAACTGTTGATGATTTTTTAACAAACCATCTTGTGTCTATGCATCAATACACCAGATTCATTTGTTCCTTCATTGTTTTCACTGAATGCTTATTTATCAGATGCTTAGCACTGTACTACGTACCAAGTTGCCATAGTGAGCAAGACAGAATACGACCTGTGGTTCCATAGAATTTACATTATTCCTACTCTAGAGATGGATGTTAATCTTGTACTTGCACTTAAGTTATGTATTTCCTACAGCATTCTGGGACTTAGATGGAAGAGCAAGAGAATTCTCCTATCACCTCAGCCTTGCTGATTGTTTTGCAGAAGAAATACTGCTTGTAAGAGGTGGATGGCTGAGTGTGAATATTCTTCCTTCATCAATCATGGGGTTCCTCGGTGTCCCTTGCTTGGTCCTACCAGTGGGGCCCAGAGAAAAATCTGAGTTACAAGGGACTCAAGCTGGAATAGAAGAATAGTGGCTGGAATGGCACCCAGAGTGGATACTGAGGGGAAGACTGAGGTGCAGGAAGGCCAGTGGGAATCATTGTCAGCAAAAGCAGGTGAATTAGGGCCAGATGGTGGTACAAGGGTGAGTTAAAACTTTGTGAGACTGCCCCACACAGGAAGGCTCCAGGATATATGCAGAGACCTTCCCGAACATGCCAGGCACATGTGCGCCCATGATCTGAAGCTGGGGGTGGATTGCAGCAGGAAAACCCTGTTGGGGATGACTTTGTCTCTATTTCCCTGTGTATGTCTCTCTGACTTATGGAAAAAACAAATAAATAAACTTTGAAAAGAAATCTGCTTGGGGAGAACAGGTCCAGATATAATTTGCAGCAGAATGCGGTAAGGAGCGAGGTTAAGGTATGGTTCCATGAAGTTGCCCTTAGCCCTTATTTAAAACTATTGAACCACATCCCAACATAGTTGGAATAAAACCCAGACCCTAACTATGTCACCAATACCGTCCTCGATGTGGTCACTCACTCTGCCTCCCCTTGCCCATCTGCCTAGCTACACTGGACCGTTGCTACTCCTTGAATAGGCCCAGCTCTTCCTAGCTTCCAGGGTCTTCAATTTTCTGTTCTCTGTCTTGGAAATCTTTGCACATGCCTGGCTCCTTCTCGTCATGTAGGACTTAGCTTAAATGTTCTCTCTTTTGAAGGTTTTCCTGACCTACACCCTTTAAAGTCATACCCTACATCCACCCTACAGTCATGAGATATTTCATTGTTCTATCTCATCCTTCACACAGTTATCACAATTTGTGAATCTCATAACTATTTCATTTCAAGCCTGATGTTTAGATGATCTATTTCTCTGATGAAATTCTAAGGTTCCTGAGGTTCAGGGACTTGGTGTTCCTTGTCATCCTCTGTGTCCTGACTGTTAAGAGCAATGCCATTCACTAGCAGTAGCTCCATACATATTTCTTGGACAAATAACTAATCCAATATATAATTATTGTATGTTTTCCTTGTGGATCAACAGGAATATGGTGGTAGAGGTGCTTAACTTAGAAAATACCTCTGGGCAGAAGGCTGGAGCCTGGGGTTCCTCCCACTGCTTGGAGAATCTTCAGACATCTCTCTCTCTCTCTCTGAGTTCTTCCTAGACCATCACTCAGATTTGAGTGGCATCAGTTCCTGGAGCACTTGCTTCTCGGGAAACCAACAGCTGCATAATGGTTTCCTTGCATGTGCATCTGTGCAGGCCTTTTGGGCCTGCTCCGGCTTGCCTGACCCATCTCCCAGCAGGAAAATCTGTGCATCTGTAATACTCTAGAAAATTGGGGCTGACATGTAGCTTGGTACCCAAAGTGGTTTCACTCAAGCAAACACAGAGAATAATAACCATGCACTTAAATGCTTGAATAGGTAACAATCAAAAGAACATTCCAATAATCCATGTTTATCAAGCCTGTTAGTAGGAATTTTTGAAATAGCACTTACCCTGCTTTATTCTTGACAAATGGTATTTGGAACCGTTGAGATATTTTATTTCAATTATGGGCTGGTGTTGTAGGGAGAAGGTTTCTGATGCTAGCAAGGCATAAGCCATTTTTATTGTGCTTCTATCACTATTCCTGTTGCTAAACTCAACTGGACAGTTCATTAAGATGAAAAATTAACAGCACATGCTTTGGGGAGAATAATCATGGAACATGACAGCTTGTGGAGGCATCGGCATTCTGAGAAGCAGACAGATGACAAACGTGTTGGTCTTTGAAAGAAGAAGCAAATTGGCCAATAAGTTAGTACTCATGAGTTCACCAAGCACCTACTTGTGTGTTTGGCTCTGAGCTGAGGTGCTGGAAAAAAGAGGAAAAAATAGGAAAAAAGTTGTTGCCTTTCTAGGACATGCCATCTACGGAGGGAAGGCTAGAAGACTTCAGCTGTCAATCCAGGAGCCCCAGAAGGGTGTACAGGTGTCTGACATGTTGGTACTGACTCTACTCTCAGTAGTAATTCAGTATAGACTGTGGGGATTTTTCTTAGACCTTAAAGAACAGCAGGATGTTCATTAGTAAAATATGCTCTAAAAATAGTAGCTGTTGATGACCATGAGGTTACTTCGGGGGTGAGATAAAAAAAAAGTTCTGGAATTAGTTAGTGGTGATCTATACACAACATTGCAAATGTTTTAACAAACACTATGCTTTGTGGGTGGACTTTGCAATGTTGTGGGGCTCTGCTGGACCCATACACTGGTTATGATCATTTGTGGTAGAAGAATATATAGTCACAAAATATAATCTCTATACACACACACACATACACTCACACACACGCACCCCCCCCACACACACACACATATGCATATATTTTGCATAAAATCCTGAGGGGTGGACTTCCTGATATGTTAATTATGTCGCTGTAAGGTATTATTATTGTAAAGCACTCTACAAGTGCTCCAGATAAATTATAATAAATTTTATTCTGTCTGCAGAAGATTGGGCTTAGTTTGAACAGCAAAGGGGATGAGGCAAACTAACTGATTGAGGACTTTCTTCATGTGGGGTAGCATATACCCATTTTACAGATAAAGAGTCAGATTGGTTTGTACCTTGCCCAAGATCCCACAGAACTAAATAATGGAGCTAGGACCTCACGTCTAGCCTTTCTATCTCTAATGCCCTGAGATATCTCACCTGTTTTGCAGGCATCCAGAAAAGACAGCTCTTAGGATGTGGTAATCACATAAATGGCAGCAAGGATAACAGTGATTTACCTCTGCAGAGTATTTTAAAGTTTGGAAAGTGGCTTCATCTCTTTTCTTTCATCTGTTCTTACAGCATCTCTGTGAGCTCGGATCAGTAGAGTGTATGCACAGAGGCAGAGAGAGGGTATATCTTAGGAGGAGACAGAGAAGAAGGATACCAGTCCACTTTTCCAGGCTGCATAAAAAACACTGTAATCTCTTTTCTAAGCAGTCAAGGTATTTCCTCTGTGCTTCCACCTCCATTTGGGTCTTTGTCCCTCCCTAGACTTTTATATGCATCCAATTTCCCCAGTGCAAGAGGAATTTCTAAGTGAAACTATAGAGATGTGGGATCCACGGATGTTGAGGAAAGGCTTAGAATTCCATGTCCTGTCTGTTAAGTTTAGAAGTAAGTGCTGTTTTTTCTTCTTTGTAAAAGGAGTAGATACACGTTTCTATTGTAAAGCTCCTGTCTACATTAAAGCCACTTATATCATTATCTCCCCTGTGGTTAATGAGAGAAGCTTTTGATGTCCTTCTCAGCTTACTAGCGTAAATAGTGGGTCAAATTCTCATCCTATTGGACAGGGTGGAAATCTGACTCAGGAATTGTAAATCCTGCTGCATTTCATTTATTTTCTCAGGGACATTTTCTTCCCCAGCAGACAGTGGAATAGCGGAGTCCCAGGAAACAGCCTGTGGAGGAGTCGCCATGCATTAACCTAAGCAGTGAGATCAAAACAAAAGCTCCGTTTGTGATCCCCCGCCAGAGCCCCAATCTCAGCAGGCCCCACTGTTTGGCTGTATTCAGGAAGCATAAATAAAATTAGATCTTCCTAGAGCAAAAAGAAGAAAAAAAAAAAGAGACTGAGACTTAAGAAATGGAAGTCTTAAGCAGCAGACATCTTCCTTTCCCATTTCTTTACAATTTTGTTAGCTTGAAAGGAGTTAAAAGAACAAACAAAAAGGATGAACATTTCCTGAAACAGATCCCTGCAGAATTCGGAGTGTTTGCTTTTTTCCCTCATTGAAGGGCTTGAATGCCTGGCTGGACTCAGGGGTGGTAATGCCTAGATTCTCATCCTTTTTTTTTTTTTTTTTTTTTTTTTTTTTTTTTTTTTTTTCCTCCTGACACTTGCCAGGCAAATAACTGATTGCTCCTGTGTTTCTCTTTGTTCAGTTGTTACATGTAGCCAACAGTGGGGTGATTATTGTAATCATCCAATAATCGATGTCTTCTCTGTAGGGGTTTTGTGATGACTGAAGTGCGACTGTAACATACTGAGGCCAATGCCTGTCACACAGAAAGGCTCCCTACCAGGAATCAGGGTGGTGGTGATGGCAAGATGTGAGTCTGTGCAATTTCAAATACCCAGATGTTTCCAAACCTGGGGCTTTACAGACAGGTTCTCAGTGACTCATGGAATCCAGGTCATGGCTAGGTATTGTGGTATGTGTTGAAGACCCAGCTGCTTCTCGAGCTGGCTTGAATATCATTTTATGAAGATGACAAAGACACTGCCTCCTCGTGGGGTTCTGCTGGACCCATATACTGGTTATCATGGTCAGATGCTCCTCTTTGCAGAAAGGCAGTGTCTGTAGAAATGCCCTGTAGAAAATACAGAAGCTGTACAGTGTATGGGGCCTATGGTGTGCTATGGAGAGTCAGCTGACCTGGGTTGGAATTTTGCTTCTGCTTCTGTGTGATTTTGAACAGAACAGCCTCTCATATGCCCACATTTTCTTTTAGTATAAACAGAATGAGGGCAACCCTGATGGTCTTAACTGCCTCTTAGGGATGAGGATAGATGCTTGCATTTTCTACACTATGAAATTGGATTTGTCCTTCTCCTTCCCCAAAGCAGTAGAGCACAGTTGCATAGGAGCAGAAGCTGTGACATCGGCCTGTGTGCATCATCTCAGTTTCTTTGTGAGCTGCTGTGTGACTTTATCCAAGTGATTTAACCCCAGGAGCTTCTGTTTTCTCATCCATCCAATGGGTGTATTAGTTTCCTCTTGCTGCTGTCTCAAACTATTACAGATTAGTGGCCTAGAGCAACACAAGCTTATTATCTTGCAATTCTGCAGTCCAAAATTGGCCCTAAGGACTAAAGTCAAGTTCTTAGTCAAGCTGTGTTCCTTCTTCAAACCCTAGGGGAAAATCCATTTTCTAGTCTTCTTCAGATTCTAGAGACATACAGAATCCCTTGGTTCGTGTCCTCTTCCTCTGTCCTCAGTGTGCCTCACTCTGCTTCTCTAGTTGCAGATCTTCTCTCTGTCTCTGACCCTCCTGCCTTCTAATAAGGACTCTGGTGATTACAATGAGTCTACCTGGTTAATTCAAGACAATTACCCCCTCAAGACCCTTAATTGAAGCACAACTGGAATCTCCTTTTTGCCATATAAAGTAATAAATTCAGAGGTCGGGGAATTTGTGGACATCTTTGGGGTGACTGACATTATTCTTATTACCATAGTGAGAATACAAATAATACCTAACAGATAGAACCTTTGCAAGGAATCAAATGAAATATTACAGGTAAAATACCTAGCACAGTTCCCATCACATTCTAATAACTCAATAAATGTGTATTCTCCTTAGGATCGCTGGTAATAACATTTGCTTCTAGGGAACAGTCAAGGATTACCAGAGCTCAGTATTCGAGTAAGAATAGTGTTCCTGGTTACCCGTGGTTAAAAGCTTCTACTCATTTTAGCCCTGAAGGGAGTCGGTTTACATAGATACAATAGTATTGTCTGAACTGACCCCTCCATCCCCTGGCATTGTTAGCCTGGCCAAGGGTAGCTTCTATTCAGAGCCTCAGTTTACCAGGTAAACTGAGGTACTTGGATTGAGAAAAGGGCTCGACTCTGGGATTTTCACTTTCTTTGGAAATCTATGAACTATTATAATTGATTACAGACAAATCAAAGGATGTTCGAGTTGGTGTCAGTCTATATTTACTGGCTCCCCATTATAAAATTAGCAGCAGAGGGACCAGCAGTTAGCATAATGACTATGTCGCTGGACTCCCACGTAGTTGACAGTGTTTCGAGTCCCAGACCCAGTGGCTTAAACTCACGCCAGGCGCATGTGCGTGCGTGCCCAAGATCCCAAGAGGAGAATGGAGGAGAAAGGATTGTGGCGTGGCCATCCCCCCTGGGGGGTGATTTCCTGCTTTCTGTCTCTCTGTCTCTGTCTGGTGAGTGCACGCACCCTATAGCAAAAACCTCTCCAAAAAACGAAAAAGAAAAAATTAGCAGCAGAAACAACTTTCACTGCCTTGAACCGCCCATGAGATTATTAGTAAGAGTTTCAAGAGTAAGTTATGAGATGACATTACTGGAGGCTGGAATTGGGCACTGTCTGTCAGCAGAAGTTGAGAATTTAAGCTCACTTTGAGCTCAGCCTTATGGCAAGGCAAAATTCGTTTTAGAAGATATGTTGTTCTTGAATCAAGTATTGAAGAGTGAAATCAGGAAAAAGAGTACACATGCTTCAGATATGTGCCGGACACTCTCCTCATACCATTTAATTCCCATCATTGTACCTTGTATGAGGAGGATGGGTGAGGGGGATATTATTTCCATTTTCCAAATGAGAAAACAGAGGCTAAGAAAGATTGAAAACTGTCTCATGTTGAACAGCTGGTAAGTGGCATGAAAAGAAGAAAATTCATCTAATACAAAGGGATTTCCAAAAGTTCATGATAAAATGAAAGTATGGGTTTATTTTGCCGTAAAACTTGTTGAAACCCATGTGTGGTTTTCTCATAATGTACACTTGCTACGAACTTGTAGAAGACTCCCTTGTACTTCAAATCCCAAATGGAGCTTCCACAATCTACCAGTGAGCCCTCCCTCTGCCTGAACTATCAGGTTTTCTCTCTCTTGTGATGGACACATAGCAATGACATGTGACCCAGTCAGCTCCCTGAATGTGTCCACTCTCTCTCTCTATGACAAACAGAAACCCAAGATCACAATAAATTTTATTTCAGTATTTTCCTTGTCACCTAAAGTTCTTGCATTAAACATCTCCCTCTACTCTGTCCTTTGTCTTTCCAACTCAAATTCCTTCTTTTCCAAATTATCTCAGGGAAAGTCAAGTGATGGATGTTTGTAAATAAATTGAGACTTACATATTCATGTAATCCTTCTTGGCCTTCAAAGTTAATCTGCCTTTTGGGGCTGAACACCAAGGACCTGTGACATTGTCTGGTGGTAGTTCTAACTTGTGGAGGTGTCTGAGTTTTGTTTTCTCATTTGAAAAATGGAGATAAAATCTTCCACCCCTGCCTCCAGCCCCTTCACAAGGTAAAATGATAGGGATGACAAGGGGTCTGTCTTGAAAGAATACATGATGCTCCCAAAGTTATCCAGAAATAAGATGGATGTAGACGGTAAGGAGAATGTGCTGCCTACCACAGGATATGGTGAACAGTGAATTGTGAGCCTCACGGCATGGGTCTGCAATTTCTTTTTGGTCCCAAATCTGTCTCCATTGGGACATTTGTAGTCATGAGTTCTGGAGTTTGTACAAAATTAATCTCTTTCATCGCAAATCACAATCTCTATAGAAGAATGACCTAGCAAGTGCCTTCTTACAAGCAGGTGCAGTATCAGATTCAGTGAGTCCAAAGTCTTGAGCAGAATGTCACCAAGACTTTGAATCAAGCCACAAATCATAGCTAACTTGCTGAGAGCCACAGGAGAAGTCAAGAGGCTCTAGAAGTGAAAGAAAAAAAAAAAAAACTTAGTTATTTAAAGAGGTTGCACTAATTGTGCAGTCTACCTTGAAGTCATATCTTTAACAACAAAACCTCTAAGATCAGGGTCACAGTAATTGGATGACTTCAATAAAGTTATTTAACCTCTCAACTTTAATTTTTTCTTAATCTGTAAAATGGGATTAAATAAGTAAAAACTCACAGGACTGAGTGAAGAATAGGGAAGAAAGTTGTTTTTTTTTTTTTTTCTTCTGAGAGAGGGAGATTTTTGCATTCGCCAGAGATCCAGAGAGAGAGACAGAGAGACAGAAAGCAAGAAATCACCCCCTAAAGGGGATAGCCATGCTGCGATTCCTTCTCCTCCATTCTCCTATCAGGATTTTGGGCATGCATGCACACGTTCCCACATGAGTTTCAAGCTACCAAGTCTGGGACTTGAACAGCGGTTGGCCACATGAGAGTCTAGCGACGTAACCACTATGCTATCTGTGGGCCCCGAAAGAAGGCACGTTAGGTGTTCTGTATAGTTTTGAATAAGACATATATACCCAGTAATTATAAGCCGCTAGCATCGTCATTGACTACTGTCAATCAGCTGCGTCCTCCTGGGTGCGAAGCATCTGGCAGACAGCTGAATTGGGGCTGATATGGGAGTTATCCACTCCCCATACAGAAACTATCAATATATTTTCTCTGAGGGAAGTAGTTTCCTTTCCTGGGGCAGCATTTTCAGCCTCTGCTCTACTCTCAAATAGCAATCATTTTCTCGTGTCTCTGAATGACTGTGCATGACTTATTTCTTCATTCTCCAGCAATAAAATGAGGATAATAATAACCCTTACCTTTGTTGGCTGATAGGTAAAATGAGCTAATGTTCATGAAAGCCCTTTGTGAATTACAAAGTGCTATAAAGTATGAATTATTATTGTGATTGCTCTACTCCAGGTTTTCCATAAACAATGTGGAAAATTAAGGACGCATCCTACTGGTTTTCAAAAAGCATTTATGCCTTTTTAAGTCTATAGCTATAAACCATCAGCAGATGGGTTTGATAAAGCAGTCTTCATTTGATTTCCATATTAGTAGCTGCCCATTAAGAGCGACTTTCTAGCGGGGCGGTGTTGGGAAGCCAGTAGGTAGGGGGTGCGATGGGATGGTTAACTGTGATAGCCTGTGGTTCTTAGGGTTTGAATACCAGCTACTGATGCTTTTTTGTGACTTTGAGCTGAATTACTAAAGGTCTTGTGAACCTCACTTCTCTTGTTTGTAAAATAAAGGTTGTAATAGCTACTTCATTGAATTGCTGTGAACAGTAAATAAGATAATGATCACAAAACCCTGAGCACATTACCTAGCTTAGGGACTAGGAAGCCTTCAGGCTGCTCTGATTGACAGGTGTTCTCTCTTTTGCCTTAGGCCTCTCATTGAAACACTAATCAGGGTTAGAGCCCTTGGTGTTTGCTGGGTTCCCAGCAGTCTTGACAAGGTCACTGCCTCCCAGCTCTGCAGCCCCACCTCCAAGCACTTCACTGGCTCTCATGACCTCAGGCCTTAGGGATCAGTTCCAAAATAGTCTTTACAGATTCTAATGCCTCATTTTGGTAAATTTGTGGGGAAGTTATAGGTCAAGGGAATGGAAACTTGGAATGGAGTTAGAAGACCTCCAGTTAAAGCCGGTGTGAACAGCCTGAATTCATGGTCACGTTCCTTGGAGGATGAAGGGCCTACCTGGACTCTAAATTGCTAGTTTACTTCATCTGGATAAGCCAGATACACACAAGCACATCCCTCTTCCTTGTTAGAGAACCAAAGAAATGTAAAATTAACTTCAATATGAATAGCATGTTCTGGGGACCGAGGCTTTGATAATGACAGTAAGTGGTATTTACTTAGCACTTATTACATGCCATACACAGTATTCAGCACTTCATAAAAATTATTTATAGTTTTTAGAGAGATTTTTTGCTATAGGGCACATACGCTAACCAGAGAGAAGGAGATAGAAGGAGATACTGAGACAGAAATCATCCCCTGGGGTGTGGGACAAATGGCCATCCCTACTCTTCCAATCTCCTCTTGGAATCTTGGGCATGCACACACACATGGCCAGGGTGAGTCTTAAGCCACCAGGTCTGGGGCTCAAACCATGGTCGACTATGTGGGAGTTCAGCGACATAACCATTATGCCATCTGCTGGTCCCCACAATAATTATTTAATCCTCACAACCACCCCAGGAGAAATGCTATATACTACTACCTGCAGATCTGATCTAAGGCCACATGACAAAGAAGAGCAGAGGTTGGCTCTGAACCCAGTCATCTTGGCTGCAGCAGTACCCATCAGCCTACAGGGCAAATACCCATTGAAAGGCTGATGAGAGGAAACTGTCAGCTGTTTTTCCAGCCTATCTGTCTGTACTTTGCCGTACCTGATCTGTAGTCATTTCCTGGAGTTCCCATGGTAACAAAGTACCACAAACCGGGTGGCTTAAACAACAAATTATTACCTGACAGTTCTGGATGCTAGAATCTAAATCAAGGTGTCCAGAGAGTTGGTTTCTTCTCAGTGCTGTGAGGGGGAGTCTGTCCCATGCCTTCCTCCTATCTTTGGGTAACCTCAGTCTTTCCTTGGTTTGTAGATGGCTTCCTCTTTGTATCCATATTTCTCTCTTAGTAAGGATACTAACGTCATATTGAGTTAGGGCTTACTCTCATAACTTCATTTTAACTTTACCATCTGTAAAGATCTTAATTCCAAATGAAGTCACATTCACCAATGATGGAGATTATTAGGACTTCAGCATGTTTTGGAGAGACAAAATTCAGTCCGTAAATACATTTGAATCCTGGGCCAGCAGACGGCATAGTTACATCGCTGAGCCAGCAGATGGCATCGTTACATTGCTGGACTCCCATGTGGTCAACCACAGTTCAAGTCTTGGACCTGGGGGCTTGAAACTCATGCTGTGCACACGTGCATGCATGCTGGAGATCCCAGGAGGAAAAGGGAAGAGAAGGGATTGTGGTATGGTCATCCCCCACTCCCTCTCAGTGTCTCTGTCTATTTCTAGCAAGCGCATGAGCCCTAACTTCTCTCTCTCTCTCATCTCTGTGTGTGTGTGTGTGTGTGTGTGTGTGTGTGTGTGTGTATGTGTATATATATATATATATA
>NW_006159569.1:131187-135788 GCF_000334495.1 Tupaia belangeri chinensis
ATATATATATACATCTCTTTAACTATGAATGTATTCAAGTGTAGGTCTTTCTCTCACATATTTATTCAACAAGTATTTATTAAATGTTGCTTATGTGCTCAGTACCACACTACTCACTGGAGATAAGAAGATGAACAAAGTACCTGTGGTCCACATCTTCATGGAGCAGAATTCCCAGTTCTCTTGGAGAATTTCACATTTCTAGACCCTCACAATACTGTTGCTAAAGCTTTTATTATTAATTCCAAATGGCTTATCTAAGGGGGGAAGTGAATGTAATTTTATCGTTCTGAGTAAGTCTAAGGAGAGAATAACCAGGAGACAAATATTAATATTTGATTAACTGTATTTGCATATGCATGGATCCAATTCATCTACTGCTTTGCAAAGGGCTTTGTGAATTCTCAGTCTATACATGTTTTCTAGTTTACTGGTGCAGTGTCATCACAGTCCTCCCAGACCAAGCCCTGAAAGTAGGGCGATTTTCACCAGGGTACATCACTTGTTAGATGGAAGAACGATTAGCCTGTGCTCTGTTTAATTAAGCCTTACTTAATGGGCAAACGTTTCCTTTAACAAGATCGCTGTCACCTCATCAGTTATTTAAGGCAGTTCATTTCACAGCAGGGGAAAAAAGAGAGAGAGAGGAAGGAAAAATTTCTCATTTGCTCCAACTCGATTGGTCTGAGGAAAAGCGTGGCTGTCTAGAAAATGCCTAATTGCTGCTGTGATCGTGTGCTTATTCTCTATTTAGTCTCAGGCTTCTTATTGAAACGCTAATCAGGGTTAGGTCTCACCTCTTGATGAATGATTTTGTAAAAACTTGATATTCCTCATCTTAGCTAGGAACGTCTGCATGCAAGTATAATGCCACTGAGACTGAATGGGAAGATAACTAATGCCCTTAATTTTGTAAAGAGAGCTGTGATTTGATACATACAGTACAGATCAGGGAAAACCAGAATGAAATTAATTTTCTTCTTTGCATAGGCACCACCTTTGTTGTATCATGAGCCTCTTTTCTTTGGCTGTTTTTACTGGGAGGTAGACAACACTTGGCACGTGTATTTTGAGCTTATTTCTTATAGCCAGGGTCAAATTTGGGTTATGCCATTTTACCCGGTGTTAGAAGTTTGGGAATTTCTGTTCTCTGATTCTTTGTTTCCTTTGTCAAGCTAAGAATAAGTATCCCTAACTCTCAAGATTTTAAGGATTAAGTATCACCCTTGCTTCTAACTCAAGGTCTGACGTTGTAGACATAGAATGTCTATGGTGTCCCTTTCTCTTCATTCCCTGTTCCTTCTAACACCCACCAACTCTTAAAGGTGAAACGGAGGTAGTTTGCTTTCCACAAAGCAGCCACACACCCATTCTAAATCATTCCCAGGCACTTTGCTGCTTTGAAATCCTAAGGCTTTAACATATCCAGATGGAAACTGAATTATTGAAGCAGTTATCCATTTATTTTGACTGAGGGACATCAACATTATGGACATTTGGCTTTTTCTGCATGGTTAACCGGTTTCTGTCTTTCCATCTTTGCCTGCGTGAGTGTAGGTACAAATAGAAGAACTGTCTTCACGTACATTGACTAAGGAGTATATTTTTATAATTTGTATTTATTGTGTGTGTGTGTGTGTTTGTGCATGTGTGTGTGTGTATGTGTGGTTTGCCACCTGCTTACATTTTTTGTCTCACTCCTTTCCTCTTTCTTTGGTGGCCTCATGCTTTCATAGCTTCAAATTTCTTTTTTTGTTGTTGTTTTAAATTGTTTTATGACTTTTATTTAACTTTATCTTATTCATTTATTTTCATTTGACTGTGGCAGGGAGTGGGGGAGAAAGAGAGAAGAAGTGAGAAAGCAAGCCGCCAGGTCCAAGACTCGAATTATGTTCAGCTATGTGGGAGTCCCGCCACCTTAAACACCACGCCACCTGCAGGCCCTACAGCTTCACATTTCTCTAGTGATCTGAACACGGCTCTAATTCCATGTCTCGAGTGTTTGTTCATGCTACTCCCTCTGCCTGGGCTGTGTTCCTCACCCTGGATATTTGGTTTGCTTGTATACTTCAAGACTTAATTCGGATGTACTGGCTTATCCATGAAGTCTTCCTTGCCACCTCCTTGTTCCCTGTTTTTTGAGACTCTCCTCAGAGCTCTCTCAGCTCTCTAATGCCGCCATCAAAATACCTTCCTCATTTACCTATTTTTTGGGCTGCCCCCTAGCCTGTCAATGAGTAACCTGAAGATTATGACAGCAGTTTCCTATTGCCTCTGCTCCAGCAAGTGCTAGGTTCCCAGCCCGTCCTCAGGGCTTTCGGTGAATGCACTTCTATTATGTTTTGGTACATGTGAACAAACGACTGTGAGTGCTGCATTCTGAAAAGACCTTGAAAATTGCCCACTAATCCAATGTGGTGCATGCTTCTAATATAAATGATCCCAACTCCAGGACTTGGGCATTAGTTGTTTGCTTAGAACCAGTGTCAACTCAGAGGATGAAAGAGAACATTATTCCTAATTCCTCAATCAATTAGCATCATAGATATTCCTTTCATCCTTAGGCCTTCTACATTGTAGGTCACCTGTCAATATCAAAGGGCTTGTTCTATCTTCTCTGGGGAAATTAAAGATCTTTTCTTGGGTTTCTCTCACCTCAATTACATTGATGTTACAAGTTCCCAAACTGTCGACATTTTCCCATTGTGATCTCTTTTGACCAGTGATGTTGCTTCTATGGAGACTGAATAAACAAGATTCTGAGTTTGCAGAGAAGATACAAAGAAAATTATTCTGGGACTTAAATTAAAAAATAATTTGGGGCTTCAATAGTGAGTCACTTGGTCCAGTTATTATTATTATTATTTAATTTGCTTTAGGATACATACACTTGCTGGAGGGAGACATAAAAAGTAAGGGAGAGGGAAAGTGAGAATGCATCCCCCTACCATGCAGGATATCCATGCCACAATCCCTTTTCTTCCATTCTCCTTTTGGGATTTTCTGTAGGTATGCATGCACTCATTACTGGAATGGTTTTCAAGCTCTTGGATCTGAGATTTGAACTGCACAGTCAGCCATGTGAGATCCAGTGCCTTCACCACTGTATCACTGGCTAGCCCCTAGTTCATTATTTTGAAAGATGAGTTTCTAGTAGGGTTTCTGAACAAAATATAGGACTTCTAGTTAAAACTGTACTTCAAATAAATAACAAATTGTTGTTTTAGTGTAAGTAGATTCCCCCAAATTGCATGGAGACATAGCTATACTGAAAGTATTGCTGTTTATCTGAATTCAAATTTAATTAGAGACTTTATATTTTTCTAAGTTTTTTTCCATTCTCTTATTAGAGGGAGAAGGGAGAGAGATAGAACCCGTAATAAGATCTCAATGCCATGATCCACCCCCACTATCAGCCAGCTCCAGATCATGGGCATGCCCAGTGGGCTCACAGGAGGTCTCTGAACTTGAACAAGGAACCTTCCCATGTGGGGTTACCTTGCATAGCAACACATCTTACTGCTGTGTCACTGTCTGGCTTCCAAGACCCTGAATTTTTACTTGCTAAATTTGACTCGTCTGGTTCCCACACAAGTTTAATGACTTGCCTGATATGACACACAAGACTTGCTATCATAGGTATGATAAGATTTGTGCTATTATTCAGCTTTTCTGAATCACAAACCACTGTTCATTTGTAAAATCTTTTATGATTAGGAGGGAAAGTTTTTCTATTCTAGCTCTAAGTGCTTTTTGCAAATTAGTGATGATTATTCCTAGAAATCTGTCTCAACAAAGCACGAGCAAGTTTAATATGAGATGTATCTTAAGAGAAATGAGCCCTATTAAGACAGTTTTATCAAAGGTTCTTGCAGCATAGTTTTGTCAACTTGACCTACCACAATCCTGAGTGCAATTGTCAAGTGAATTACTATTGAGGTCAGATCTTCTCTAAAAAACTGCTGGAGCTTTTTTGTTGTGTAGGACATTGAAAAGGTAACAAAACAAAATCTGCTGAGGATCACCAAAGTCACACAACAAAAAAAGGACAAGCGGTTTACCCTGAAACTACCCATTTCACCAGTATATAGAATGTCCTGTTGTCTCCCACATACGTTTCTCAATTCTCCATGTTCACTAAGGAACTGATTTAAAATCCTTTAGTCACTTTTATGAGAAAGAATTGTCATTCTTCTATAACCTGAATTTCTCTTCCTTATCATACTTCCCTTGTTCTAGGATGGCATCATTGGGAAAAAGAAAAGAAAAATTGATATCAAGATCTTTATTAGGCTTTGCAGGAAAATTTTCCATCTTTTCTCATCTGCTCAAAGTTCAATCTCAGTGCCAAGTTTTTGCCATGTAATTATTTGAAACAGACTTTGCTTCTTCTAAATATGTTCCACAAAATGTCAGCTTGTTTTTCTTCTGGCCCCAGGAACATTCCCTCTGGCTTTTGTTGGTGTTCCGCTCTGAGTTTTTCTAAAAGTGACACCTCCATACCCTTCTCATGTCAAGAAGTCAATACTCTGCTCACTTCACAGGAGCATCACTTTCTAATTAGGATCCTGCATAACACTTAAACTCTTTCTCTTCAGCAG
>NW_006159569.1:136225-138118 GCF_000334495.1 Tupaia belangeri chinensis
GTTTTTTTTTTTTTTTTTTTTTTTTTTTTCCTATAGAGTGCATGTGCTTGCCAGAAAGACAGAGAAAGACACAAAGAGATAGAAAACGAGAAATCAGCCCCCCAGGGGTGTGGCCATTCTGCAATCCCTTCTCCTCCATTCTCCTCTCAGGATCTTGGGGCACACACAACATGCACCCAATGTGAGTTTAAACCCATATACCCAGCATGAGTTTAAGCCACTGGGTCCAGGACTCGAATCTTGATCAACTACATGGGAGTCCAGCGACATAGCTATTATGCCAACTGCTGATCCCAGATCTATTTTCTTAATACATTTATGTGTACAACACAGTATTGTTTGTTATAGATCCCATGTTGTCCAGCAGATCTCTAGAATGCATTCATTTTGCTTAACTGAAATTTTATACCTATTGAGTAGTAAATTAGTAACTCCTGACCACCCGCCCCTCCTCACTGCCACCACTCTCAAGCCCTGGCATTTCACTCTTTGATTTTATGATTTGGCTTAGATACCTCATGTAAGTGGAATCATGCAGTGTTTGTCTTTGTATGACCAGATAATTTCACTCAGCCTCATGTCCTCAAGGTTTATCCATGTTGTAGCACATTCAGCAAGAAGATCTTAATGGTTATCCAAGCACTGAGGGTGAGCATCTGTTGAAGGAAGTCGTGCAAGCTAGTGAAATAGTGACATGCGAAAATATTTAAATTATGTAGCAGTAGAGGCTCAGTTCATTCCATGGAGTGCAACGTGGGTTTCAGCACATTGTGGTGACTCAGCCACAGGACCTGCTGGGATATCCCAGCTGCACAGTAAAGAGTAAAGGAAGGGAAAGAAAGTGAGGCATAACTGTTTGTAAGGGGTAAGATGTGTATAGCTAGAATATTGCTAAGGGTGTAGACACTTTTCTTTTTCTAGAGAAAGATTTTTCTATAGACCATGTGCACTTGTTGGAGAGACAAAGAGAGACAGAGAGATAAAAAGCAAGAAATCACTACCCAGGCAGGATTTCCATGCCACAATCCCTTCTCCTCCATTGTCCTCTCAGGATTTGGGGCATGCACATACATGCATCCAGCATGAATTTCAAGCCACTGCATCCAGGACTCAAACCATGATCAGCCATATGGGAGTTCAGTGGTATAACCATTATACCATCTGTTGGTTCCTAGGCTGTGGACACTATTAAGATCTTATAGCCTTTGATCTGGGATATCCAAAGAATGTTCACCTGGAGAAGATGTTTATTTTTCTGGAAATATTGTAGAGCTACCACCAGAGATGCATAGAGACACAGGCAGGAAGCAGCAGCGTTTTCTGTCTGCTCCACCTAAATAGAAGCAGGACATTGAGCAGGAGGAAAAAATGCCAGAGATAGAGGGAGGCTCTGGAAAGAAAACCCACTATGGTTTAGGCAAAACTTCAAGGCCCTAAGCAGTCAAATGGCTTCTCAACCAAGCAGCTGCCATGCTGCGAACTTGACAGTGAGTCTTCCAATGTGTATGTGTAACACAGCATAAACTTGTGGTACAGAAAGTATGGCTTCAGAGGAGGGAGAAGAGAGAGGCTACAGTGTCTTCCTTCCATTCCTATGCTTCAAAATTTTACCTATTTCCTTTGTGAAATAACCATGCCATCCTGAGTATATCTTACCTCTCTTAATGCTTGTATGTATCATTCATTTTAATGAGCTGACTTGCTATGCAGCTGTTATTTTCTCTGAGTGAATATTTGTTAAATCAACTATTTTGCAAGTACTGATTCCTTCACTCCCCCACTGTGAGCACTGAATGGGTTAGACTAGTTTATGAGGATTTAAATACTGGAGACAAGTTAAAATCTCTAAGCATGGACGAGATGGGAGATGGAAGCATAGACTTCAAGGTTGAA
>NW_006159569.1:138311-138882 GCF_000334495.1 Tupaia belangeri chinensis
CGTCCAAGTCAATGTCACAATTGCATTCATAAGCAGGTCTTTGAACCAGGAGACCAAGCTATGTGCAAGCTTCTGTGGTCTTGTGGGCAGCCATTCTTCAGATCCAGGGGTTGGTGAGGGGAGCATTTCTATCACTGATGTCTTATCAGGAAGATTGTGAATCCTTGTTGGCAGAGTTCATGACTTCCAGTAACTAACTCCTTTTTCTTGTTTGTATGCTTCCTGGTTGATGGGGCAATGGTGATTCAAAGTAGTCCTCTCACATGTAATAATTTTGAAGAGCACTTTCTATACAGCCAACGGTGCCATGGATTACAAATTTAGCTTCTGGTAAATCTCTTTGGAAGAAAATGTAATTGGTCAATAGGATTTAAGATTTCTAAGAGCAGAAGCGGATCCCATCCTTGGCTGCATATGCTTTTCTTAGGAAGTGTTAGGCATCTCTGGGGAATATCCAGTTGGGTTATATCACACTGGTATCAGATAAATGAAATAGGTTTTTTTTTTTTTTTTTTGAGAGTTTTTTTTTTTTTTTTCTTTAAGGGGATGGGGGCCCCCCAGACAGAGAGGG
>NW_006159569.1:138929-151836 GCF_000334495.1 Tupaia belangeri chinensis
AAATTGGTTTTTTTTTTTTTTTTTTTGAGAGTTTTTTTTTTTTTTTCACTATAGGGCATGTGCGCTCGCCAGACAGAGAGAGAGATGTAGAGACAGAAAGCGAGAAATTACCCCCAAAGGGAGATGGTCACGCCGCAATCCCTTCTCCTCCATTCTCCTCTTGGGATCTTGGGCACGCACGCACACGTGCCCGGCGTGAGTTTTAAGCCACCAGCTCTGGGACATGAACCGCGGTCGACTTCGTGGGAGTCCAGTGACATAGCCATTACGCTAACTGCTGGTTCCCGAAATGAAATAGTTTTATATTATTTTGTTTCTGTGCTGTTGTGAAAAAAAGAAGAAAGAAAAAAACAAGCTTAGTATCACCTTTCCTTCTGCTGTGAAGAGCAAGATCGTATGTTTTGTGCTGTGCGAGTATTGGAGTGGTCAGTGGTGTGAACAGTCATCAGGAAACAGCTGCTGTTCCAATCAGAGAATGATTCTGGGCCTCCCCTTAATGTCCTCGGATGTAACCTTGATGCATTGCACTTTCCTCCACCACTGTACAACTCCTCCTTCTGTGAGTGACATACCAGTCTCTTCAACAATGATTAGCTTATGAGATCTCATGGAGCTATCTCCTGTTGGGCTGGCTCCATTTGTTAGAAGATATTTATCGTCTGGCTGCCTTCCGACAGTTCTTTGCACGGCTTGCATTTTATTACTCATTAGCACCTTCTTTGGAGACTTAGGCAGGGAAGGATATAGAGCAAAATTGTGTTCTAATGTGGAAAATGTTATGGGAGAGAGGTTTAGAAATCATGATTCATTCATTCAGGGAATATTTGGGAGAGTGAGGCAGGCTGGAGAACATCTGGGAAGGGTGGGAGAAGGTCCTCTAAGGAATTGTTGAAGCGACTAGTGATGTTGGGGGTGGAGAACGTAAGACCCTCAGGGAAATGCCTACCCTCCAAAAATTGCAGTACCTGTAAGTTCCTTGAGGGAAAAAGAACATATTTTACGAAATTCTCAGCACTTAACTACTGCCGAAATCCTAGTCTCCACAAATATTTCTTAAGTGGTTGCTATGTGGAAAAAGAGCTGAATTCTGATATCTCCAGAAAGCAAAGTGTGGAAGAAATGGAGAGAAGTAGATCTTAGGTCAATGTCAAAGGTTAGAATAGCGAGAACTTCCTAATGGGCCAGATACAGTTCAGATTTCATTTCAGGCACTATCTGATAGGCAAATGAACTAAACAGAAAGCCAAAGGAAATACTCCAAGCCCTTCATTTCTCATGTAGGTTGTGGAGGCAATAATACTGGCCTCTTGAAAATGTTAGAGACAAATAGTTTATCAAGAATATGTGCAGAACATGTGGCAGTGTCTGTCACGCAGTAGTCATTCAATTAAAAGAAGTTGGATGATAACTCACTAACAAGCACACCTACCCATGGGCCGGGCTGCATCAAGAAGAGGTTTCATGGAGAATGAGTGATTTGACTTGATCTCTGAAACCCATCCATTCAGGAAAGCCATGCTATCTTCCCAGCAGCTCCGTCCTTCTGATTGCTCCATTCTCATCTCATATTGTGGAAAGCTGAGAGGTCCAGAGTGTCTGCAGAGGGACTTCTGGACTATATTCCTATTCAGGCTGCAGCCCTGATTTCTAACAGCTTTTCTATTGGAATCCATCAGCCCCCTTTTCTCCCCAGCACTTGCCTTCCCCTACCCAAAGAGCTACAACTGAGGTCAGTCTCCTCACCACAGGATCATTGGGGTTCCAGAATAAATAAAAAAGATGCCCATATACATGAAAAGGACCTGTTTATAGCACTTGGCATATTTTATATTCCTATCAGGAAAATAAAAGGAGAGAAATTCCATCTTTTCACTGTAAGAATAACAGGTTACATTTATCTACAACTCACACCATTCAAGGTGAAAAGCCAAAACTTTTAAAATTACCTAAAGACATCTACATTGCCACTGCTGTCAGCATTTCACCATCCTTCTTCTCACCTGTGCAGCCCACATAATGTTTTTACAAAGAGCTTCCCAATCCATTATCTTATTCAACCTTCAAATTAACTTGGGAGCAAGGGAGGTCAGGCATCATATGAGCTTTTTTCATAAGAGAAAACAGACTCAGGGAGGTGAAGTGAGTTGTCAGTTGTCCATGGTCCCAGTTTCCTGAGCAGGGGCATCCTCCCTGTACCAGGAGAGAAAGGGCATTGAAAAAAAAACTGCTACTGGACTGAGACAGAGTCTGTTAGCTATCAAGATACCAGAAGTGGTTTCTTTTTATCTTTTTTTTTTTCTAACACAGCAGAGCTGCTTTTCAAAGGAAAATTCTGGTAATTGCTATCTGTTATATTTGCTATGGGGTGTGGGACAGTAAGTTCAGCTCTCCCCTCCCACTGTTGCCCTCATCTCCTGATTTTTTTGGGGGGTATTCTGCTAATCACATTTGCAGAGCCCTCCACTTTACCCAACTCTTCACAAATAGAGAAACCAGAAGGTCTAGATAATTGGACATTATGGAAGGAGTTAGTGGCAGATCTTTGACTGCCTAGAGCAGTATTTTTTGAACATCATTCTTTATTATTATTATTATTATTAGAGATATTTTTTTCTACAGAGTGTGTGCACTTGCTGGAGAGACAGGCAGAAAGTGAGAAATCACCACCCAGGGGAATGACTGTGTCTCAATATTTTCTCCATTCTCCTCTCTGGATTTTGGGCATGCATGCCCATGCATCCAGTGTGCATTTTAAGCCACCCAGTTCAGGACACGAACCATAGTCAACTACATGGGAATCCAATGACGTAATCATTACACCATCTGTGGGTCTCTGAACACCATTCTTTGACCAGATGGCTTATGCCTTAGATGAGGACTTTTAGTGCCCAAGAACACTGACTAATAAAACTGTTCGTGATGACAGAAATGGCCCTCAAGCACTAGAAATGGGATCAGTATATTGAGAAATTAAAATTTTTAATTTGGGACTGGCCCCACAGCCGAGTGGTTAGGGAAACCAGATATTGCACCACTGACCATGGTTTGAGCCCTAACCCAGGCAGTTTGAAATACATAAGGAGCACAGTATATGTGTGTGTGCCCTAAATCCTGACAGGATGAAGAAATGACAAGGGAAGAATTGTGGTGTGATCATGCCCCATTGGGGGTATTATCTTCCTCTCTGTCTGTCTGACAAGTGCATATACCCTTCTGACAATTAAAAAAATAATTAAATTTTAATTAGATGTAATTTAATATGACCACACCCCATTGTGGGTACTCTCTCTCTCTCTCTCTCTTTTCCTCTCTCTCTCTCTCTCTGTCTGGTGAGTGCATGTGCCCTCTGACAACTGAAATAATAATAATGATAATTATAGAGCCAGCTGCGGTGTGATGGATCCCATACGGCAGGCTTCATAGTTCAAGTTCCAGACCCAGCAGCTTGAGGAACATACGGGGCACGTGTTTGTACACGTCTAAAACCCCAAAGGGAGAAACGGAGGAGAAAGGATGTGATGTGACCATTCCCCAGAGGGGGTGGGTGCTTTCTACTTTCTCCTCTTTCTCTCTCTCTCTCCAGTAAGCTCATACGCTTTCTAGAAGTTTTTTAAAACTTTAATTTAGTGTGACCATGCCTCATGGAGGATGCTTTTCCATACTCTCTGGTGAGTACATGTGCCCTCTGACGATGAAAAATTTTAAAACATTTTAAATTTGATTTTATTAAATTTAAAAGCTGCATATGTCTAGTTGCTACCCTTTTGGGTGATGTAGTTTTAAACTACTGGTTCTCAGTTGGGATGTGCATTAGAATCACCTGGGTTTCATTTATTATTATTTTTAATTAGTTTAGACTAAGGTCTGAGCAGTGGAGCTCTGTAGTCTCCCCAGTTGATTTTGCTGCACAGCTAAGTTCAGAAGACACTAAACTAGATTTTAAGCTTCATGAGGATGAAAACCAAGTCATCTCCATGCTCCATTGTCTTCAGTGACAAGGAATCCAGGAAGATGTTAGTTATCATCCCTAAAATTAGGAAACTTAAGATATTTGGGGAAAGATGGAGACATAATCTGGGCAAAGAACTATTGAGAGTGCCCTGATTAATTTTTTTTTCTTTTTTTGGAGAGTTTATTTTTAATTTTTTTTTTTTTATGCTATAGGGCGCATGCGCTCGCGAGACAGAGAGACAGAAAGCGAGAAATCACCCCCCAGGGGGGATGGCCACACCACAATCCCTTCTTCTCCATTCTCCTCTAGGGATCTTGGGCACACACGCACACGTGCCCGGCGTGAGTTTAAGCCACTGGGTCTGGGACTCGAACCGTGGTCGACTACGTGGGAGTCCAGCAACATAGCCATTACGCTAACTGCTGGTCCCAAGAGTGCCCTTATTAAATTTACAAAAGGACAGTATGATCCAAAAGAAAGGAAGTGCTCACATCTTCCTGGAGAAGTGGGGAGGGGAAAGATCTCTTTGCTGTAATGATTCTGATACTGAATTATAAATAAGGTGTATTTTTTTGTTCTAGAAAAGTATTTGTAGCAATAGACATTTCTTCCAGGCAAGTCAAAATTCACGTCTGTAATTCACAATAGGATTAACCTGGGATTACGGAAAATCTAATTAAGTGAACCATATTATCTAAGACCCACAAAAGACACTTAATGGTGCCTTTGAATGTCGTGGCTGTCAGAGAGGTTCAGCATATGCTTCGGAAAGTACTCTGCACACGTACAAGACACTTGACTAGTTTGCTGTATGCATTACTTTTCTTTTATCCTTAACTTAAGAAAAAATCCCATTACTTTTGATAAATGACATTAATACACCTGAAAAGAGAGAATTGGGCTTCAAAGATTGGATTATGTGAAATAACAATGAGGTCATTATGAGAGTATTGTTGGTGTCTGCTGTCTAAAAATAAGGGGAGGGGGACTTTTGTGGTATATGTAGATATAAAAAAAAAAGCCATTTTAAGTGTGGCTGTTTTGTCTCCTCTTAGTGTGATGGGGGTTGTTTGGAGAGATGCATTAGGAAAGACTCCTCCCAGAACACCCACCCACAATCTGATAAAAAAATCAAGCTTCTGATAATTGGAAGCAGCTTGACTCTCTGCATTCCTCACTACTGTTCGGTGGCATCCACACGCTCTGATTAAGCTGGACAGATGCCCGTGGACCTCAGAGGATTGGGGTCACAGGATGGCCTTCTCCAAATCCCAAAGGCTTTCAGCAGTGATGACTTGAGGCACTCTGTGCCCTTGCTTGTGAAATTATTTCATGAGGCAATATCAAGCCCTTGTTGGTTATTAAGGCCACCTAGGACAGTTACTCCTTTCATTGTTAATACTTCAAAACACAGACTGTGGAAAGTGGTTCTGTGCAGGCCATGAAGTTCTGGAGGAATATGCAGGGTCTTGTCCCTAGTAAGTTCTCTGCTGACATCTTTAAAGAAAGAGCCCTCCATGTCTTTATAAATACCTTTTCCCTTAGAGAACCTGGAACCTGGGCTGGTAGTTTCCATAGGAGTAGTGTAAAAGGGAAGACTGCTTTTTTTTTTTTTTTTTTTTTTTTAATTAGAACTAATTTTTGTCTAATGCTTGGCTATACAAGGCAAAGACATAATCAGTTTACATATATAATCAGCTAATTTATTTCTCATTATAACTATATAAAATAAATATTATTATGACATCATTTAGCAATAAAGGGGCTAGGCCAGTCCTGTAGCATGAAGGTTAAGGGAACTGGACTTCATATGGCTGTCTGTAGCTTGAGGGGAGGACTGCTTTTAAGCCAGATTTTGGGGAGAGAGGGCTACAGTAATGCTATGAAGATTATCTTTATCTCTTGATATTTCTCCTTCCCTCTCCCCCTTTTTTAATAGAGTTAGGTTTTATTCACTTTGTCTTGTATTTTGAAGAGACACTTGTCATCTCTGTGTCTTGGGTTTGTGTGTGTGTTTCATCTATACATTGAAGTGGGAAACTAGTAGTTGAAAGCTTCTGGAGTGTCATTGAATTCTGAGATTCTAGAATTCAGTTATTTGATAAAGTCTCTAAGTTTGAAACAGAAATGGTAGCATTGATAATACCTACTCTTGGAAGAACTTGGAACGTAACTCTACCCTGAACTTGAGCATCTTTTCACTGGCATCACAATGCTGGAAATTTTGAAAGTAAATTAATTCATTCTTTCTTTTTTGTTTTCTATAGAGCATATGCACTCACTGGGGAGAGATGGAGAGAGACATAGAGAAAGAAGGAGAGTGAGAAATCCCCCACCTCAGGAGGGATGGCCATGCTGCAATCCCTTCTGCTCCATTCTCCTCTCAGGATTTTGGGCATGCATGAACATGTGCTGGCATTTTTTCAAGCCACTGGGTCCAGGGCTTGAACTTCCAAGTTGCCATGTGAAATCTAGCCACCTTAGCCTCCACACCAACACTGATCCCTTAAATGTTTGTTATTACCTAATTAGCACCTTCTCTGGAAACCTGGAATGGCACCACTATCTCTTGGTTTCCTCTCACTGTTCTCTCAGCCTGTGTCATTCTCAGTCTGTTCAGTTCCCAAGATCCATTTTATCTGTGTGGTTTCTAGAATGGCCCCTTTTCCTCCACCTATGCCTTGTTTTGCTAGTTTAGTACCATTTTACTTTTACCTTGACCTATTGCCATGCCTCCAGAAGTCCTCCTTGACTACGTATCCTCCCCTCTCTCGATACTTTAGAATCCTCTTCTGTGCTGTCTCACGCTAGCCACTATGGCTCTTGAGACCTTGAAATATGGGAGGTCCAAAGCAAGATGTGCCTTAAGTATAAAATACATGCCTGGTTTTAAAGGATTAAAATGTAAAAACAAAGCAAAACACAGTATCTCAATAAGTTATACACTCACCCACACAAGATACAATTTGGGGTGTGTTGGATTACATAAAAGGAAGTATTAAATTCATTTCATTAATTTTTTTGAGAGGTTTTTGCTATAGGGCACGTGTGCTTGCCAGACAGGCAGAGAGAGACAGAGAAACAGAAAGCGAGAAATCACCCCCCAGGGGGAATGGCTGGGCCACTGTCCCTTCTCCTCCATTCTCCACTTGGGATCTTGGGCACACATGCACACGCACCTGGCGTGAGTTTTAAGCCACTGGGTCCGGGACCGAACCGCAGTTGACAACATGGGAGTCTAGCAACATAGCCATTACGCTAACTGCTGGTCCCTCATTCAATTTTTGAAATTTTTATAAAATATGGCTTCTAGGAAATTTAAAATCATGTATGTGACTTACTTCATATTTCTATTGGATGTCACTGGTCTACTTTATTTAATGCCCCTTATAGATACCTATCATTACATCTGACAATCCTTATTCTTGCTTCTTGTTTTCTCTTAATGGTCATGGGCTTCTGGAGCCTTCATGAGGTTTTTGCCCTATTGTATCAGTGCACATTATGAGGGTTTATAGTATGTTTTTTATGTGTTCTTTTAGAACAAAACCCTTAGTTTATTTTTTTTTTCCCAGTGAGAAAGGGAGGGAGAGAGAGAAAAAACGAGCGAGCGAGAGAGAGAGTATTGAGCCTGTTAGGTTGGACCAAGAATCAAACCCAAGCCTCTCACCTGGAGGGCTCTTTAAAGATGTCAGTGGAGAACTTACTAGGACAAGCCATGATCTGTGTTATAATAGGGAATAGCAAATAAAAGGCCCCTGACCAAATAGACTTCACATATTTTGCATACTTACCATGTGACAGGTACTACACAAAGTTTTTTCAATGCGGCATGCCTTTATCTCAGTATGCTCCCTTTGAAATTGGCCCTAATATTTCTCCAATTTTCAACATGGCAGCATGGAGATTCATGAAGGGCGTTATACATCTCCTGAATAGCGACTCTTGAGTTCTAAGTCTCTGTCCCCTTCTGACTTCCGAGCTCATGCTTGGATCCATTGTCAGAGCTGCCACTCATCACCTCAGTGTCTGCACACCTCCCACAGCTCAGACTCCTTCAGTTGATCTCCTGACCAGAAATGCTTAATGGATCTATCTCCATAGCCCAACTAATAGAGTCCTGATTTCTATGGCTAGGAGTCAAACCCTGTAACATTAGCAGGACCTCTGTACTGCTTCCCCAGAAGGCATAATTTCCATTATGGTTCTGTGTAAGTGGGGCCTCCTGGAGTTGTACATTGAGCAGTTCTGCCAAGGGGTACCTAGACCTTCAAAATCATATGAAAATCTTGATACAAGAAAGGTCATTCCGTCTCAGCATTTCACAGACCCCCAGGTTCTTGCAGTCATGGAAGACCCTTAATAAACTGTTTCCACCCTATTTAATGGAAAGAGAAACTTAGTCCCAGAGAAAGGAATACTTTTTCTAAGGTTGTACAACCAATTATTCAATAGCAGAACCTACCCTATAAGTACCTTAGCTATTGAGCTGGAGATCTTATTTCCCCAGTCTGCCTTGGAAGTTCAGAGAAAAAGAGGCATTTCTACATGCGAACAAATGATATCTACATCTACCATATTTTTGCCTTGACCAAAAGAACCACCTGACATTTTCCTCTTGTTTTTCATAGTCAATTAGGTTTGCTGTTTCAATGATAAAAGGAAAGCACTTGAGTTAGCTCATGTACAGGAGGCCTATTGTCATCTGATCAATAGGACATTGCAGGTGACTTCATAGAAATTCATAAACAGTAGATTAGTAGGGTTGGGCCCCATGAAAATGGCAACTGGGGGGCATTTTTGATTGCCTGGATTGTCAGAGAACAGGCATGCAGGGACAGAGGCCATATTTTTTCTCTTTGGTTGGCTTGCTCATAGCCTTGATTTCACTGGAAAGTTAGTCATCAGACATCACTCTATAGCTACTCCATCTCTCAGTGGAATTTTGGCTTTCTGTTTTAGCTCCTTCACTAATGGCATAGGGTTCCTTTATTTTAATTCAAATTCCAAAAAAAATCTAACTCACCCAGTTTATTATTTGAGCCAGGTTGAAGCAATCAATGTCCAGTTTATTGTGGTTAGGTTATCATTGGACCAAGTGTGTTTAATGAGCCATGGCTCAGAGTGAGAGTGGAGGTTCTGGAAATTAGAGGTTGTGGATATGGATATTTACTTGGAAGAGGCTAAAGTAGGCAGGACAGGATTGATATGTTAAAAATTTATCTTTATAACATGCAAAATATGTGAAGTCTCTGAGGTCAAGGACGTTTAATTTGGTACTCCCTATTGTAACAGAGATCTTGGCCTGGTACATAGTAGTAGTATAAGATAAAGATAAATTAGGAACCCAACTTTGGCAATCCAAGTGGAGCACTGGTCATAGATTCCTGTGTCCTCTTGTATATAGTCCTACGTGCACTGGATATCATACCATCATTTATCTGCTTAGATAATTATCTCATCATTGTTTATAAACAGTCCATAGGGCCAGCCTGTGGTCTGGTGGCTAAGGTTCCTGGAACCCACAGAGCTGACTGTGGTTTGAGTCTTGAACCTGGTGGCTTGGAAAGCATACTGCATACATGTGCATGTATGCCTAAAATCCCAAAGGGAAGTAAAAGTGGAGAAGAAGGCATTATAGTAGCGTGGCTATGCCCCATGGGGGGGGGGGGATTTCTTCTCTCTCTATCTCTCTGCCTCTCTCTCTCTCTCTGGTGAGCACATGCACCTTCTCGCTAAAGAAAAAAAATTCTACAGATTGTTGGTACATTGACTTACATGTGTTCCCAAGGTCCAGCCCATGCCTGGTATTGTGAAAAGTTATTACTGAATGACCAATGAAGTAATGGGAAATAAAAAAAGCTCTCTTCATACATATTTATTGCTCTCCAACAAAGGTGTACATATAGGCCTTTGATACCACAAATTACATTACATTATATTAAACATGTGTTTATCATTGCCACTTTGCCCTAATCTTCCCTCAAGTATTTTAGCTCGTGCAAAAGAAAAATTGGGAAAAAATCTATCTTTTCCACACATTCATATAGAGCATTTATTCATAGTCAGAGATGACACTGCTGACAGTGTTATTTCCTGTATGTGTTGATATATTTTATTCATCTTAATGATTAACATTTAAAAATATTGCAGTGAGAAAAAGACTGTCTTAGGGATTGAATAGAGCACAAATAAGTTCTTCACTGCACACATTGTATTTAATCATCTTATCATTTGAAGATGATTTAATTACTGGAAGAGATAAATAATCAGTGAATGATTCTGCATATGTGAGGTCTGGGGCCTTAAGTTGGATTATTGTAATGAATCATGGCCATGAGAGCCTAAGAATATAAAGGCTGATTGTACAACTTTAAAAATGAATGGAATTTACGTCTGACAAAGATTATTTACAATACCAAAAGAATTTGGGGGACCAGCAGTTAGCATAATGGCTATGTCGCTGAACTCCCATGTAGCCGACTGCAGTTCAAGTCCTGGACCTGGTGGCTTAAACTTATGCCAGATGTGTGTGCGTGCATGCCCAAGATTTCGAGAGCAGAATGGAGGAGAAGGGATTGCAGCGTGGCAATCCCCCCTAGGGGGTGATTTCTCGCTTTCTATCTCTCTGTCTTTCTGGTGAGCGCATGCACCCTATAGCAAAACCCTCTCAAAAAACCAAACCAAAACAAACAAACAAATAAACAAAAACTTGGGAGCTGAGAAGGCCCTTGAAGATAGATCAAGCAATCTTCTCATACTGAAAAGGCCCTTGTAGATAGATCAAGCAATCTCCTCATACTGAAAATCAGGGACTTACACACTGAATTTGACAGCTAGGTAAACTAGTCCAAAGCCAAGCGCATAGTTTGTAGTCAGATAAACTTAAATTTAAATTTAAATGATAGCATTGCCAGTGATTCAGGGTATATTTGGGTGAGTTACATGACTCTGAGCTACAGTTTTCTTCTAGATAAAATGTGAGTGATATTTACATACAGTTGTAGTGAAAATGCAATAAAATACATATTGCCCAGGAGTAGAAAAATCAAACACCTAGTGTAAGATAGTACCTACTACATCTGTTACTTCATTTCAGGTAGTGATAGATCTGATCCGGGATTAGACCTAGATTTCACTAACATACAGATGGTGAAAGATCTTTCCACTTCCAAAGCCAGACTGCTATCATTGTCTATTTCTCCAGGAGCAAAGAATCAGACGTAACTCAAGAGAGCTGTATTAAAATTGCCACTCACCTTTAGAAAACACTGTGGTCATTAATAAGCGACCCTATTTGTACCATAGTTTAACATTTGAGTTTGATAGAGAGCTGAACAGCATATTAAAAAAAACACCCTTTTGCAGTCTCTACTGTGTATTTTGTACCTGAGAAGACACGATTACCCCAAGCTTATGCTTTTGCTCCAACTGTAGAAATCAGGGAAGAAAAATTCAATAATTCTTGTAATACTTCCTCTCTACGATTTTTACAGACATGGCATAATTCCTGTGATTTAATTTGAAATGAGAGAGACCAGCTCGGTGCTGAGCGATGAGATCTGAACAGGGAATAAAATATGCTTGAATTAATTTGCATAATAGAATCCGATTGGTTACAAAGCTGTGTTTGTTGAAGGGGAGACCAGAGCCCCTGAGCTCACCAACAAGGGGATGTTGCAGATATAGAATGGGGTTTTGAGTTCTGGTGTGGGCCTTGGTAATATTCTTAACGTAATGATAACCTGTCTTTAACTGTGAATTACCTCTCTGGAAATGAAAAGAACAGGTCAGCCTGTCTGATCCTTCCAGCTCTGTGGGGAGGAGAAAGCTGTAAAACTAAATCCGCTTGCTTTCTGCTAAGCGCTTTCGTCTTTCGTTCTCTACCCGATAACAATTTCCAGCAGGAGTCCAAATATACTTAAACACCCATATATGTCATTTTCTTTTACGGAGACAAAAGCAGGCACAGCAAGAGAGTTTTATGCTCAAGGCGCAGTAGCTTATGACGGGGCTATCTGCTCTCAAGATAGAGGGGGCGAGCCTTCCACTTAGAGCTGGTGGTTTTGCAAATCCATTTTCCTGTCATGTTATTACTCCTGTGACTTTCAACAACATTTATTTTTCCCTTCAAGCAATATGCTCCCATCATAAAATAAAGTCCTCCAATATGTTTTAGTGGAACCCTAATCCATAGACATCCTGGCATCCTGCTAGAAAGTGCTTTAATGGAAAGATTGTTCAAGAACTGCCTTGGGGGTCTTTATTCAAACCAATTAGAACATTGATATATTTTCCTAATTATTACCAGCATCAAGGTCTTCTTAGGAAGGCAGTCTCCTATTAATTTTCATGTGAGATTCCTGCATAGTCTCTCCAATGAATAAATACATCAGTCAGTTCTTTAGAGTCTAGAAGCATTTCTAAACTTGAAAAAGAAGAATCTTTCCAATGTGTATTTGTTCACCTACACATTTAGAAATAAAAAGTAAAAATTAATTTATGTGTAATATGTTGTTTAAGGACCCAGTTGTACTATGCTGCCAATGGACTGATTAGTTACCTCTTGTTAGTTTTCGGTCATGGCTATGAAATGCTTTCTCTTTATTTTTATGATATGGTTAACATTTTTGGTTACAATCTGTCCTCCCATATCAAGTCCCAGCAAAACTTAAATTTTTATCATCATATTTTTTTTCTTTAATCAGAGTGTTCACATCATTTCTTCATGAACTATAAAAACTTAACAAATGACAGCAGCTGATATTGGTCACTGTTCACAGACTCAAGTGCTGAATGTCATGGGTTCAAATTCCAGCTCTCCTATTTACTAAAAGTCTAATCTTGCATAAGTTGTTTAACTTATCCAGGTTTTCGGTTCATGGTACCTATTTCTAAGGTCATAATAGAAATCCATAGATGAGTTACTATTTGTAAAGTTCTTAGAACAGTGAC
>NW_006159569.1:152109-161252 GCF_000334495.1 Tupaia belangeri chinensis
AGAGCGTTTGCTAAATCAATTTCCATTCTAAAAGTGAATATATTAAGAAAATTATTTTTTTAAATGTACACATACCAATGATTAATCATCAAATAACTATATGTTATACATAGTCATGTAAATACTTCAACATAAAAAATAGGCTCAATTTGTTACTTTTAGAAGCAAGTTGATTTTGTTATTATTTCTGACAGGAGAAAATAGATTATCTTTTTAACAAAGAGTGAAGTTTATTGTTTATTGATCATGTGAAACTCTAAAGTTTGTTAGTATTAAGCTAGAATTTTTTTATAAAGAAAAAAAAAGTTGTCATGTAGTTTCAGCACTTCTAGTGTCAGAAATAATTGTGCTTTACAGCAAAATGGCAGCCAGAAGAAAGAGGTGCAGAAATATCAACTTTAATTAAACCCTTTCTTTCAAATACACTTCACAGTTTATATGCAAGAATAATTTATCACCATGTGAATGAACGCTTAATACTTGGCATGGTGCAAAATGGGCAAGGATCTTGCTGTACCATCTGCTCCTCTTATTCTCCTTCCTCTTGTGTTTCTATAGAGGTAATATCAAGTTTGGAGTTAAAGTATGTGGTTGGTTCAAATCATACATTCGTATTTCATTGGTGACCTGCTTTGAGCTCAACTACTGGACATTTAATCTTGAATGAGATAAAGTCCCAACCCTTAAGAAGTTTCCAGTCTAGTAAGAAGGCAGCATACATATCAGAAGAAATGCCCCCAAATCTCTCCCTGACACTTTAACCATGAATATGAAGTAGGATGCCATTTGCAGAAAACTTTACTCAGCAGCTTCATTTTAGCAAGAGTGCAGCAGAACTTCCAAGATAACTGCTGAGGTCCAATGACAAGTTGGTGGCAAATTCTGGACCACACCTCAAGCTTCTTGACTTCATTCTGGAAATCTTCCTATTGCCACATATTGCCTGATCTTGGAAGCTGACCCTTCCTGAGGCCCTCTCTGTGCTCTTTGAAAAATAGGTTAACTTCCTAGATGTATTATTAAAGCGTCCGAGTCTCAGGGCTGGCAGGTGGTGTGGTGGTTAAAGACACCGGATTCCCCCATGGTCAACTCTGGTTTGAGGCCGGACCTGATGACTTACTTTCTCGCTTTTGCTTTCTCTCGCTCTGTCTCTGTCTGGTCAAATTGAAAAATAATAATAGTAACAAATGGAAATAAATAAATAATTATTTTTTCAAAACTGCCGAAGTCTAAGTATAAAGCTGTTAAACAATGACACTGCTTTTTAAAATCTTTCTCTCTCTCCCACACAGCCTTTTATGAATCTCAGAGTCTGTATGCTACCAAAAGTTTAAACTCCCTATTCCTTGAAAAGAGACTAACATAACACCATCACAGAGTGTTACTGAAGAGAGTAGTGGACATCTGGAATTAACTGTGGATCTTTAACCTTTCCAGCATTTTCACCATATTAGCAAATGAAATAGAAAGGCTTGAGTTGACCAAAAGTAAAAAGAACCAAAAAAAAAAAAAAAAATCAGAAGGAAAAAAGATCTGGCCAACAAATTAGAATTCCAATTCTTTTATTTTGTAATCTGCCAAAGCCAATAGTTGTGGTATCTCATTAACTCTTGTTCTCAAATCATCTCTTGGAGAAAGCACCTCATTGCCATCTTCTGGACATTCTTCTGATGAGTGAGACCTATAGGTTTGGTTTAGGGCACTCTGGGAAAATGGAAAGAGACTCAGTATGTGCCTAGTTCCCTACTCTGTGTCCAACCATGTATGGGTGCAATGATTCTTGTTATCCTCATTGTTCACATGAGACTATGCAGGCTCAGAGTGATTGACCAACATGCCCAAGGTCACCCGATTGTAAATTATGGAAGTAGGTCTCTTTGATCTCCAAATCTAGGTACCTTCCAGTATGCAAAGATCCATGCTCCCTCCTTCCTGCTCCCTTCTCCACACCACTTCATCCTAATCCTAACCATTAGGTGATAGTAGTTATTCCTACAATGTTCAGTGAGACTGCAGTTCTATTAAGAGTGATGAAACAAAATGCCATACTCAACATCAGTGTTTTGTCCTCCATGCAGAACAAATTTCCAGTATTCAATCCTGGTAGTGGGGTTTTGGTGAAGTCACCTGATTCTGGGAGCCAATGCTGACTGGAGTCTGGATGGCACTCCAGAGGAGAAAATGATTCTCCTAGGGGTAAAAAAATGTGTGAGTTTTGAAGAGAGGTAATAAATGAGGAAAGTTCGTTAGGGGAGAATTAAGTTTCCAGAATCAGAAAGACCAAGTCCAGTGAAGAAGTGTAGAACCTGAGGCAGGAATTGAGGCCTGAGAGGAGAACCAGGATGCTGGAGAAAAGACAGGGGTGACTGTAGATTAGAAACCTGTGAGAGCTGTGGAGAGGTACAAGGTCCTAGTGGCTCATCCATTCTGTGGCTGAGTATCTGTGTCATAGATAGGCACCAGGAATAAGACTTTTGAACCAGTTAGCAAAGCATGCTATTTTATTTTATTTTGCTTCTCTTGGTTAGAAAAGGTTTATTAAATAATCTTTCTGAAATCACCAAGCTAATGTAGGATCTCCAGCTTCATGAGTGGACTTCTGACCAAACAAGAAAAAAATCTTGCTCATAGAATTGACTTTATCACCTCAGTTGACAATTATAGCCTTAATTGACCACGCATTATTTTCTCAAACAAATATTTTAGTGACTATCAGTGGTTTCTTGGGATCTTCCCTAATTTCCCTTCTTTAGCAGGGTCCATTGT
The DNA here is from genome assembly GCF_000334495.1 of Tupaia belangeri chinensis. Lineage (NCBI taxonomy): Eukaryota > Metazoa > Chordata > Mammalia > Scandentia > Tupaiidae > Tupaia > Tupaia belangeri. Next base: position 154,876 of record NW_006159569.1, read on the forward strand.
CTGCCTTTCTTTCTCATCACATCTTCCAGTTTTGCTGGAGGTCTTGGACATGCTGTGCTTTGATCACTTCTGAACTTTGTCCATGCCATTCCTTTTGCGTAGAATCGCATACCATTTCTCCTCATTACAGTAGCTCTCACTCTAGGATTGAGTCTATAGCTATCTCATCCACTATGAAGTCTCTTACAACCACTCCACCCTCTGCCATTCCCAGAGTGAATAATATATGTAAGTGTTCCTCTTCTGGGCTTCCATAATGCCCCAGGTTTCCTATTACAAAAACATATCCAAGCACAATTAAAATCAATTATAATAACACAGATATAGACGACATGCTATGTACCAGGCATCCTGCTAAGAAATGTGCATGTTGTAGTCATTGAAGGTTGCAGTTCCTGTGTGAACAAGCCCAGCTCAAAGAAGCCAGTTAGCAGGACCAGCAGTTGGTGTAATGGTTATGTCGCTGGACTCCCATGTAGTTAACTGGTTCGAGTTCCAGCCTGGTGGCTTAAACTCATTGCTGCCCAAGATCCTGAAAGGAAAATGGAAGAGAAGGGATTGCAGTGTGGCCCATCCCCCCTAGGGGTGATTTCTCACTTTCTGTCTCTCTGTCTTTCTGGTGAGCGCGCATGCCCTATAGCAAAAACCTCTCCAAAAAAAAAGAAAAAAAGAAGAAGAAGCCAGTTAGCTTACCCAACCCCCCTAGCTGAAAAGACTTAAACCTAAATGTTTACTGAATAGGATTGAAATGAAGTGGGGATGGAACCTGGAGCTAATCTGACCTCTCTCTGCCTGCAGAAGCTGACTGGGAAAGTGGACAGCTTTGACGTGATGTGCTCAGTGAGTGGAGACATTCCATTCCAGGAGAGGTCTTTGTGACACACCTAGGAAACCACTATCAGGAAGACCACCACAGGACTGGCGAAAGGGGTGACAGCCACATTCTCCTGTGCCTACCACGTAACCAAAAATGAAGGAGAACTACTGTTTACAAGCTGCCCTGGTGTGCTTGGGCATGCTGTGCCACAGCCAGGCCTTCACCACGGAGAGGCGGAGCCACCTGCGACCTTCCTTCCATGGGCACCATGAGAAAGGCAAAGAAGGACAGGTGCTACAGCGCTCCAAGAGAGGCTGGGTCTGGAATCAGTTCTTTGTGATAGAGGAGTACACCGGGCCTGACCCTGTGCTCGTGGGCAGGGTAAGTCTGCTTCTATTCAATAATTATTTCCCTCTCTATACCATTAGAGCAGTAATAAATGGGTGATAAGATGTCTGATATCTTCAACTGGACTGGTGTGAAGTGTATCTGTGTTGGGTAATTCATTTTACAAGCTACGGTGATGTACAGTGAGTGAATGTATAAAGCACATTAAAATAATAAATACATGGATAAAAACAAAGCAAAAACCTGAGAAACATTAATAGTTTTCTAAAAGTAAAAACCTGAAATCTTTGTGACTATATCCTTTCAGCATTTTATTTTCAATTCATAAACTTATCCATGCTGAGAAGGCTTTTGTTTTCCACTTAATGGTACACCATAAAAACTTCATTTCTTAGAAAGGTTTATTTGCTTGTTTATTTATTTATTTATTAGGGGAGGGGATGCTGACATGGCCTTACCATGTCACAGTTTTTCCCCACCGTTCAAGGTGCCAGGATCTTTGGCACCCATGGGCATGCCACATGTCAGGTTGACCTTGGATCCAAACCCCAATGTCTTCCCATATGGCTTCAGTATTGCACAGCAGTGGCCTACTGCCTGTGTCACTGTGACTTTGTGAGGGTTACTTAATAGTTTATCAACTGGAAATGACCATAATTTATTTAACCATTCCCCTACTGGGGCATTTGCCTGTTTGTTTGCTCTGACTAGACCTCAAGCTACTGTTCATCAGGTATACTGTCATCCATGTCCATAGATCCCAGTACCACGCTCAGCTTTGAAGAGATAAACGAATGTATATCATAAGAATGGGGATGGTTTTGTCCCTATGGCCTTAGCAATAGTAAAAAAAAAGAAAAAAAAAAGAAAAAAAGAAAAAAAATAGTTGGGATGGCTTCAGAGTCCTAGGAATACTCAGGCTCTGTATTCCCTGTCCTCTCTCCAAAAAGTACAAGGATAAAGAGTCCAACATTTTCTTAACCACCATGCCATCTGCCGACCCCAAGAGTCCAACATTTTCTTGAAAAACTGACTTCCCACTACCATTTGTGGTAAAATATTTAGCTATCTTTCAAATGATAATGACATTAATTATAAGCAAGCAGATAGGTGTGTATAAGAAGAAAGAAAACTCTATTTATGTGCAGATGTAATAATGGGCAGAACTATATCACATCAAAGCTGCCCAATTACTGTAGGTAAACTAGATGACTAGTTTAAAATAGTTCCTGACCTCAAAGAACTCAGTGTAGGAGAAAAGGACACTTACTTCTGCATTTTAACAAACAAGCAAACAAACAAATAAAATAAGAATTAGGATAAAGGAGAAACTCAACACAAGTGATTAAAAATATATATGGCCATGCTTGGAAGAAAAGAGGGCAAATTTCATGGACAATGTGATAATAACTTGTAACCTGGAAGATGAACAAGAGTAATCTAATAAAATGGAGAAAGGGCAAGAACAGATTTGAGAGGTACTTATTTCTGAGCCCCATAGATTCCAATACAATTATCTTAGTTGTTTTTAATGTAGGAACAGCACTCTGTATTTATGTAATTGATACATTAGAGGTTCATGTTAATGTCTTAATAATATTGTTTATGGTTGAAAGCATAGCTTCTTGAAAATAATGTACCATAATAATTTAATTCACTTATACCCAAAATGGAAATGCATGGGAGTACACTTGACACATAGAAACACTGATAAATAATTGTCCTGTAGAATCATCTAAGCCAAGGAGATGGAGGTGGGCTGTAGGCCCAGAGAGGGAGAGATTTCAGCTGTGGCATGGTTGGTTTGAATGATGTAGAGAGGTGTGCTTGAATCATTTTGAGAAAGTAGACTCTTTGCCTTGAGGGCATTGTCAATTGGGAATAGTATGTGTTAGGGTTGGTGGTGGGGAGGGTTGCATTGCAGAAGACACAGGACCTGGGAAGCCATTTCAGCATTTCTGTGGAGAAAACAGTTGTCATGCCCACTATATGGGGACATAGGAAAAAAGGGGGAGGAAGAGGGCCAAGATAAGGAAAAAGCTAAGCATCACTCATAGTATGTGTCCTTTACATTGAGGCACATAATAATAAGTCTGGGGACTAGCAGGTGGCATGGTGGCTAAGGTACTGGGGTACTGGACTCCCACACGACTGACTGTGGTTCAAGTCCTGAATCTGATGGCTTGAAAACCACCGTGGGCATGCATGTGTTTGTGCCCAAAATCCCAGGAGGAGAATGGAAGAGATGAGATGGCATGGCCATCCTTCCTGGGGTTGGGGGGGGGAATTTCTCACTTTCCTTCTTTCTGTTTGCTTCTGATGAGTGCATGTGCTCTATGGCAAAACCCTTAAAAAATTTAAAAAGAAGTCTGATAGGCTAGATGGGGGAAGAACAAAATTAAGTGATAACTCCTATGAGTCTTTTGGAAATAGTGCTCAGGTAGTCCTCCATATATTGTGGAATTGAGTAGATGGCTTATTCTCTAACAACCATAATTTGATGACTTTCAAGGTAAAATGCTTTAAGATGCCCCCCAAAAGTGGAATTTGGCAAACCATGGACCTTCAGATGTAGTAAATACAACCTGTGTCACACTGTGCTTTTGAGAGAGGAAAGTCACCAGTCTTTGGACTTAACACTGTGTATGCTGCAGCAACTGGGTCCCTTGATAGCACTGAATGGTTTCCCAAACTGCTTTTTGTGTAGAACCTAATACATATCCAAGTCACTCATGTAGGTCATCTTTTTCATAGAGTTAAAAATAGGAATTTTAATCTAATTTTCAAATAGAAAAATGAAATGGAAGAAAGAAGAGTATGTTTTGTAGAATTTTCAGATATTTGGCTGGTCATTAAATGTATCTATTTAATTCCTGAGAAATTTGCTAAAGTCATATATAATATATAAAGGGTCCCAGAAAGTTCCATTGCTCAGACATTCCCATGAAAGTGGACATTTCGTTTACTTTCTTGTTTCTCATTTTCAAGACTGAGCCCCTAATTTTTGCAGTTCTGAAGCAGGGAGAACAAACACAAGCCACACCAAGGGACAGGGTATGGGAAAGGGAACCTGCCTGTAACGATGAAGTGTGTGCAGACGAGGACAATTCTGTCTACCTACTGTAGGCCATCAGATAGCTTCATACTACATCACTCACCGACTGCCTAATTAATGAGCAATGTCTTAGCTGTATTTCATGGAAACACATAGCTTGTTGTGAGTAACACATTTTACAGGAAAGTATGAACTAGAACCAAAATTGCCTTTGTAATTTGTACCTACATGTATTCCCCTAAGCTGAAATATTTGATGATTCATGGTAACAGTACAAATCAATGAGATATCTTTTGAGAGCTTGAAATTACAAACATTACAATGGGTTCAGTCTTGCTCTGGGACTTTGGGCAAGTTCTCCAGGCCTTCATATCATATTAATGATTAAAGCTAAAGTAATAATAATAGTTAAATGACCTTCCTAATAATATTAACCTTAAGTGGCATTAATTATTATTATTATTGTTATTATTTTATTTTTATGAGCATATAATTGTCTGTATTAGTGGGGAAACAATGGGATTTTCAGCATAAGAATACAATGTGTAATGTTTAAAGCAAGATAATCTGTGTGTGTGTGTATAAAATATAAAATCTCAATTATTTGTCATTTTGAATAGGGAACACTCAAAATCTTCCTTTTTAGTTTCTCTGATATATAGTAAATTGTTCTCAACTATGTTCTCCCTACTTAATTTTTTTAACACTAGAATTTGTTCTATCTATCTGTAATTTTGTTTCCATTAATCAGTATTTCTTTATCCCCTCTCCCAGTTTTCTAAGCCTCTAGCAGTCATTCTTCATTTCTCCACTTCTACAAGGTCATTTTTGGAAATTATAATTATTTCAAATGCCATCTTAATACAGTTTTTTAGTTTATAGTGGGTTTTCTGATGTAGTAAGTAGAACCAAGGGCTTTCCTGCCACCTGGCTACTCTGACAGCCCATGATAATAGTGAAAGTAATTCTTATCTTTTCTCAAAAAAGGCATTTTGAGGGTCAAGGAACTCAAATTAAGATGACAGTTGTTGGGCCAGTCTGTGATGTGGTGGTTAAGGTGGCTGGATCCCATATGACTGACCTCACAATTCATGTCTTGGACCCAGTGGCTTGAGAAACACACCAGTCCCGTGGATGTGCATGCCCAAAATCCCCAAAAAGGAGGGAAAAATGGACAAGATGAGATTGTAGTGTGACTATTTCTCAAGGAATGTTCTTTCTTACTTTTCCTTGCTTGCTTTCTCTCCAATGACTCCATGCATTCTCTAGCAAAAACAAAAACAAAAAAATAAAACATAGCTGTAGAAATTGAGGTTGGACCATAATAGAGAATGGCTTCATTGCTGTGGGGAAATCAGATGTGGTCTTTGAGGGAGTTACTCATTTGGAAATACAGCATAGAGTCAGAGCAGAAGACATAGACTTGATAGTTAAGAACACTGGATGATTTTTTGGTCCTGTGGGTTTTGGCAAGCACCATTTTGTCTCTAGGCTTTGTCAAGGAAGGGAAAGCTCAAGGATATTCATAGTTTTTTTTCCTAGGGTCTAAGGAATTGCATATATATCAACCCATCTCATTTTTGTGGTTAAAACAAGCACTTCTTCCAGGCAGACCACCTCCACAGATTTTCAACCCTATGTGCCGCACAGTAGATCTTCTGGAGAGCTCTGATAAATGGAATTGTTTTAGTATCAAAAGTCAGGAAACAACCTCACTGTCCTTTGGAAGAGGACTGATACAAGAAATAGTAGTAATATCCATACAGGGGGTAAAGTAGATTTACCTATACAAATGTGGAAGAGCCATCAGAATGTATTGTTACAGAAAGGTGAGGTGAAGAATGATGTGGGAACCAGCAGTTAGGGTAATGGCTATGTCGCTGGACTCCCACATAGTCGACCGCGGTTCGTGTCCCGGACCCGGTGGCTTAAAACTCACGCCGGGCACGTGTGTGTGCATGCCCAAGATCCCGAGAGGAGAATGGAGAAGAAGGGATTGTGGCGTGACCATCCCCCCTGGGGGGTGATTTCTCGCTTTCTGTCTCTATGTCTCTATCTGTCTGTCTGGCGAGCGCACACGCCCTATAGCAAAAACCTCTCCAAAAAAAAAAAAAAAAAAAAAAAAAAAAAAAAAAGTGTGGGGGCTTTAGCGGCCCT
>NW_006159569.1:161358-216982 GCF_000334495.1 Tupaia belangeri chinensis
TATAGCAAAAACCTCTCCAAAAAAAAAAAAAAAAAAAGAATAAAAAAAGAATGATGTGAGCTCTATGGCACTCTTGTGTAAAAATAAAGTAGTGCACATACGTAGTTTTATAAATATTCTTGCCAATACCTAGAATAGACCCTGTTTTAGAGGACACATAAGAAATGGTAACATTGGTGATCTCCGCAGGGAAAATGAAGGAATGGGTGTCAGAACTTAAAGGAAAACTTAATTATTGCATCATTATTTATTTTTTAAAAATACATACACATTGCTTTCAATAGAACTATAAATGTAAATGTATACTGGTATATATCTGAATGTGTGTGTATGTATGGGGAGGGGAGAGGGGCAGCATATGTTATAGAATTTTATAAAAATGTATGATCCCTGGCTTCACTGTTCCCTAGCGATGTGGTGTTGGCTATAATCTTCTAAAGGTTCCATTTCTTCATCTGTAAAATGAGAGCAAGAACATATCCCTCTCATGGTGGGACTGAGTGTGAGTAGGTGTGCGTGCACATGTGCATGTGATATAATGTGCTTATTGTGCAAGTGAATCTCTATCTCCCCATCACATCTCTCATGGAATTACAAATTTTTATTTCTCTTTTTCTAGCTTCATTCTGATATTGACTCTGGTGATGGGAACATTAAATACATTCTCTCAGGGGAAGGAGCTGGAACCATTTTTGTGATTGATGACAAATCAGGGAACATTCATGCCACCAAGACATTGGATCGAGAGGAGAGAGCCCAGTACACATTGATGGCTCAAGCGGTGGACAGGGACACCAACCGGCCCCTAGAGCCACCATCAGAGTTCATCGTCAAGGTCCAAGACATTAATGACAACCCTCCAGAGTTTCTGCACGAGACCTATCATGCCAATGTGCCTGAGCGGTCCAATGTGGGTGCGTAAGTCAGGGAGACCTGTTCTGCTTCCCATCTGTCGTCACTGTGGGTGTCAGTTGTTACCATTTAGGAAGTAAAATTTGGGCTGTATACTCTATGGCAAAGTTAACAGACAGACATTTTCATTTGGGTAGGTGGACCTTCAAGTATTTTAAATGGTATTAAAGTTTTAAAATCTAAACTTATTAAATGTGAAGAAGAGTGGAAGAGTTGGGAGAATGTTTTTGATTCCAGGTAATTCTGACCTTTGTGCTTATTAGCTGTGTGACTCCAAACCAATGTCTATTCTCTTAGCTTTGGTTTTCACCTTTATAAAACAGGAATAACAATTCTGGTCTTATAGGGTTAAAGATAATATGCATTTTGTCACAAGGACATATTGATGTTTGATAAGTAATAACAATTTAACATTTGTTAATGTAGGCAACATGCTAATTAATAATTTTCATGCACTATTTTATTTCATTTTTGTAATCATTTATCCTTGCAGTGAGGCAGGCCCAATTTACCATACTGGGATGAAACACCCCAGTCAGAAGCAGGTTAACTGATTTATCTAGGGTTGTCTAGCTAGGAGAGGGATCTAGAATACACAGTTACAGCTGTAATACCATTGTTTCATTCAGAAGTTGATAGGTCTTCCCAACATAATTGAAGGCCCATTGCATTGCTTAAGGAGAGTTTTCTTAAAGGTTTCTTTCACTAATCACCTTCTCCTGGCATTAACTTTTCTTTGGCGTTGTAGACTGCATGTAATTATGGTCTTCAAAAACAGGCCTCATACTAAGAATGGTTTTCTTTTAGTTAGTGAGCAGAACTGTTCTGATAAGAGTGACTCTGATTGGAGAAAATTTAGAGATCAAATGTATTTAAGGATCATCAGGGACAAACCACCCATTTTACAGATGCAAAACCCAAGCACCTTGTATAAGAATCAGCCTACTTGAGAAAGTTAGACATGACCCTGAACTGTGTGACCCTTCCACTGTGTGTATTGAGCTTGTTCTTCTAGAAAATGTTCTTTTCCTTCTCCTCCAAGTAAAGTCACACTCTTTTCATACTTTATTTAAAGGCAAGTTAAATAATTTCCACCTTGTTTTCTTATTTTTGCCCAGTCCTGTACTTTTTTAGTATTCACATGCAGATTCTGAAAAACAACAGGCATCTGATAAATTCATAAATAGGGCAATGTCAGGACTGAATGGTGAAAGTGGAAGGTTAGAGACAGAAGTCCTGTCATTTAAAGACAGAAGAAACGAAAAATTACATTGCTGAGTTCCCACATAGTTGACCTTAGTTTGAGTCCTGAACCCCACAATTTAAAACTCATGCCAGCCACACATGCATGTGTGCCCAAAATCCTGAGAGGTGAATGGAGGAAAAGGGATTGTGGTGTGGCAATCTTCTCTTGGGGGCGATTTCTTGCTTACTGTATCTCTACCTCTCTGTCTCTTGGGCAAGCACATGTGCCCTATAGGAAAAATTTCTCTTAAAAAAAGTTGCTAGTTTTTCCAGTTTTTCCCTCCCAACTCTGGAGCCCAACACCCCATGACCAGGATAACTGTTTCTTGTAACTAGTAAGGAACTGAGGTTATTAAAAGGAAAAAGAGAATCTCATCTTCCTTCAATTCCCTGGTTTCTGCTTATTCTGACCCACGAATGCTCACCTTAGATCTCACCAGACATCTACTGGCAGTTTCTGTTATATTTCTACCAGACCCGTAAGAGGTGGGAGGATGCAATTTTCATGCCAGTAGGGAACAACATTCTGCACAATATTTATAGCCATAAATTAATTAAAATGTAGTATTAGCAGCAATTTTATTACATGCAAAGCAACAATAAAATGATGTATTTATTGCTCTGCTACAGATGGAAGATTGCACTCTGTCCTTTCATGAAAAGCAATTCATCATTAATTATCATTTATTATCCTCTTTGGGAAGATTTTTATTTAATTATTTGATATACTGAACATTTCAATTGCATGGGTCTTAGAATGTTTTTGCAATAATTTTCATATTATTATTTTAGCTACTAAGCATAGCAGGATGTACTATGCATATAGAAAGTTCATTTTTTTACTATGGGAATAAAAACATAAGAAGGTTAAAAAAAAAAAAGAAAGGAAAGAAGAAAGATTATTTTTTGCATCTCAGCTCCAGGGAAAATGAAAACAGGTTGAATAATTGTGGTTCTCTCCTCAGGGTTTTATTTTAAAATGAGATTTTGTAAACAAGAATATAATTTGAAAACCTGGGAGGATGTTGCTAATTAATTTATTCTCCTTTTAAGGAACGTCGGTCATCCAGGTGACAGCCTCAGATGCAGATGATCCCACCTATGGAAATAGTGCCAAGTTAGTGTACAGTATCCTCGAAGGACAACCTTACTTTTCCGTGGAAGCACAGACAGGTACTGTGGAGTGTTACTGTGACACATTGTGAATAAGCAATCCAGACTTGCTCACTAAACCTATTTGATTCTCACTTTTCTCAAACACAGAAAGCATACGAAAAGGGCCTCTACACAGCGAGTGTGAGGATCAGACACTATCCACATGCCTGGCATACAGTCAGCATTCAGTGACATTGTTTTATTATTGTTTCTGACCATATTTCACAATGTTGCAAAACAAATATCATCTTTTTTGCCACTAATAAAATGAGTTTAATTTGGGGCTAAAAGGTAGCATGGTGGTTAAGGTGGTGTATTCCCACATGGCCGACAGTGGTTCAAGTCTTGGACCTGGTAGCTTGCTTTCTCACTTTCCTTCTCTCTCTCTGGTCAAATTACAAAAACATAATAATATGATGAATAAAATTTAAAAAATTCTTTAAAAATTAGCTTATTTTGTATGAAAGTTTTAAAAAACACACTTATAAAATTAATAACTTCAAGGTAGCTTTTAAAAAGAAGTTATTAAACATTTTTAGAAATTGTTTTGTCTTGATTATTAAAATACACAGATTTAAAAGGTGTTAAAAGAGAAAAATGTTAAGTCATGGTCATTGTTTAAAAAAGAGCAAATAGACATTAAATCTGTAGGATATTACTAAAAGATTAAGTCTTAAAAGCATTTAGGAAAAAAAGTTGTATTTTTATTTAGAACACTTTAATCTTTTTTTTTTGGAAGAGGTTTAGCTATAGGGCGTGTGCTTGCCAGACAGACAGAGACAGAGAGACAGAAAGCGAGAAATCACCCCCCAGGGAGGATGGAATTAAAATGTAGTATTAGCAGCAATTTTATTACATGCAAAGCAACAATAAAATGATGTATTTATTGCTCTGCTACAGATGGAAGATTGCACTCTGTCCTTTCATGAAAAGCAATTCATCATTAATTATCATTTATTATCCTCTTTGGGAAGATTTTTATTTAATTATTTGATATACTGAACATTTCAATTGCATGGGTCTTAGAATGTTTTTGCAATAATTTTCATATTATTATTTTAGCTACTAAGCATAGCAGGATGTACTATGCATATAGAAAGTTCATTTTTTTACTATGGGAATAAAAACATAAGAAGGTTAAAAAAAAAAAAGAAAGGAAAGAAGAAAGATTATTTTTTGCATCTCAGCTCCAGGGAAAATGAAAACAGGTTGAATAATTGTGGTTCTCTCCTCAGGGTTTTATTTTAAAATGAGATTTTGTAAACAAGAATATAATTTGAAAACCTGGGAGGATGTTGCTAATTAATTTATTCTCCTTTTAAGGAACGTCGGTCATCCAGGTGACAGCCTCAGATGCAGATGATCCCACCTATGGAAATAGTGCCAAGTTAGTGTACAGTATCCTCGAAGGACAACCTTACTTTTCCGTGGAAGCACAGACAGGTACTGTGGAGTGTTACTGTGACACATTGTGAATAAGCAATCCAGACTTGCTCACTAAACCTATTTGATTCTCACTTTTCTCAAACACAGAAAGCATACGAAAAGGGCCTCTACACAGCGAGTGTGAGGATCAGACACTATCCACATGCCTGGCATACAGTCAGCATTCAGTGACATTGTTTTATTATTGTTTCTGACCATATTTCACAATGTTGCAAAACAAATATCATCTTTTTTGCCACTAATAAAATGAGTTTAATTTGGGGCTAAAAGGTAGCATGGTGGTTAAGGTGGTGTATTCCCACATGGCCGACAGTGGTTCAAGTCTTGGACCTGGTAGCTTGCTTTCTCACTTTCCTTCTCTCTCTCTGGTCAAATTACAAAAACATAATAATATGATGAATAAAATTTAAAAAATTCTTTAAAAATTAGCTTATTTTGTATGAAAGTTTTAAAAAACACACTTATAAAATTAATAACTTCAAGGTAGCTTTTAAAAAGAAGTTATTAAACATTTTTAGAAATTGTTTTGTCTTGATTATTAAAATACACAGATTTAAAAGGTGTTAAAAGAGAAAAATGTTAAGTCATGGTCATTGTTTAAAAAAGAGCAAATAGACATTAAATCTGTAGGATATTACTAAAAGATTAAGTCTTAAAAGCATTTAGGAAAAAAAGTTGTATTTTTATTTAGAACACTTTAATCTTTTTTTTTTGGAAGAGGTTTAGCTATAGGGCGTGTGCTTGCCAGACAGACAGAGACAGAGAGACAGAAAGCGAGAAATCACCCCCCAGGGAGGATGGACAAGCCGTAACCCCTTCTCCTCCGTTCTCCTCTCAGGATCTTGGGCATGCACGCACACGCGCCTGGTGTCAGTTTTAAGCCACTGGGTCCAGGACGCGAACCGCAGTCGACTACATGGAAGTCCAGCAACATAGCCATTATGCTAATGGCTGGTAACAAAAACACTTTAATCTTGACGTTTACTAAAAAAATATGCATCGCATGCCACAATGACAACAATTTCCAAATTCACCTAACAGCTTTGTAAATGAATCAATCTAATGCTAAGTAATTATATAATCCCACCTAGGTCCTGCACAAATACAATCTTTCATTTCAGCTTTACACTACAGGTACACTTAATGTGTTAGAAAGTTTTTACACTTTGGGTACACATTAAGAGGTCGTAGAACTTGGTGGCTTGTATGTGAGCTGACAGCTCTCAACAGATGCTTTGAAGACCACTGTGCAGGGTTGGGGGCATTAGGAGTGTGTGTTAATTAAGACTCAAGTGTGCTTAGGAGACAGCACATTCCTAATCTCTCCTGCTGTGCTTATAGATTCCCAATGGACGTTAGCATCCAGAAAGAAGGCTCTAAAAATTTCTTACAGAAATGAAGAGCAAACCAAAAAAAAAAAAAAAAATGAATGAATGTAACAATAAAAGCTCAAACCAAAATGTTTCCTTCCTTTTTTTTTTTTTTTAACCAAATTTGGCTCTTAACTATTGAGTTATCAGGAAAGTCATGACACATCTTTGCATAGAAAACATGACTTTCCTGACAACCCAATAGAATAAACACAAATCTTGTGAAATTGCTAATTCACAATATTATCTTATAACCCTTACGTTTTACATAGTGTTTCATATTTTTTACAGCATTTCTAAATAATCTGCATTTATTAAAGTTAAAATTTGTCAAATATATCTATATATATGTATATATGTGTATATGTGTGTGTATATATGTGTGCCTGTGTGAGTGTATGTGTGTACATATGTTCACTGTCTACCAATCAGATACTTTGCCCATTTTCTTAACATAATTTCCACTTACCTATATCTTCTTTTTAAAGAAGTGTTTTATTTTGCTTTATTTATTTTATTTTAATTTGAACAGATAGGGACAGAGAGAGAGAGAGACAGAGACAGAGAAAGAGATTGAAAGTCAGAAAGCAAGCCACCAAGTTCAGGACTCAAACCACAGTTGGCCATATGAGAGTCCAGTGCCACCAACCACCATACCACCTGCCAGCCCCTCACTTACCTATGTCTTCATTTACTCATAGCTACCTTGTTTGTTTGTTTCTTTTTTTGGAGAGATATTTTCTATAGGGTGCGTGCGCTTGCCAGACAGAGAGACAGAAAGTGAGAAATCACCCCCCAGGGGGATGGCCACACCACAGTCCCTTCTCTTCCATTCTCCTCTCAGGATCTTGGGCACGCATGCACATGCGCCTGGTGTGAGTTTTAAGCCACCAGGTCCGGGACTCGAACCGCAGTTGACTACATGGGAGTCCAGTGTCATAGCCATTACGTTAACTGCTGGTCACATAGCTACCTTGTTTCAGAAGACAATTTATGCCGTTACTTGCTATTTGATTTTACCAAAGGCATTTGCCATTAACTTTTCTAGGTTAACCAAGGATGAATGTGGGATGTCATCTAGAATTTTGAGATGTTAAAAACTGCAGCTTGAGGACAGCATTTGATGTGGTGATAAAGGGGCTGAACTCCCACATGGCAGACTGGTTCTAGTCCTAGACCCAAGGACTTGAAAATCATGCCAGGCATGCATGTCTGTGTGTGTGCATATGTACCAAAAATCCCAAGAGGAGAATGGAAGAGAAGGGATTGCAGCATGACCAATTCCCCTGGGGTGTGATTTCTCACTTTCCCTCTCTCTGTCTCTTTCTCTCCAGTGAGTGCGCATACCCTATGGCAAATAAACAAACAAAAACTTAAAAAAATTGCAGCTTACTTTGTCTCAGGTACTGATATAGTTAAGAACAATCAATGTGAGCCTAACAAATTATTTAACAGATAAGGAAAACTAGGCCCAGTGAATTGCAGGGTGTTGCTCAGAAACATACAAACATCAGGGTCTATGAGAGTAATAACGTCTATAGCTTTCACAGTGCTCTCTTTATATTTTGCATATAATTGTTATAACTACAGAAAGAAAAAGTTTCCACGTGTTTCCTAGAGATTTACATGAGCATGCAGATCATGTGCTGGTATCCAGAAATTATTTGGAATTGAACACTTACTTTACAGTTGTTCTCCAGGACAAGTGATGACAGAGAGTAAGAGTTTATATAAACATTGTATATATTTTAACCCATTTGGTTCATGCTTTTAAAATTAAAGTTAAAATTCTAAAGCATTGAGTAAAATATGTGTCCTCTACTTTAAACTAATATGGACCATCGACATGTTTCTAAGAATTGCATGCCATTTCCAATAGAGTCTGCTGACAGTCTAAAAGTAAAAAGTTTGCTCATGGATAGCCTTGAAATGGGCATGCAAATATTCATCTTTAATATCTTTATACATGAAGGGGCTGGCAGGTGGCATGGAGGTTAAGACGCTGGACTCCCACATGGTAGACTGCAGTTTGAGACCCAAACCTGGTGTCTTGCTTTCTCACTTTCCTTCTCTCTTTCTCTTTCTGGTCAAATTAAAAAATAATAATAAATAAAATTAAATAAATAATTTTAAAAATATATTTATACATGAAAAGAATAAAGTTATCACCTGCATGTACAATGAAATATAAAACACAAATAAAAATGAATGAATGCAGTTTTAGTCATTTTATGATTGGATTGAAAATATATAGATATGGCTGAGTTGGGTTTTGATTATCATGTTGAAATGACTGTTCTTTGAAGCGTGGGCTGTTTTATTCATCTTTGCTTCCCCAGTGCCTAGAAGTTTTTGTTGTTGTAAATGACTCTCTGTGATGTTTTCTGATTACTTGTCTAGGTATCATCAGAACAGCCCTTCCCAACATGGACAGGGAAGCCAAGGAGGAGTACCATGTGGTGATCCAGGCCAAGGACATGGGTGGACATATGGGTGGACTCTCAGGGACAACCAAAGTGACGATCACACTGACTGATGTCAATGACAATCCACCAAAGTTTCCGCAGAGTAAGTAGGTGGGCTTGGCTTTCACTTTTCAGTGGTGCCATTGCCAGTTCTCTGTCTTCTCTGATCCCTTCCTGCTGTACTCACTTTTCAAAAGGGAAAATATCTAGAAAACTGGGGGCTCTTTATATCATTCTTGCAAATAACATAAATAAGACATCAACAACAAACTTGAGTGGAGTACAGGTAGTGGGAGCGAGAGGAGACATAAAAAGTTTTACAATCCTGGAAACAGAAAATCCATTTTGCTAGATATTTTACTAGGTGCTAACGATGTAATCTAGTGAACAATTGTTTCCCTGTGTCAGTGTTCACATTCGTAACTTGAATCACTTGCTTTGTTACCTGAATCACTTGCTTTGTTACCACTTACCCAATGTCTTAGTGGTTTAAAACAGTAATAGTCATTTGTTTTGGTCATGAGTCTGCAATTTGGGTAAGACTTGGAAGAGACAGCTTATCTCTATTCCCCACAGCATCAGCTGGGGACAGCTTCACTTCCAAGATGTCCTAGTCACAAGACTGGTGAGTTAGTGTTGACTGTTGGTTCCTCTCCATGTGGACTGCCCCCAGCTGGGTTCTGAAAGTGAGAGCCCCAAGAGTACTAGGCAGAAACTCTATTGCCATTTGTGAACCTGTCTCAGAAGTTATGTACCATCAATTTCACTGTAGTTGTAAGGCTGTCCAAATTTAAGTAGAACTTATCTTTCAATGGATGGATTATCCAAGTCATGTTGGAGGAAAAACATATGGGATGTCACCAGGAGAATTAACAGTAGACAGTAGAGAGTTTGAATAAACAATATATCACACACACACACACACACACACACACACACATTTACTAAGGGTATGAAAAGAAAAACTCATTTTGAAAGATTGTTTACTGGGAACCAGCAGTTAGCGTAATGGCTATGTTGCTGGATTCCTATGTAGTCGACCGTGGTTCACGTCCCAGACCTGGTGGCTTAAAGCTCACACCGGGTGCGTGTGCGTGCATGCCCAAGATCCCAAGAGGAGAATGGAGGAGAAGGGATTGTGGCGTGACCATCCCCTATGGGGGGTGATTTCTCACTTTCTGTCTCTATGTCTCTCTCCGTCTGTCTGGCGAGTGCACACGCCCTGTAGCGAAAACCTCTCCCAAAAAAAAGAAAGATTGTTTATTAATAATGATCATTGCAACAACTACTGCTATTTAATGAATACTTCCTCCTGTTGTGAATCTCTACCAGAGCCTGCATTTTAAAGATAAATTGACTTCCATGAAAAGTGCAGTAAGTTGTCCATGTAATGGGGCAAAGACAGAATTTGAACATGAACCTGTTTATGTATGTATAGGTGAACACAAAGGTATAATACAGTTATAATGATGCTTGTACTGATACCATTTGGAGGGTTCATCATCAAAGTGTTGTTTTCATTAGAGCATGTGAATTTATTACCAGAGACATGGCACTTTCTACAAATGAGGGAATAAGGAAGACAGCTAAGCATGGTCCCAGAAAGGCAACATGGGTACTCAAAGGAACTCAAAGGCAACAACCTAAACCAGGGAAACATTGAGAGAGAGGAATACGAGGCTAATATTGGTTTTCACAGAGCCCTGACAGAGAAGAGTAAAGCCTGGTGAGGCATGAAGTTCAGCATCCTCAATAGGCTTAAGGTTCATATAAGATTCTAAAAGCTGAATGCTCCATTATCCACTCTAAAACTGTCTAGTATGATAGAAGGAAAAGGTCATGCAGGGTTATTAGCAGGCAGCCTTAAAGCCCTTGGTCTTAGACAATTGTCTAATAGACTTCGATGACACTGTACCTGTTGGATCCATTTCACAACCGTGAAGCTAAATGAGATTTGGAGAAAATTAACTTATTACAGCTTTTTAAAATCCTTCCTAAAAATTGGTAAGCATTTATAGAGAGAGACTATCACCTTCCATTCGTTCTTTAATATGGAAAGTACAGTGAGATTAAGGTGAATATGGGTCCAACCTAAAAACAACAACAACAACAAAAACTGAAAAGACCAAAGTCAAATGGCATAGATATTTGTAATGTAATTGGACCTAAATAGGAAAGATCCAGGGTTTGTGTCTCAGGACCTCCTTGAGTGCTGGGTATGCACCTGCATCACCCCATCCAGGCCCACCAAAATTGGAGCTGGATCGTGGAATGAAGATCAAATTGAGGGTGCTTGTCTCTCTCTTTCCAATGGAAGGAATACAAAATAAATGTAAACTATATATCTGTATGTCTCTCTGTGCATGTATATTTTATGATAGATAGATGAATAGACAATAGTTAGAGAGACAACTAGAACTGATAAAATCTATGTAAAGGAAACTAAGACATAAAGAGTTTAAGTAATTGACCCAAGATTGCTTAGTTTAGAAGCGGTAGAGCCAAGGCTTCCATCCCTTGCTTCTCTAGATTGTGTCTCATAGAGAATAGCTTTAAAATGTGAGAATGCAAATAAGAGAATGTTAAATCTCATTCCCCCAATGAAAACCTCCCAGCAGCTTCCCTAAGTTTAAACAAAACCTGACTTTTCTGTCTCTTACCATGTCCCCATTTACACAAGAGCACCCAGCCTTCCTACATACCGTTATCGCTTATCACATGACTCCCTCACACTTGTTCTCTTGCCATTCCATATGTATTAGGATGTTCCTACCTTAGAGTTTTTCCATTTGCCTGTAGTTTTCCTTGGTCAGTAATTTTTATCCCTCAGATAGTCATTCAGTTTTTCACTCAGTTCCTTCAGTGCAGTTCAGATATCGCTTTCCAAAATTTAAAAAAAATATTAAACAGTATTTATTTCTTCCATGAGCAAGAGGGATAGAGAGAGAGAGAAAGAGAGAGAGAGAGCGAGCGAGAGCAAGAGAGGAGAGACAGGTCTCCCAACACGGTTTTGATGCCACAGTCTGCCCCCCCAGCTGCAGGCAGCCCCAGATCTGGGGTGTGTACATGCCCAGCAGTGTACTTGGAGAGGTCTCCAACCAAGAACCTGGGACCTTTGGGAGCCTTGTGCATTTCTCCTGTAACACCATCTGGTCCATCAGATGCCCTCTTCTAAAGGTTTTCATCTGGCCAACCTATTAAAAATCAGCCTCTCAAATTATAAAATAAAATAAAATGGACAAAAATCAGTTTTTCTTTCTCTGTTTCACTTACATGTTTCATACAAATGCATTCATTATACTCATTCACATGTACAAAGATACTCATCCAAATATATATCTCACACAGTTATATTCATATGTGCACACTTATGTCTTACATATTCGTACACACATAATCACACACTCACATTCTCACACTCACATATACACCATCACACACATAAACATAGTTACACAATACATACTCACACACACTCAGAATACATGTTCACACATACATCACACTCACACAATCATACACTTTCATACACTCTCACTCCTGCTCGCACATCTTAGATGTGCACTCACATATACACACTGACACGTAACCATACACCTACACAGCCACACACTCTCTACTCTTTACCACACTTTCTTTTCCTTCTTCCTAGGTATTGTGTGACCTTTTAAAAAAGATCTCTTTAGTGCACTTTATTAAGCCTGGAACCTTGACTATTTTGTTTACTAGTGAGTCTGCAAAAGCTAGCATGGTGCCTGGAAAGTGTTAAGTTCATAATAAACATTAAATAAACATATGTGGACAGCCACCCCCTGGAAATGCTTTTGGGATAAGGTAGTGCAGGATGAAGTGGAGGATGTGAAATAAGAGGAGTGTCAAATATAGAGCTAGAGGGAGCCTGACCTTGAGAGAGAACATTTGCATTCGAGTTTAAAATAAACATGGAACGGTGGAAGGCTTCTAAACAAAGAGGAATCTTTTTCTGGACACTTGGCAGTGCCATAGTGAGTTTGGGAATTAACTTACGGGCCATCCCGAGGACACAAAAAGGAGTCTCAGCTATTTGAATGTATGAAGACATGCATGTTTTGCTCACCATTTCCTAATGGAAAATGTAACTGAGCATTGTTTTCCTCTCTCCTAAGAGGCAAGAGGCCCCACCACTTCACCCCAAGACCCTGACGTTGTTTTATCATCCTTTATAGAACACATTTCTTTGACAAGTAGGCCATGTGGGATCTTCCGCCCATCCATTCACTGCTTTCATGTTTTCAATCAATAGAAAGTTCAATTTCAAACCCTTTGAGAAATTTATTGGGATTCAATGAAATCTAATGTCTTACTGCTGACAAATAAAAAGGAAAATAAAAATAGATATCTTTTCCTTCTAGGCGTGTACCAGATGTCTGTGTCAGAAGCGGCTGTCCCCGGGGAGGAAGTAGGAAGAGTGAAGGCTAAAGACCCAGACATTGGAGAAAATGGCTTAGTCACCTACAATATTGTTGATGGAGATGGCGTGGAATTGTTTGAAATCACAACAGACTATGAAACACAGGAGGGCGTGGTAAAGCTGAAAAAGGTGAGCTAGGGTATGGATCAGATGTGTCAGTGATGCTGCCTGTTCTGCCAACACAGCACTGCAAGAAATGGAGTGGAAGGCTGAGAAGTGAGAGAAGGGCATCTGCAGGTAGATTTGACCTTGCAGTTGAGCTTCAGACCCTTGAGGGATTAAAGAACTATATTCCTTTCTGTTACTGAAAAGCAGGTGATAATGCCTGCCTGGTTAGTTATTGTATGTTTTGACACAATTCTGTGGACGGGAAGAATTAGATAAATCTAGATTGTTAGAGAAGCAACCGTGAGCATGCGTGGAGTCTTCTTTCAGCTCTGTTAACCTGAGTTTATTAATATAGACTGTTTGGAATATTTCCTCTTTCAAATATCCAAGGTTCCTTCCATTACTGAGCCCTCTGAAACTCGAACCAATCCCCTGCTTATTTTCCACTCAGAAGAAGCAACAATAATGACCCTTCTCTCATAATAAGCTAGACTGCCATTAAAAACATGTCTCTGAGGTTAATTCAATACAAAGATGAGTTTACTTATTTTTATTTTTCTTGTTTTGTTTTAAAAATCTAACTTTTACTCAATACTGACCACTGGCCAGACACAGCCTGAACCTCATGTTTGTTTTTTTTTTCATACATACATTCACATGCACACAAACCAACCACATAATGTACATAGTATTATCCCAATGGGCAATGATGCTTCAACTTAATTTTGAGGAGATTGGAATTAAGATTAAAACTCAGACGTATTAAATAGATTGACCTACTCACTGTCACGCAGCTCACACTTCACAGACACAGAATACAAGCTTACGGTATTCTGGAACAACTCCTCTTTTGAGACATTTTGAAACAGCTGGGCCAGCAAGGGTTTATAAAGAAGAATCAAATAAGATTTGCTTTCAAGTGAAAAAGCAGTTACAGTATATTCTAAAACGGTTTCCCCTCCCTGATTTACCACTTGAGAAATCAACACCTCTCCATCATCAAAGTGTATGGAGCATTAAGTCTGAATTGGATGATGGGATTACCTGGTTTTAATCAAGCATTCATTTTCAACTTGGTTTTATTGCATGAATATTAAGCTCCTTGGTGTGATGGAAAAGATTGGACTGTAACACTGATAAAAAATTAATTCAGGGAATCAATGAAGAAGCTGGTAGATAGAAGTGAAGCCAGGGTTGGGTAGGGGAAGGCTGGTTTCCCAAAGGATCCTTCAGTAGGGTAGCAGGGAATATTGTACTGTAGGAAGCCAACCCTTTGCAGCATTTGACAGTGTGGGGTAATATTATAGGTATAGGACAAAGAGAAGGTAGGGGATGATGCTGTCATGGGAGAATAAAGAAAACAAAGAATGTGGAAGTGGGAACGGACTTGGGAAACTCAGAATGGTCTACATTAGTGAGGATGAATGATATGACTGAGAAACCTAACTATCAGCCGCAAGGGGCTGGGGTAGTCATTCCTACTGGTTTCTCCTCTGGAAAGTGGCTACATGAATTGTGTGTAGCCTCGAGCTGTCAACTTACTTTGTTAATTAATATTACTATCCCTCCTGCTTGACACTGATATATGAACATTGACATCAGCGATTCTTGCCTCCCATTCTTTGCTACTCAGGTAATTGTGTAGTTGGTTATGCTAAGGCTGTCACCTGTTTTCAGTGAATTCAGGGCATAAACATACACGGTGTGTCTAAAATCCTGAAACATTTTAATCACCCCCCTGGAACTCACATATTGCAAATGAGCTCTCTGCATATGATTAATTTGTACATTTTCCCCAATTCAGTGTGTTTATTCCAGGCAAAGGAATAATCTTCTATTAAGCACGAATGTTTATGTTTAAGCCAGTGTATGATAATATTTCACTTATAAAAGAATATTTGCTTAAGCTTGTAATACAAAGTTTTAGAAAAAATAAAACTAGAGGTCAATTGAACAAAATTAAAATACAAGTCCTTGTGAAAACCATATACAATTTAATAATATAAAAGGATACAGAGATTGTGGGAATATTTTAAGTATAAAAATAGGGTGTTTTATTTATTTCTTCAGATACAATTTAATAACATAAAAAGATACAGAGATTGTGGGAATATTTTTAAATATAAAAATAGGGTGTTTTATTTATTTCTTCATTTTTTTCACCAAAAGTTATTCAATTATTTTTTAAAGAATTATTTATTGTTTAATTTTATTTATTTATTATTATTGTTCAATTTGACCAGAAAGAGACATAGAAAGAGAAAAAGAAGGAGTGAGAAAGCAAGCTGTCAGGTCCAGAACTTGAAGCATGGTCAGTCATGTGGGAGTCCAATGCCTTAACTACTACACCACTTGCTGGCCCCTGTTATTGAGTTCTTAATGTTGGGCAGGCTCCTTGCAAGAAGCTAGAAATCTAAAGTTGAGGAGACAGAGTTCTGACCACATAGAGATCACAATTTAGCAGGACAGTTAAATAAAACAACAATTGAAATTGAGATTTTTCTCAATCTTAGTAGTGTTGACATTTTGGAATGGATAATTCTTGGTGTAGGGGGCTGTTCTCTGCATTGTAAAATGTTTGCATCATCCTGCTTCTCCTCATTAGAGGCCAGTAAGCACACACTCCACCCCACTCATAGTAAAAATTACAAGGGGGTCTTCAAAAAGATCACAGAACTGTTTGTATAATGAAAAACTGTGCATGGATTTCAGAATTTTTTGCACCAGAGCCAGCAGGTGACATGGTGGTTAAGGCACTGAAGTCCTACATGACTGACCATGGTTTGAGTCCCAGACCTGGTGGCTTGAAAATTATGCTGGGCATGTGTGCATGCATACCCAAAATTTTAGGACAGTGGAGGAGAAAGGATTGAGATGTGGCCATGGGTGGGGGAGTGGGTGATCTCTCACTTTCCCAGTCACTATCTTACTATCTGTCTCTCTCCTATGAGTGCACATACCAAAAAAAAAAAAAAAAAAATTGCACCAAAATAAACTCATGCATTAATTTCTTTTTTTTTTTTTTAATGGACATTTTGAAGTGCTCTAGCAGCTCTAGGTGTTGCCTACTATCTCTGGGGTGATCCTTTTCCAGATAAAAACTAACTATAATAATGTATGATAAGACCCGAAAATATGGGTCATGAGTAACTTCTCAGAGGGGGAAATTTGAGATAAGTCTTTGTAGATAAGTAAGAATTTTCCCAATAGAAAAGTAGGAAAAGTAGAGAATATCAGGAAAAAAAGAGCTCTTGAAGGACTGGTAGAGTGGAACAGAATACATTTTAAAAACTACAATACATTTAGTCTTGTGAGTCTTGAGATAGACGTAGTAAGACTAGTTAAAAAACTATTTTTGGAATTTAAGGGAGACATTATAGAGAACTAAAGGCAGAAGAAGTAGAAAAAGGATTCAAGAAATAATTAGTGGATAAGAGTCCTTCACTTAATGAATATTTAGAAAATAATAAATATTCATTGAGTTCTTAATTCATATCAGGGTTTAATTGTGAACAAGAAAAGAAATCCTCCCCTCATGGTAAATAGACAGTCTTTATGTGGTGAGCTGAAGAAGAACCACTGTAAAATAAAGATGAGCGTTATAGCTGTCTTGGTAGACTTGGAGAGGAAAATTTAATGTTTGCTGCAACCCTTGATCAAGTTGGAGTACCATCTATTTCAGACAAATTTCAGCATAGTTTATGAACTGTTTACTTTTAACCAGATAAACTTGTAAAGTATTTTGAGAACAGCATTATGAAGACGTATTATTTTTTCTATTTTAATAAAACTGATTTTTAAAGTATTCTTTGCCACATGTATATAGATGTGTATACATAACATCAAACGCAGTTGCAATCTTAGGGTGATCTGATTTGTTAACTTAATGTCACATCATAAACATTTTACATGCTGTTATATAATATTCATAACCATTTTTAATGACTACAAAACATCCCATCCTATTGATGGACCATTATTTCCTTAATAAAATCTCACAGTTGGATTTGATGTTTTGTGTGTATGTTTCCCCAGATTAGAAATAACTCTCTATTATATCTTACAACTCTGACGCATTTTTGAATATTGTTTGTTTTGCTTTTCTGTTGAGTTAATCCCTCAGGGAGAATTTTCAGAGGTGGGGTTAGTCAACGAGGGGATATTAAGATTTTTTATGGTGTATGCAGTATATTGCCTCATTTAGCTTTATTTCAACTACTCATAACATGGATATAAATGTTCACATGGGAAACGATCTCAATTCCCTTTTGGAAAGAGGAGGGGAATAAATTGTAGGCTAATGTTTAAATGTTATTCATCCATCAACCTCATTCCTTATCTTGTCAAAATGGTTGATCCATTGATCACTTGGTATAGTCATTCCTGGCCATTGTGGAGGCAGAGATCACCACTACTCAAGTAGCCTCCTTTGGGAAGCTCCCCACCCAGCAGAGCGAGGATAAGAGGGGCTGCAGAAGGGCTGCTCGAAGACCACACAGATCTGCCTGGCCTTGCTGGAGAGGACTTCATAAGGCAATGAAACTTGGGTTGACTCCTAGGAGACAAGAATCTTATCTAACTGGGAAAGGACATTTCAGACGAATCTTTGCAAAAAACCTGGAGAGCCATGCTTGGGATCTGAAATGTGTCAGTCAGACTGCAGCATGACTGTACTACTTTCAATATCAATAGGACTTTCGTGAGAGCTTGCTTTAGATCCTTAAGCACATGCCTCAACCAAGTTCAGAAAGTTCTACTCTGGAGGCATCAACAGACTGAGATTAGAAAATTTCACTTTTTCTTATTATATATGAAGAACTGTCATCTCAGAGCTATTGAATTGCAGCTTTTTATTCTGACTAATAATTGCAGATTTCTGAGAAATTGCAGGCATCTCATATCTGCAGCCTATAAATACCATTCTTTTCTACTACTCAATAATCCAGCCAAGGATAAAGGAGCTCCTGAGTTACAGGATGATAGAGTGGCTGGGACAGATTTAGGTGAAGGTAAAAAGGGTGTGTTCCCTAACTCTCAGAAGGAGGAAGGAGATGTAGATGAGAAGATGATAGGAAAAGTGTCAGGGATATTTAATATGTTTAATTTTCTTGAAACTGGGATCATCTTTAGTTTGGAATTCTGCAGAATTTTAGTCAGGACCAAGTCCGATGATTACATGCACGTTCAAAATACGTATCTGCCAGGCAAATGACATAGCAGGCAGATGCTCATCTTAAAGATCAAAATGCTTTCCAAATTTTGGGTAGTTTAGCAGCATCCAGAGTGCTAATTAGAAAGTTGCTTCCTAGGCATTAGGATTTGTTTCACTGTGACAATTTTACTTTTCACCCTTTGCTGACTGATTCACTGTACCTCTTCTCATTGACAATTGAGTATTTACCATCAATTTCTCTGTAACTGCAGACATTCAATGCTGCTTTTCAGTTTTTTTATATCTATATAAAAGTGTGTTGCTCATATGCATGCATACAATTTATACTTGCTTTCTTTAATAGACCTTTATACACACACTCACACACACACACATAAACACACATTTCTTTTGTCTGAATTGTGCAGAGAATATGAGCACTCACCAGAAAGACAGAAAAAGAGAGGAAGAAAACATCCTTCAATGGGATGCAGTCACATCAGAATCCTTTCTTCATTTCTCCATTCAGATTTTGGACAACCAACATGTTTTTTAAGCTGCCAGAATTTGAACTGCAATTAGTCACATGAGAAACAACTCCTTTAGTCACCAGGCTATGGGGCTAGCCAGTATACACTTTCTTTTAAAAAGAAAGCATTGTCCTCATTGTCTTAACATTTACAATAAATGAATGTAATCAACACAAAAAGATGCTATTACATTCCAGCTGGAGAGCCATATCATAGTCTTCAAGAAAAAAATTAGGAGCAATAATAGGTAGTTAACAATTAGCACTATACTGAATATGCTTCTTGATGTGTTGGAGATTCAAAGTGGAAATGCAATGGTTATGTCAATAAGTAAGTTAATAAAATTTAACAACCCCATCTACCAAAATTACTCATAAGTCACATTAGGCCAACTATGGCCAGTGCTGATGAAAGTCTTAGACTTAAAAAAACACAATATTTTCATAAATTTAAGAAAGAAAAGGACTGTCAGTGTGATGGTGGTAGAGGGTAGAGTGTGTGTGTGTGTGTGTGTGTGTGTGTGTGTGTGGTGTAGGGACACAGTCACCAAGAAAGACACACATTTGTCTTTCACTGAAATCATTAAGTATTTTTATTAGCAAGATTCTAAATACTTTGCAAGGACTACAATATTATTTTTTGTATTATTTAATTCTCTTCCTTAGGTGATTTTTAGTGACTGATTTGGGCCACCTGAGCAGTGCTATGCAAAACGAGGTTCATTTAGATGAGGTGGTCTTTCTGTGTCTGTCATGCTCTTAGAATTACCCATCAAGGACCTTCCACTTTCAGCAATTGATTTGTTTGATTTTCTGACCAAATGGCTCAGTTAATTGGATATTGGATAGACACTGATTTTTCTCTCTTTGAGGAACCATTCAATCAACCTTATAAAACAATCAGGTCTTTCTCCTCCATCATTCTTTCAAGGAATTCATTGTCAATCTTCTCTTCATTCTTACTAGCCCGTAGATTTTGAAACCAAAAGAGCATACAGCTTGAAGGTGGAGGCAGCCAATGTGCACATCGATCCGAAGTTCATTAGCAATGGACCTTTCAAGGACACTGTGACGGTCAAGATCGCCGTTGAAGATGCTGATGAGCCCCCCATGTTCTTGGCTCCAAGTTACATCCATGAAGTCCAAGAAAACGCAGCGGCTGGCACTGTGGTTGGGAGAGTACATGCCAAAGACCCTGATGCTGCCAACAGCCCGATAAGGTACAGACAGATTTATTTTAAGAGCCTGGATGGGAAATTTTAAAGGCAATAGGTTTTCAGGAAAACCCTGCAGGAACCACACTTTTCAATTTCAAAAAGGTCTAAGTTTATCCAGTTTCAAGGAATGTAAATAAGATTAAGATGTGGAAATGGAATTGTTATGTCAATAAGTAAGTTAATGTAATAAGCTCCACTTTATGTCTGACACTAATTTTTAAGGTAGGCTTGGTCAAAGTGATGCAACCCTTAGCTGATCCTGTCTATCTCAGGAACCTGAGGTGACATATAAATAGTAATTGTGAAATAATTCTAGAAATTATCATTTATTGCATACTTCCCTATACTGCAGTTATTCTCCTTAGGTGTGTTAGACATATGATCTAATTTATCTCCTCAACTTTATTGCTATATGTATTTTTGTTCTTTAACTGAGAAAATCGGGACTGTAAGATAAAGTAAACTTGTCCAGAATGGTTGAACTGGTGAACAGGATCCTAGGAAAATGAACTCCATCTAACTACTGTTGAGCACTTTGCAAAGGTAATACAGTGTTGGACAAATGGAGGATAATTTTGTTATTATGAATATGTTTTTTGTGACTTAGAAAAGTGATGCAGAGAAACCAGCAGATGGCACAATGGTTATGTCACTGGACTCCCACATAGTAGACTGTGGTTTGAGTCCTGGACCTGACAGCTTAAAACTCCGGCTGGGTTCGTGTGCATGCATGCCCAAAATCCAGAGAGGAGGATATAGAAGGGATTGTAGCTTGGGCACACCCTCCAGGGGATGTTTCTTGCTTTCTGTCTCTCTGTCTCTATCTCTCAGCAAGCACACACACCCTATAGCAAAAATCTCTTTAAAAAAAAAAAAAAAAAGAAAAGTGATGTAGAATTTTTCTTCTCCATTCCCATCCCCAACCTAAACTAATGACCATGACGTTGATGACAAATATGAGAGGGCAATGAGAATGAAATTAATAAGCAGATTGAGTCAGATTCAAGAAATGTATAAGATGAAAATTTATAGTCATCTGAAACCAACTCTGGACCAGATTCAAGCTTTCATTTATTTTTCTGTAGCATTCTCTCAATTCCTTTCCTGTCTGGATTTCTTCATTTGTCTCTGTCTCCTTTCTACCCTCCTCCCACTCCTACCTTCAGTCTTGTAGCCAGAGTTATCTTTATAAAATGAACATGCAAAGATCACATTACACCTTTGTTAAAAAAAAGAAAAAGTCAATAATCCAATCGTTTCCCATGATGTCTCCTCTTCAAAGTTATCTAAACTCTTTAATTTAATGGAAGATTTTTCTTCAGTCCTCTCCACCTCAATCACATTATCTGAAACACCTCTTTCACTGTTCTTTACATAAAAAAAAATGTTCTTTACATGTTCTTCCTTCTAATTAGAATTCTTTGCCTTTCCAACTTGCTACACTCTACTCATTTTCTCCATTTCCTCCTAGGAGTCATCCCCAGGTATTCTTGAAAGGCTCCCTAGGGAGGAATTAGGCCCCTTTCCACATTACATCATCCACCATGCTAGGTACATTATGGTGACTCTTAAAGTCTGTATTGTCCTCACCAGATGACATATTTGAAGAGGGCTGGAGATATGTCTCTCTCATTCAGGGCTAGATCAATTACAGCCTATAGCCAAACCTAGCTGCATCTTATTCTTATTTTCTTTTGTTCTCGTTCTCCCCCTGCTTCTCATTCTTTTTTTTTTAAAGAATTTTTCATTTATTACATGAGAGAAAACATGAAATACCACAATTTGCTTACCCATTCATCAGCTGATGGAACATTTGGATTTTTCCACTTTTTTTGGTTATCATAAACAATGCTGCTATGAACATCCTTGTACAAGGTTTTCTGTAAACAAATGTATTTTTTTATTCTTCTGGGTATATCCTTAGGAGAAGATTGATGGCTTATAAGGTAACTGTATGTTTAACACCTGGAGAATTTTATAACTGTTTCTCACAGTGTCTGCACCATTTTACATTCCTATAAGCAATGTATAAGGGTTCCAACTTCACCACATTCTCACCAACACATTATCATTTGCCTCTTTTTGATCATAGCTATTCTAGTGGATATATATTGTGATTTTGGTTTACTTCTCTCTAAAAAGTAATGATGTTGAGCATATTTCTGTTTGTTTATTGGCTAGTCATATATATTTTGGGGAGAAATATCTTTTCAAATCCTTTTCGCCTTTTGTAAGTGGGTTATATATCTTTTTGTTGTTGAGTTTTGAGAGTTCTTTATATGTTATGGATGGTAGAGGCTTTTCAGATATATGATTTGCAAATATTTTTTCTCATTCCATGAATTGTCTTTTTAACTTTCTG
Source organism: Tupaia belangeri chinensis (assembly GCF_000334495.1). Classification (NCBI taxonomy): domain Eukaryota; kingdom Metazoa; phylum Chordata; class Mammalia; order Scandentia; family Tupaiidae; genus Tupaia; species Tupaia belangeri. The sequence goes on from NW_006159569.1 coordinate 183,770, forward strand.
GATACTGTTCTTTAGGGCAGAAAAGTTTTTAATTTTGTTTAATTTCAATTTATCTAGTCCCCCGCCCCGGGGGTTGCTTTAGATGTCATATTTATGAAAACATTGTCTAATTAAAGTCATAAAGATTTACACTTATATTTTTGTTTGAGAAGTTTTATAATTTTAGCTCTTACCTTCAAATATTTAATCTATTTTGAGTAAATTTTTGTGTATGTTGTAAGAAGGGGACCCCAACTCATTATTTTGCATGGAGATATCTAATTGTCTCAGTGGCCTTTGTTAAAAAGACTACTCTTTCCTGATCGGGTGGTCTTGTCATCCATGTCGAGGACTGACTGTAAATAATATGAGTTTTTTTCTGGTGTCTCAATCTTATTCCACTGTTCTGTTTGTTTATGCATGTGTCAGTGTTCCACAGTCTTTCATTATTGTAGTCTTGTAATGTGTTTAAAAATCGGCAACTGTCAGTTCTCCACTTGGTTCTTGCTACCAATTTTTGTAAGCAAAGTTTTGTTGGGAGATAGTCACACCGTTCCCCTGCACATTATCCATGGCTGCTTTTATGCTACAGGGAAGAATTGAGTAGTTGTGACAAGCACAGCCTTAAATATTTACTAGCCAGCCCTTTGGAGAACAGGTTTGCTGACCTGTATTCTCATTCATTGCTGCATCCTTCCACTAAACAGAGTAGCTAGCCCATGGAAGATCTTCAATAAGTATTCATTCAATGAATAAATGAAATAATACCCAATTCAGCTTAGAAATTCAAGGTCACAGTATTTGAGTGTAAAATTTATGAAGCATGATAGAAGTTATGCCATCTCGTCATGCATTTATTCAATAAACCTTCATTAAGCACACATTGGAGGTTCTCACTCTACTTGGAGAGGCAGATGCCTATAAAAAAGTAAATGGATTTGAGTGTAAAAAGATTACGATGGATAATGGAGTTTGTCCATTTATATAACAGAAAATGGAAGCAGGGCAGATGGATCACCAACTAAAAGTGTTGTTCAGTTGTCTTTGGGTCTTCGACCATTGTCCCTGCTGGGAGAGAATGAATTACCATTAATTGGGTATCTATTCAGCACAAGACAACTTCTTGCACCAAGTTATTTCAGTGAGTCCTTGAAGATACCCTTTGAGACTGACTTATCTAGGGTTGACTAGATGGAACTCTGAAGGCTCAGAGGGATGATGTGATTTCCTTAAAGTCACATGGCCAATCAATATTAGAGACTGGATTTTAGCCTCGATCTTCCTTGAGTCCATTTTGGGCTTTTTACTCTAATCCAGAAGCCACTAATGGAAAGACTTTTCTGAACAAGTTTGATTACTCTGCTCTGTCTGTGCAGGAGGATACATTACATAATGACTGGGGACTCTTGTAACACTCTTAAACTATTTGAAAATGTTCATGGTGTAAATTTTAAGTGAATTATCTTTGACCTAAAATATCAAGGTGAATTAGCAATATTTTTGAAGAAAAATGACATAAAAACACAGAGACCACTACTTTGCTACTCATTGTCTCCAAGGATCCACGTCTGTAATTGGTTATTTGGGTCATATATTCATTGGTAGCTGTTTTGTGCATGTAGGCAATTTCTACATCTATAATTATGCAAGGAAGCTCAATACCATACTTTGTCCAACCCACTACCTGTTGTCTTCACTAGTATAGAATTGAGTCTTTCCTCTCTTTGTGTTGCATCGTGTCCCTAGTTAATGTTCAGTCTCTCCTTGATGCTAGTTGACTTCCTTTTATTTAAAAAAATTGTACTTAATTTTATTTGTTATTATTATTTAATTTGCTGTAGAGTGCATGAGAGAGAGAGAGAGGAGAAAGTGAGAAAGCCACCAAGTCTGGGACTGAAACAGCAGTTGACCATTTAAGAGTCCAGTGCCTTAACCACCATGCCTCCTACTGGTCCCACAAATTCTTTCTCTGTGTGTCTCCCAATAGATGTATGGCCCAATGTATCTGTCTTTCAGACACCAGGGGACAAGCTATCTGGGATTCTTCATGCCTTCCACAGATACCCAAATATCCACTGAGTCCTAATGGTGTTTTCTTCATCACTTAGTTTTCCATTCCATCTGTCACCTATGCACTTAACTCTCTTATGCCTTAAAGTCATCAGATAGAGTTTTTTTGGCTCCTTCCTAAACTCTTGTGTGGATCATCTTGGCCCCCCTACCTTATTAATTGCCCTGATAGCTTACTTCCATTTACTTGCTCTTCTGCTCACAGGCCTTCATTGGATTCTCATTGGTGGTAGTAAGATGAAAGATCCACTTTAATATTTGAGAGCTTCTATAATCTGTCTTCAGTTGTAACAGGTTGCACTGTTACTGTATGTGGGGCATTGGATTGATGTCTTAATTGACCATTATTTCATTTATTTCTCACAGATAATATTAAAGTTAGGTACTATTAATACTCTAGTTTAAAAGATAACTATGCTTGGGCATGGTGGCGCCTGTCTTATGGCAAAAAATAACTATTCTGAGGTTCAAAGAACTTAAGTGACTTTTTCAGGACCACTCAGTTTATATGTAGTAGAGTATAAAGTTGTACCTTGGATTTTGCAAAATCGAAGCTCATGCCTTTAACTTCGATAAAATAATGCCTTGAGCTATTAATTCTTTTCTTCATGTTTACTGTCATGGGAACTAAATAGTATACTCCCTTAGAGCAGGAAAATGTCTTTTTTTTTTTAAATTATCTTCACCTCCTTTTTATGTAGTGCTAACGTGTTACTATTTTCAATTTCATCTCTGAGTGAAGGAGTTCATCATTTTCTTTCGCATAGGGAACTCTGATGTCAAATGGTATCACAGTAAAGCTTAGATTGTATATATTGTTAAGTGCTGCTCAATGGGTAGTCCTTCTTTATTGGAAGGAATATGGTTTGGAACTGGAGGAGCTGGACATTAGTATTGACTACCCCTAAAATTAGACATAAATCATTTTCAAATCCTGTCTTGGGTAAATCTAGGGAATTAAATCCTCTGATAGCCACTGTCTTTGCTATCTTAAATAGTCTGATTTTTGACCATCAGTGAATGCCTTCAGACATATGTATTCCATAAATTTTAGGAAAACATATAAGACCTCTAAGAGCAGGAAACCACGCAGTTATGAATCTCAGTATAGTACCTGTATTAAAATGTCTTTACTCTTCAGTTTGGAGTTAGTATGATGCAGTGAAAAGGGAAGTTTTGGGCTTTACCAGACCTATTAAAACCAAAGCACCAATGCATACCAACTCTCTGGATAGCCTGGGAAAATTATTTTATCTTACCTCAATAAAAATTATTCTTTTTCCCACATCGTCCACCTTACTTTTCATAAATAAACCCCTCTAATTGTCTTTAAATTCCTTTGCCTTTTGTTATAAAAGATAAACTTCAAGAGTAGTAAAAGCTTTCCAGCTAAGCAGTCATTAAAGTTTGGAGAGAATATTGTGCAACTGAATGGCCAGTTCTGCTTTCTATATTGCACCTTGAAATTCAGAACCAAATTACCTATGAACCCCTTAAGTTAATAAACAAAACAAATTTATTTAAAACATAGTTAGTATTTTATCTTTAAATGAGGAGAAAACTGATTTTTAGGTCTATAAAAGTGATCCTTGATAATAAATTTAGATAAACTTGAAATTATTCAGCATTCCATGTGCAGAAATCTGGCAAAGGTTTGATACATTTGTGACTTTCTGAGTAGTTTGGGAGCAAAGCATATTCATTGCCCAAATGCAGTTTCATAAATATTCAGATGGTGGGTGATTGTAGTAAATATGGAGAAATATGCAACATGTTATTATATTTCTCAATCAAATATGCTAAACAGTTCTTTCATTCATCGTACTGAATAAACCATCCCAATGTGGCAAATGATTTCTATAAAAAATTCATGTACAGAGTTTGAAAAGTAAATTTGATTAAAAAGAAAACCTCACTCAAGCAATTCATTGAAAAAGTTGCTTTAAATATAGCATGGAGAAAATATTTAAATATTAAGCTGCTCCGAATGTCTTGGTCTAATTGCCTCATTTGCATTCTGCTTAGGTATTCAATCGATCGTCATACTGACCTCGACAGGTTTTTCACTATTAATCCAGAGGATGGTTTTATTAAAACTACAAAACCTCTGGATAGAGAGGAAACTGCCTGGCTCAACATCTCTGTCTTTGCAGCGGAAATTCGTAAGTATTCTCCTAAGGGTTTTGATTCTGGTTCACCAAATATTATCCCTTCAGGGTCTCTCTATATTTTATAAAATGAAATAGTTGAAGTAGATTATTTTATTTTTAATATTTAATGTATTTTTCAGTATTTAAAGTTTATTTGTGGTTACCTTTCTAGGAAGACATATAGGCACATGTTTTCATTTTTTTTTTTTTTGGCAAAATTGGATATAGGCTTGGCAAGACAGCTGGTGGCTCTCAGCAATTCTAAGTATTCCTCGCTCCAGCCTGTCACTCAGTTTTGTTAAACTCAGAGCAGTAGAATCCTTAGAGCCAAGAACTCTGGGTCCTGGTTTACCTGTAGACTAGCAGTTTCTCAAATTTGACCATGTGTCAGATCAATCATGTATTAAAGCTTCGTGCAGCTTGTGGGTACCTTGTTATGGTCAAGCAGGACTCCCAAATATGTATTCCCAGGGCCAGCAGGTGCTGTGGTGATTAAAGAGCTAGATTATCACATGGCCAACTGTGATTGGAGACCCATACTTAGTGGCTTGAAAATCATGCCAGGTATGTGTGTGTTCATGCCCAAAATCCCTAGAGAAGAAGGGAGGAGAAGGGATTGTGGTGTGGCTGTCCCTCTGTGGGGTGATTTTTCACTTTCCCTCTCTCTGGCAAATATACATGTCCTATGGCAAAAAACCTTTGAAAATTGTATTTCTTACAAGTTCCTTTATATATTTTGTAGTTTTTTTAAAAAGGACTTATTTATCTTCCATGAGAGAGAGGGGGAAGGAGAAGTACCCTTAGCAGGGTCCTCAGGCCACAGTCCACCTCTAGCCAGGCAATATCACAGGTGTGTGTGTGTGTGTGTGTGTGTGTGTGTGTGTGTACCCAGCATGTACAGGATGTGAACTTGGGAACTTCCCATGTGGGCTCAGCGTTGTGGAACATTGCATTACTACTGCACAGAGTGACTTGTGGTCTCAGATAGTTCGAATGAAGTTCTGAGGATGTCACTTTGAGAGTCCATTTGCTAGACTAATCCCTGCACTGCCCAAATGGGTGGCTAGAGCTTATTCTTCTCCAGTGCACTTGGGCCAATGTGTAGTCTTCCTTGACATTTGTTGACCGTCTACATTCTTTTCTCTAGACAATCGGCATCAGGAAGCCAAAGTCCCAGTGGCCATTAGGGTCCTTGATGTCAACGATAATGCTCCCAAATTTGCCGCCCCTTATGAAGGCTTCATCTGTGAGAGTGATCAGACCAAGCCACTTTCCAACCAGGTAACAATGTTTTCCTCACCCTGGCAGTGAGCAATACATTTGGAAGTAGAGTTTGTTCTTGAAAGCATCACCTGAAGCTACCTCCCACAGCCCAAGAAGTTTTCAGAGCCTTAATTTTGCACTGAAGCTATGTTCTCTAATTAAAATGAGGTTTTTTAGCCAGCCAGGAACTTTTGAATAAGTGATGTGCTAATGTCAGCATGATTTATTTATGGGCCACCTTTCTCTTTCAGCCAATTGTTACAATTAGTGCAGATGACAAGGATGACACAGCCAATGGACCAAGATTTATCTTCAGCCTACCCCCTGAAATCATTCACAATCCAAATTTCACAGTCAGAGACAACAGAGGTTTGTACTAAGGTTCCTATGCATTCAGAGAAGTAGAAATGGAAAACAGATGGCTTTTATATTGCACCACACAAGTATTTTTACTAATCACAATAATCCTTCCTGTTGAAGAACAAACAAGAAATAATAATGCCACCTCTCTTTTCAAATGTGGGCTCATTTGATGCATATGAATAAGTGAGTCTAATTTTATTTTACATCTTTTTATTGGCTTTGATATTCATGAAGCAGTGGGAAAACCAAGTGGGGAAGCTTACAGGGTCAATATGCAAACAAGTCCATTTATCTTTTTTTTTAAGAGGTTGATAAATCCTTGAGGGAAAGTGTGGCTTTATGAATATTGATATCAAGTAAAGCATTAAAAGAGATTAGTTCAACTTTATAAGGTAACGTAATCTTTCAGCTGGTCTTTTCTTCTATGCACAGTTTTAATGCAATGTGACTGGGTGCATAGCTTGATACCTAAAGGTGGTTGCAGAATTATTGCCTGAGGGGCGTTAAACAAAACATCATTTGTCCATTGTAAAAATGATAAAATTTAATATGATTTCAGCTTCTCCTTTTATCACTCAGAGGTTCTAGACTTGCAGATTATTAGAAGTAAATGTTTTATTGTATAGGCCTCAATGGATGTAGTCCTCGGACAAAGTTGGTGGTAGAGCCAAGGACAAAAACAATGAATTTTTTGAGTTTTAACTATAGTACTGTTTTGCTCTGTGCATTATTTCTTTGTGAAAATTGTCCATGTATACTGTGACAAAGAAGGTCTGAGGAAATAAGGAAACAACTTTCATCGTTTAACACAGGAACAAAAGGTGGTCTTTCTGAAAATAGGTGTTTTTATTAACTTTATCTGTCCATGAACTAGGTTTTAGGTTGGTTGTTTTCCCAAAGACTGAGGACAGACTTATAGGATCTTAAACTAATCTAGTAAGTATAATTTTCCCCATTACTGTAATGCTGTCATCAATACCATAAATCCTAGTAGCTATGTTCCAAGCACCATGCCAAGGTCTTTTTCATACTTTGTTCACATAATCTCTCTCGACACTTAATATCTTTCTATTATCAGTAGATATCCATTTCTTAGATAGTGCAGACCATGTAGTAACCAAAGTCAATCAGCCAAATAGAAGTTAGAGCTGGATTTTAAACTCAGGTACTTAGAGACGACATGCCACAGCCTAAACCACTGTACTTTACTAGATTGATGAGTAAAACACAAAAGTGTGCTCCATGCTGCTTGGAGTTTGAGGAAATATGATTTGAAATTCCTTATTATTTCTTGAACTAATTTGAGCCTTTAATTACGGACATTATAAATAAACACATACCAAATGAGACTGTGAAGTAAAATGCCCTGGGTGTTATGACAGAGACCTTTTCCTCCAGATACCTTGCTTTCTACAATGAATTTGCTCTTAAGACTTTAAGGTATGAAAAAGTTATATCTAGAGCCATGTGTACTAAAAGAATACTGTAAAACCACCCAAAATTTGTTTTGTAAATGATTCTCATTTCAAAATAAAAGTGTTGCTTAGCATTCTCCAGTTTTGTATTCAAGCTAGAATTTTTATTATTATTATTTTTTTTTACCTGCTGTATTTGGTGAAAGTACATATGTAAACCCCTGCAAGAGATAATTCTGCAGAAAACTGAGAAGGATGGGGTAATTTTCAACCAGGAACATGCTCACTGAAGGTGGTGTACATGCCTAATGTATACGGATTTCTTTTCGTGATGATAGTTTTATATAAAACTAGGAGATCTGTCACAGAGTGGGCTGTTAGCAAATGTGTACTAGGTTGGATTAAACAAGATAGTATAAATAGCATTTTCATAATGTATTCTAAGATAGATGTATGTCTGTATTTGGGTTTATGTGAATCCCAGCCTTCACTTGTGGAATTTTCTGCCTTGGCAAACTAGTTTCCAATTGTACCCTGGGTTCACAGACTGCTATTTGTTCCAGCCTACCTTATGTCAGTTTTCTGATGAACAAATACTTATAATAAGGTATTTCATAGTACGCTAGTTTTATGAGTAGTGAGTGATTTACCCTGTGCAGAAAGCTCTGGAGTTCTCACATGCCTCTTATGCTGACACTTCTCTTATTACTTGTCATTTCATTTGTGGTCAAACTTCTGTCATTGTATTGATATCATCCTCAACTTATATATGAGGTCTAAATCCTGGCTTTGTTCCCAGAAATAACCTTGTTTATCCTGGGACAACTCTTGGAAAAAGCTGGCTTTTTCTGACCTTTTTCACTGTGCTAACTTCACCTCCATCACCTACCTTGTTTTCTTTCTTTTTTCCTGTGCAATTATATTTCATGGTTGTTAACTTCTAAAAATATTATACTAAGACATATTGTTCTCTAAGGGGTTATAAGTATTTTACTTGGTCACCATACTTCATAGATACCATCTATATTTTCTTGGAAGAACCAACCTATTGCATGATTCATCTTCCCAGCCCTCTTTTCTGAGAGATTGATCTTACTGTTGAGCTACCACTTTTGCAGGAAATTGCACCATTTTAAGAAAAATTGCTTTATTAACTATGGCAAACAGTTAATGAAAACTCCCATGTTTAGAGCTATTACAGAACCTTAAAGCAAATACAGTCCTATAATTATCATTTAATAGAGTTTCTTTCTACTAGCTCCTAAAAGTAATTACATATTGAAGTAATCCAAAAAGAGTAATCACATTCCACATCCTATTAATAGCCTACTGAGTTACCAAATTTCTCGGCAGAGACTGTTTTCCATAGAAAACATGAGATAATGGTTTATATCATGCTGAGTAAAAGCATCGAGTTTCTTTCACCTCGAGTATTTATTCCCATTATGCCATGTAAATAATCAGTATTGTGTTTGCCTAAAGTCATCGTAAGCATGCTACATCTTTAGAAATGTAAGAGGGAAAGCCTTCTTAATACATACAAGCCTCTTAGTTCACTTTATCTTACTCCATTCTGTAGCTGAGTCTTGAAGCCGACTCAGCGGGCAGCAGGAAAGTAGAACACTGGATGGCTCTTCAACATTTAAGTCTGTCTGGGGCTATTAATATCAGAAATGGTACTGTTTGGGCAGATGAAGAGCTAGTCCGCCCAGGTTTGGAGATGCATTTACTTTGAAAAATATCAGACAGATAGCATCTCTAAAATCACAAGAAATGTGATGGATGAGAAAAATGCCTTTTCAGTGCCATTGTTCTACACAATTCTTCAAACAGCCTCGTAAGGTGGGTGAGTTGTCTATTTAGATCCTATTTTAAATAAGGTAAGAAAATGAAACTGCTGAAGGGTCAGTGACTTGCCCAAGGTCACATTGCTAATAAGTTAAAAAAAAAAAAAGTAAGAGTATTTGGAGGGTCCTGATTAGTGCATTTCACATGCTATAAAATGATAATCTAATAATAACAATTCATAGAAGTGGAAAATTGTGAAATATAATTCATCAATTTAGGTTTCAGGGAAAGTCTGAACAGAGGACAAACTACTTCAATTTTCCATCATAATAACTGTAGTACAATGTGTTTGGGGAAAAATATTATATTTTCCTTCAATTCCATAATTAACATATTTTTTGTAGAGCCACTAGAAAATAAAAACAAGTAGAAAAGATTTAAAAATAATAAAATAACTTGGTCATGTACTACTCAGAAATTATGACTGTTATTTTGTACATTCTTGCACAATTTTTCTTTGCATATGCAACTTTTTTTTAAAAGAAATACAGTTTATAAATACATGTCCATTTTTTCCCACTTACAGATGGGATATATTTTTCTAATCAAAATATTTATTGAATATTCATTTAATCAATATAGTTATACATTATCAGCATTTAAACAACTTATTTGTTTAATTTGCTAGAGAGCACATGGCTCACCAGAGGGAGAGAGAGAGAGAGAGAGAGAGAGAGAGAGAGAGAAAGCACACCCTCATGGAAGATGGTCATACCACAGTCCCTTCTTCATTTCTCCTTTTGGGATTTTCGGCATGCATGCACATGCACACAAATGTTTGTTAAACTGCTAGACTCCAACCACACAGTCAGCCATCTGGCATCCAGCTACTGTAACCCCCATAGCACAGGATGACCTAAATTATATTTTTAACTTCCACTAAAAGAATGTATGCTATCAGTTGACTACTATGTGTAAGTGCATTGTTTTCACATAGCTTTGTCATTTCTCTCAATTATTCTAAGATAAATTGTTAGAGGGGAATTACTGGATCAAAAGCTTTTTTTTTTTTTTTTTTAAGAGAGAGATTTTTGTTCAAGGGCATGTGCACTTGCTGGAGAGACAGACAGGGAGACAGAAAGCAAGAAATCACCCTCTGGGGGGAGGATGACCACACCACAATCCCTTTCTCTCCATTTCCCTCTTGACCACTTGCTGGCCCCCAAGATTTTAAAATTTTAAGTCTTTTCATTATTAATAAAACTCTGAGTTTTTAGTAAGTATTGATTTTTTTCTTTTTGCTCTTATAGTTATTCATGTACATTTTCATATTTTCATTTATCAACTGTGTGCAATTAATTTGTAAAGTCTCTTTATCTATTAATATTATTAATACTTGACCCATCATGTCTATTGCTTAGATTTTCTCAGTGTTTCAATGTCCTTTCAATTCTGATTATGCTGTGTTTTTAAGTATAGATGCTGCACTTTTGTATCAGGTCTTCTTCATTTAATATTTTCCTTAGTGTGAATTTCCTTACTCAAAATTAATGCCAATATTTACCTGTCTTTCCTTCTTTCTATAATAGACAAATATATGTGTATAATTTATATATAATTTATACATACTAATATATTTTTATATAATAAAATACAAATATATTATTATATTTTACTTAGGTGCATATATTTGTATATATTCATATATGTAAACATATGTATATAATATACATATAACCATATGTATATAAATATGCATATAAATATTTTGTTATTATATGCATATGTGCGTAATATTATATGCATGATGCAAACATGTAGATATATATATGTGTGTATATACATACATTTATTCATTTTTTTCCATTTCAACCTTTTAACCTCCTCCTATTTATTGACTATTTCCTAAATATCGCTTATGAAATAACCAGTTATTTCTAACTGCTTTGTAACCCTGTCTTTATTATTGTTTACATAAGGATACCATTAGATTTTTGGTTTTGAACTACTTTTAAAGAATTATTTTCTTCATTTTATTATTATTATTATTATTATTAATTTGACAAGAGAGAGAGAGGGAAAGTATGAAAGCAAGCCGCCAAGTCTGGGACTGGAACCGTGGACGGCCATGTAGAAGTCCAGCACCTTAATCACCAAGTCACCTGCTGGCCTTTTTTTTTTTTTTTGGAGAGATTTTTGCTATAGGGCGCGTGCGCTCACCAGACAGACAGAGAGAGACATAGAGACAGAAAGCGAGAAATCACCCCCCAGGGGGGATGGTCACGCCACAATCCCCTCTCCTCCATTCTCCTCTCGGGATCTTGGGCATGCACGCACACGCGCCCGGCGTGAGTTTTAAGCCACTGGGTCCAGGACGCGAACCACGATCGACTACGTGGGAGTCCAGCGACATAGCCATTACGCTAACTGCTGGTTCCATGCTGGCCCTATTTTTGAACTTTCTATTTTCATTCTACTTACTCTAGTGCTGGTACTATATTATACATATTTTAAAGGGTTGCATACAAATGTATGTTATAACCTACCAGATGCTTTCTCCACATTATTTCTATTTTATTATTATTTAATGTATTGTGGTTATTTTATCCTTCCAGATATAATTTAGAATTATTTGTGAAGTGCCTGATAAACACCTTTGTGAATTTTATTGAGTCTAACCTAAATTTATGGATTAACTTTAAAAGGCCTAAAATTTACAATATTTTTTCTCCACACAGAAACATGGTCTTTCTGTCAAACCAGTGTTTTTATTGCCATCAGGAGTGCCTTGTCATTTTTTCCTGTTTTGTTCTCTGTATTTATTATGAAGTTTATGTTTATGGCTAGCTACTTTGTTTTCAAGGCTGATGAGAACTGAATTTATTTTATTTTTATTTACTTCATGAGAGAGATACCTTTAACAGGGTCTTGCCCTGATCTGTCCCCCAACCCGCCAGCCAGCCAGGATCAAGAGAACACACCTGGCATGTTCAGATTACTCTGGGATCTGAACTTAGGCCTCCCACATCGTTCTAGTGTCACACAGTGACACCCTACACTTTTGCCACTGTGACTGGGCCAAGAATTTCATTTTTAAATTCTGCTTTCTACTCTTGGGTTCTGCGATTTCAATTACAATTAAGCATTTTATGTGGTTCCACTTTTTCTCCTTTTTTCCCTAGAGGGCACTCTGGGCTACTTGACAGAGACAGAAAGAGAAGGAGAGGAGAAAGCACCTCCCATTGGAAATGGTGACACTGCAATCTCCTCTGCTCCATCTCTCCCTTCTTTCAAGATTTTGGACACACATGCACACACACCTGATGTGTTTTAGATGCCACTGGTTCCAGGACTCAATCCATCTGGTTGGCCATGTGGGATCTGGCTGGCTTATCACCATGACCCTCTCCTTTCCTAGTGTATCATTTATGCTCCCCCTCCACTTTTTCTTTCTTTTTTTTAAAGTTTTACTTAATTTATTCATTTTTTCCATGAGTACATATACATACGTGAGAGGGAGAGAAAAATACAGCATCCCCAACAAGTTCTTGACACTGTGCTCCATCTCCAGCCTCAGAAAGCTCAAATAATGGGCACACACATACCTAGTATACTGAGGAAGGTCTCTGACCATAACCCTGAAACCTTTCCATGTTGGTCAGCCTCTCAGAGAGTTGAGTTTTACTGTTGCCACCATCAGCCTCTTTATTTATCTATTTATTTATTTATTTTTATTTTTTAGATTTTTTGCTGTAAGGCATGTGCACTCACTGGACGGGTGGGGGGGGTGAGAGGGAGAGACAGAGAGAGAGTGAGAAATCACCTCCCTGGAGGGATGCTATGCTGCAGATTCTTCTCTATTCTCTTGAGATTTTGGGAATACATAAACACATGTCTGGTGTGATTTTCAAACCATGGCATATGAAACTTGAGCTTCGGTCAGCCATGTGGGATTCCGGCACCTCAACCACCACACCACACATTGGCCCCCTCCTTTAAACCTCGTTTTAGGGTTTGCCTTAGAGTTTAAAATGTATATTTATGCCGATTACTAATCCAAGTTCACTTTCAAATAACACTATTCTGCTTCATGGAGTATAATACCTTTAATAACTATTATAATATCTTTTAGTAACTAAATAATACTTCCTCCTTCTTGTTCTTTGTATAATTAGTGTCATTTATTTCACTTATAGATTTCTCATACTTCTTATTTCTTGAAAATAAGAAAAAGGAGTTTTTATTTCTTCTTTACTTATTCCTTCTTCCTTACTGTTCCTTTGTTTATGTAGACCTAGCTTTCTGACCTATATCATTTTTTGTCCTTCTCTCTGAAGAAATTCTTTTAATATTTCTTGCAAAGCAAGTATACTGGCAATAAGTTCCTTTAAATTTTCTTTGTCTGAGGAAGTCTTTATTTCCCTTTTGAAAGAGAATTCTACAGGGTACGGAATTCTAAGATTGTGATGTTTTTCTCTCCACACTAGGTATTTAACTTCATGGCCTTCTTACTGCAAGGTTCCTGATGAGAAGTTGGATGTAATTCTTATCTTTACTCTCCTGAGATAAGATGTGTTTTTATCTCATATCTTTTAGCATTTCTTAGTCTCTGACTTTTCTGTATTTTCAATATGATATGCCTAGGTGTTTTTTTATTATTATTATTTCCATTTATTATGGCTTGTTATGTTCTGAATTTTGGGAGGGTGTGGTTTAGTATCTGACACTAATTTGGGGAAATTCTCTCATAACGCTTTCAAACATTTCTTCTGTTCTTTCTTTCTTCCCCCGGTATTACCATCACATGCATGTTACACCTTTCCTAGTTGTCCCACAATTCTTGGATATTTTCTTCTTTTTTTTTTTTAAGTCTTATTTCTCTATGCTTTATAGTTTTGGAGGTTTCTGTTGATCTAGCCTCAAGCTCAGAGATTCTCTCTTTGGTCATGTTTTGTTTACTCACGATGCCATCCAAGTCATCCTTCATTTCTGTTAGTGTTTTGAAATCTAGTATGTCTTTGGCTCTTTCTTAGAATTTGCATCTCTCTACTTACATTGCCTATATGTTCTTGAGTGAGACTTTATACATTAGGAAACTTAGCACGTTAGTCATAGTTTTTTTTGAATTCTTGGTCCACTAATTTTAACATCTTTGACATATATGTGCCTGGTTCTGACGTTCATTCTGTCTCTTCAAATTGTTTTATTTGTTTATTTTTGTTTGTTTTTCTGTTTTTTTTTTTTTTCTTTGAGAACACCTTGTAAATTTTTCTTGTCAACTGAACATGCTATGCTGGGTAAAAGGGACTGTCATGAGTAGGCCTTTAATGATGTGGAGGTAAAGTAAGGTGTGGAGAAAGGACAAGCACTGTGAGTAGGCCTTTAGTAATGTGGAGGTAAAGTAAGATGTGGAGAAAGGACAAGCATTGTGTGGTACTATGACAAGATGTGAGACCAGTGGGTGAGTGGTGGTTAAGGAAGCCGGAATCCCATATGGCCAACTACAGTTTGAGTCCCAGACCTGGCAGCTTATTTTGTCATTTTCCCTCTCTCTCGTGTCTCTTACTGTGTCCCTCTATGTTTTGTCACTTTCCCTCTCTCGTGTCTCTTACTGTGTCCCTCTATGGTCAAATTTTAAAAAGTAAATAAAGTTAAATAAAATAATTCCTAAAAGAAAAAAAAAAAAGATTGACTATGATGAGATGTCAATGTTTTGGTAAGCCTGTGCTTTTGGACTGTGAACTTCACAAATGTTTCTTAGTTATTTTGTTTTCTACCCTCTGATAAGGCAGTCTACCTACAGTAGACTGGAGTTGGATATCCTTTTCCCAAGATACTTCGACTGATAAAACTCCATCAGGTTAGACTCTGGTTAGAGTTATTCTCCTAAAGGCGGACCTTGTTAAGAAAACCAGAATTCTCTGATATATTTCAAATTGATTTCTTTTCTTCTTCCCTGCTAATAGTGTGAGGATATTTTTCCTCTATTATTTACTGTGAAAAACAGATAAGAGTTCCTGGAAGTAAAACTCCCAAAAGTATGTGCGTGCGTGTGTGTCTTTTAGTGCTGTGTGGGAGGTGGTGGGGTTCCCCTGGAGTTTTTTTACTTGTCCTCACTGTCTTTCCTCCAACTCATCACTGTTCAATTTTCCTACCCTAGCCCTAGTTCCTGTTGAAGTTTTTACTTGTGTATTTCTGCTTCTGTAAGTTGTACTCTTTCTATCCACCTGTCTGTCTCTCCAATTTTGGGGCAGCCAATTTCCCTGTGACCTTGCTTCTCTTTTAAATCTAAGAGTTGTTGATTGCTCAGTTTGTTAATTTTTTTATTTGCTATTAGGATGGAAAGTTGATTTTCAAGTTTTTTATATGCCACTCTTTACTCAGTAGTTTTAATTGTATATATATTTATGATATACCACTTCAGAACTCTGCTTCCTTACCTGGGCATGGTGCTCTTCAGTTATTTATATTTTTGAATTGACTATTTTGGTATCACCTGTTACTATTTTAATTACAACTTGGCTGATTTTACTGGGTTTTCAAGGCAACTACATCAAAATCCATGAGAATTTACATCATCTTTTAAAAATAGGTGGTTATTTTGTCTCATCACAAAGATTTGCACTTTCAGAATATGCACTAAATAATAGCAATAATCATGATTATTCTTGCTTTAGTGTTATTTTAAGAGGTATATAAGTATATTTGTGCTAAAGTTGCATCATTAAGCATGATATTGGTTGTCAGGTTAAAATTAAGATTTATGTTGTGTGCATGTCTGAGAGGGAGAGAGAGAATTGCAGAGAAAAGGAATGGGGATATGTAGGGAGACACTTCCCTTTCCATTATTATTTTATTAAAATGGATGCTTCACTGTTATCACAAATAATTTCTTTGATTTTAAAAAGCAGATAATATGATTTTATTCTTTGACCTAATGATTTGATGAAGCACTTAAATTAAAATAGCCTAATATTAAACATCATAATTTTAATTTCCAAACTGCTTGTTCCAAGCAGTGATTGTTATATGTGCTATGGAGGAAAGAGTAACCTCAGAGATTAAATGCTTGACTTTGCTCTTCCTGTCTAAAAGGGGAACAATTTTTATATTAATAATTGAATATTAGACATATAATTAATCCTATTACTACTTTATGAAGAACTGTCAATTATTACGCCACTCTTAATTCATGAATCAAGCTGCTATTCTGAGAGAGAAAAGTATTGAATTATAGAAAGCTGGTAGCACAATTGGAATACATCCCAGGATCCCAGAATGCCAAACTTGCATGCTTTGCATGGGTTATCACAACTGAAGTTGGGAGTTTATCAGATCATAGGGTTACATGGTTGTAAGAATATTGTTTTGTTATTTGAACACTAGGGGGAAATTTGAGGAGCTTACAATAAGTTTCTATTACAACAACAAAAATGCTCAAGTTTATTTATTTATTTATTTGTATAGGGCATATGTGCTCAGTGGAGAGAGGGAGAAAGAGAGGGATACAGAGAGGGAAAGTGAGAAATCACCCTTCAGGGGTGATGGTCATGCCACAGTCTCTTCTCCTCTATTCTCTGCGTGGGATTTTGGACACTCATGCAAACGTGCCTGGTATGATTTTCAAGCCGAAGTTCTGGAACTTGAACTGTGGCCAACCATGCGGGAATCTATTGCTTTAATTACTCTACTGATAGAATCCAATACTCAGGATCTTCTGCTTGTCTCAATACTCAGGATTTTCAAGTCAACAAATTATAAGAGCAGCTATTTAGATACCATGAAATGCCTTTCCAGTTTTTATTTTCTCCATTCGCCTTGTTTCTTCTACATTTAGCATCAGTGCACTTTCATCAACTAGGTGTTTTCTAGTTTCCCTATCATAGTCTCTTTTTTTTCATCTTTCCGAAATGAGTTGCTCTCCTATACCATCATTAGGAGTTGGGTATTAGCATTGAATAAGACCCAGTCCCTCATGTTAGAAAGTTCCCAAAAGCATTTCTAAGAAAGTTGTTCTACTGTGAAAGCAGTCAACTTGATACTGTGTATTAAAGATTACCCACATAGGGGCTGGGACTGCATGATAGTCTCTGATAGGTCTGTCTGACTCTGATCTTTTCTTCACTTCACTCAGTACTCACAAATGCCTGATGATATCTCTCTTAAAATTATACTCCGAATCTTCATTTTCTATGGATTTAACTAAAACTTCAGGGGCCAACAGGTGGTAGTAGTGGTTACGGTGCTGAGATTCCCACGTGGCCAACTGCGGTTCAAGACTCTTACCCAACTGCTTGAAAAACACGCTGTGTGTGTGTGTGTGTGTGTGTGTGTGTCTGTGTGTGTGTCTGTGTGTGTGTGTGTGTAAAACCCAAATCCCAAGAGGAACATGGAGGAGAAGGGATTGCAGCATGGCCATCCCCTCTGGATGCTTATTTCTCACTTTCTTCTCTCTATCTCTGTTTCTCACCAGTGAGCCTACACACCCTATGGCAAAAAGGAAAATAAAACAAAACAAAAAAACAAAACGTCATAACTTAGTGAGTACACGACATAATCTACACCTTGTACAGTTTGCTTCTATCTCCTTTTTCTCGATACCTTATACCTTAAGCTCCAGAGGTCAAACCAAGTCCAGGGACAAAGTCTAGTTGCCCAAACTCATTGTGCCCTAACAGATCCATGTCTTTCTCTGTATAAAATCTACTCTCTCTTCTTATTTCTTCTTCAAGTTTCACTATAAATGAAATGAGCTCTTAGATGAAGTCTGCAGACATGTGAGACCACCTTGGTTGTTTTTTCCTCTGTGCTCCAGGAACAATGCACTGACCTCTACCATTTTCCTTATCATTCTGCATTCTAATTACATGTCTCTGTGTCTGCCTAGAATTTATGAAAAGTTGATTGAGTGAATGTGTGAATTAAAAGTGAAAGAGTGCATAGAAACAATCTTTGTAACTTTTAACATTCTTTATCAATTTCAGGGATTAGTTATTATATATGGAAAAAATGGCAATACACCTTTTTTTCTCTTTTATTTCTAAAACTTGCTGGGGAGGGCAAAGTGGAGAGCTTAGCAGATGGCATAGTAGTTATGGTGCTGAACTCTCACATGGCCAACCATGATTAGAATTCCAGACCCAGTGGCTTGACAATCAAGCCAGGCATGTGTGCATGCTTGCCCAAAAATCTCAGTAGCTCCTCCCTGGGAGCGTGATGTCTAACTTTTCTTCTCTCTCTCTTTCTCATGAGTGCACATGCCCTATGGCAAAAGCCTTAAAACAAACAAACAACTTACTGGAGGGTGTGTGCTCACCGAAGACAAAGAGAGAAAAGGAAAGTGACAAAGCAACCCGCAGAGGGGATGGCTATGCCAAATTCCCTTCTCCTCCATTCTCTGGGGATTTTAGGCATGCATGGACATGTGCCTGGCATATTTCTCAAGCTGTGAGGTCTGGGACTCAAGCCACACAGTCAGCTATGTCATGTGGAATCCAGTTGCCCAAACCACAATGCCACCAACCAACACATTTCTGATGCTAGAATATTCTGAGGAAGTCATTCACTGATCTTTTTCATCCATTCATCCATTTATTTATTTACTTTTTTTTTAAACAAATTTATAGTGGACACTAGGGTTTAGAGCCAGGAAGATCTAACCTTCATATGCATTTATTTTGCTAGTATAATATTCAGAAAGGACCAAGTGGTAGGTCAAATAAGGACTAATACATCCAGAGTTAAGTTTGTACTGTTTAGGAAACAGAAAAACAAAATATTTTCATGGAAAATGGAGTTGGCTGAGTCATGATAGCTAGGATAGATTCAACCTGATTGGAAAATAAATTTCTTTCCATTTTTTTTCTTTTTTTTTTTTCTTCCCTAAACTAAGTTTTATTTTATTTTTGGATTTTGCAACACCAAATAGAATCCAAGTATGCTTCTGATTTTTTACTTTTACAATTTAAGGATAGCCAAACAGATTTCTGTAGAACATTTTCCCCCTTAATTGCTCCAATATGGAGATGCTGTGTTGGCAGATCACAATGGCAGATGTCTTTTAATGTTCTGCCATTTTCACTTGTGTAAATAATTATGCTTCTTTTTTGCCTGAAATTCATCATTGCAGTTTGCCGTTTATCTGGGGACCCACCCCCAACCCAGCAAGAAAAGAAATAGCTTTTATTTTTTGAGAGAGAGAGAGAGAGATTTTTACTATAGAGTTTATGTGTTCTTCAGAGAGACAGAGAGATAGAAAGTGAGAAATCATTCCCCAGGAGCATGACCACTACACAATCCCTTCTCTTCCATTCTCCTCTCAGCAACTTGGGCACACACATACACGTGCCAGGCATGAGTTTTAAGTCTCTGTGTAGGGGATTCAAACCTCGGTTGACTATGTGGGAGTCCAGTGACATAACAATTTGCCATCTGCTGGTTCTGAAAAGAAATATCTTTGTGGTGGAATAACACATCATTCTTCCAAGATTCCTCTGGTCAGAGACTTAACCCTTTGTGTTCATATGAGGGGACTTTCAAAACGTCCATGATACAATTGTATTATGTTTTGATTCCATTTTCCCAAGAGCTTTTTGAAGCCTCCTTATATTCCACCAAATGTTTTTTTAGTTTTTACTACCTTCTTTTTTTTATTTTTTAGAGGAATTTTTGCTATAGGATGTGTGCACTCACCAGAGAGAAAGACAAGAAGTGAGAAATCTCCCCCCAGGGCAGATAGCCATACCACAGATCCTTCTCTTCCATTCTCCTCTTGGGATAGTGGGCATGCATACACACAAACCCAGTGTGAGTTTCAAGCCTCGGAGTCTGGGACTCTAATCACTGTCAGCCATGTGACAGTTCAGCAACATAAAAATTACTTCAACTGCTGGTCCTAGTTTTCACTATCTTAAAATGAAGAAATACTTAGCATGTTCTTTTCTCCTTCATATCCTGCCACCTAGGAGAAAATTATGCTCAAACTGCAGTGAGAGGAGAACTGATTCTAAAGGATGTGGTAAATATAATAATGACAAATCTGTCGATACTAACACACTTCAAGTGTCTCATGTACACATGCCTGAATTTCATACATGTGCATCAGCAATTATTTCTACCATGGTATTCTTTATTATGATTCTTGTTTTGAAAATCCTTCAGTATGAAAGGCATTAACTGAAAGAATGTAACACCCCTCCCCTACCCCCTAGTATTGGAGACATAACACCTATTGGGTTCAAACTTTATTTATTTATTTTTTTAAACAATAATTTTAGGGATCAGCAAATGGTGTAATGGTTACATTACTGGACTCTCAGGTAGTTGACTGTGGTTTGAGTCCTCTACCGAGCAGCTTAAAATTTGCCCTGGGTGCATGTGCGTATGTGCTCAAAATCCCAAGAGGAGAATGGAAGGGAAGGGATTATGGTGTGGCCATCCCCCTTGGGGGATGATTTCTCACTTTATGTCTCTCTGTCTCTTTCTGGTGAGCACCCCCTATAGCAAAAATCTCTCTTGAAAAAAAGCAAAACAATTTTAATAGTTTGAAGTTAGCTTCTTATAGTATTTACTTCATTGTAGCATCTCTTTCATTCCAAAATATTAGAAAATGGAAATTTTTGGCCTTTTACATATTTTTTTGGTGTGTGTGTGTGTGTGTGTGTTTCTGGGAATGCGGTAAAAAACAGGGGTATTAATTAAGGACCCTTGATTCTTGGTGACTCTGTGCCACAATATTTTAGATTTGTAAGAGTTTCTCTTTAATCTGGAAACTCAGTCTATCTGGCTCTGATGGAGTTCATATAAATAATCAGCCACGTTGGAGAAATCTGATGAAAAGGAACTAATGTAATTGTCCTGCAATATTAGGATTTCAGAGTCAGTTGTGTACTAATAAAAATGAAGTGAAACCTGGAGACATTTGAACTCTAGTTCTGTCTGTATTTTCCTTGTTATTGTAAACAGTTCCTTCCTTCTTTGTTCCTCATTTTTCTTTCCTATAAGGTAATTATACTTTCTGCAAATAATTCCCCTCCCACCCCAGGGATTATTTTCTAAAGGGTGCATGTGCTCAACAGACAGAAAGCAAGAAATCACTCCCTAAGGAAGATGGCCATACTGCAATCCTTTCTCCTCCATTCTTCTCTGGGATTTTGGGCATGCATGCACACTCACCCGGTGTGAGTTTTAAGCCACCAGGTCCAGGACTCGAGCCACTATCAACTACGTGGGAGTCCAGCAATGTAACCGTTACACCCTGTCTGATCCCTCTGTACATAGTTTTAAATATTCTCAGGATAAGCTATGTGAAAGTAACAAGAAACAAGATTGCCCATATCATCAGCTTAATAAATGTTGCTTTAGTTGAATCTGACTCAGTCAAACTAAGAAAACCATAATGAGATAGAACAATGAGGCTATTTAGCAAAAAGAAAATATACACTACAAATATAAGAAGCAGTGGTTGGGTTGAGTTTAAAAGTGAAGTATGAGGAGCCATTAGGTGATGTGGTGGTTAAATCACTGATTCCTACATGGCTAGCTACAATTCGAATCACTGACCCAGTACTTGAAAATCACACTAGGTTCCTATGTGAACCATGATTGGCCTTGTGGGAGCCCAGCACCTTAACCACCATGCCGCTTGCTGGTCCCCCAAATCCTGAGAGGAGAAAAGAGGAGAAGAGATTGCAGCATAGACATCTGTCTTGGAGGGGGCAGGAGTAATTTTTTAATTTCCGTCTCTTTGTCTGCTCTCTCTGTCTCTTTCTCCAGTGAGCACACATACCCTATTGCAAAAACCTAAAAAATAAAGTTAGGAATGGGAAAGATGGTACTGGAAAATGCAAGATTAAGAATCTGACTGGGCAGAAAAACCAGACTAAGGTGAGATGTAGCCAAAGGACTATTATTCAGTTATTCTTCCTGCCAACACATGAGACACTATTAAATGCACAAAGATGAGAGATCGTATGAGTGAGCCAAGTCCCTGCCCTCCAGTAGATGACTGTCAGGTGGGAGAGCACATTCTATCACCTTGAGCTGTCAAAGGTACAAAGTGTGCAGTGACTATAGGTAGGTAGACAGTGCACTGAATGTGGAGAAAGGTGAGAAAATGAAGATATACATACAGGCTCTTAATTTTTTTTTTTTTTGAGAGATTTTCGCTATAGGGCACATGCGTTCACCAGACAGAGACATTAGAGACAAAAAGCAAAAAATCATCTCCCAGGGATGATGGACACACCGCAATCCCTTCTCCTCCATTCTCCTCTCGGGATCTTGGGCACACACGCACACGCACCCGGCATGAGTTTTAAGCCACTGGATCCGAGACGCGAACCGACCGTGGTCGACTACGTGGGAGTCCAGCGACATAGCCATTACACTAACTGCTGGTTCCCTCTTAAATCTATCTTTAAGCATGGGTAACACCAGAAGTATGTATTACACAAACTTGAAAAACTGTATTTGAAATTTCTCAGATAGAAGATGGCAAACCTGGACAACAAAACTTAAAATTAATATTTTGAAATGTGCAAAAGAAATCTAAATAATTAAACTTTCAAATGATGTCTTTTTAAATTATGTACTATATATACTTCTGATATTTTTTTTCTGTTTGTTTACTCATTTACTTCCTCTACAGGAATCAAAAACAGAGAGAGATACAGATAGAGGCTCGCCCTATGGGGTCTCCATGCCTCCTCCACCCCGAGTCTTAGCTGAGATCTTGACCATGTGTGTGTGACCAGCACACTCAGGGAGGCCTCAGGACTCACACCCAGGACTTTCCCATGGGGGTCTAGTTGCTTCACCTCTGCTCTAACTCCTGGTCACCTTCTGAAATGATTAACGATTAAAATTCCACACAAACTTTTGAGATACACTTTATACTTTACATATGTGCTTAAATATATTGTTTTTCTTTTTTCTGTTGGCGTGATTGCCACATTTCTAGGGAAAGCAGAGTGGGCTCAGAGGAAAGTAATCAAATAATGATTATTCTGCTAGAGACTGAATAATCGACTGTCTTCAAGTGTATGGGAGCCTTTTATGTGGTAGATAGAACTACTTTGTCTCTGATATCTGAGCAGAAATGATAGAGTAGGTAGATTTGGGTCATAAGAGAACAAAATATTTCCCTGGGAGCAAGAATCGGCCTAGATTTTCCAAACCTTCCACGGTCTCCAGATAGGAGGTCCAGATGGATGCACCCTGTGGCCTTTCTTCGGGCTGATGTGCTTCT
Organism: Tupaia belangeri chinensis; assembly: GCF_000334495.1. Classification (NCBI taxonomy): domain Eukaryota; kingdom Metazoa; phylum Chordata; class Mammalia; order Scandentia; family Tupaiidae; genus Tupaia; species Tupaia belangeri. Next base: position 207,046 of record NW_006159569.1, read on the forward strand.
CAGAAAACAGAGACTGCTCAGCTTCAGAGGAAAGCTGGATAGAGGACAAGGAGCTGCAAGGAAGAGCTTTAGGGAAGCTGTCAGGATGACCTATCTCAGCACTACAGGTCCAACCACTCCTTAAATCGTGGTGAGAGAGACAGAATGTGCTGGTCCTCTGCCTCAGTGCTTTCTCATTTCAAGCACGTAACATGCAGGGACTATGCTCAGCTATCATCCATTTTGTCCTGTTCCTGGTTTATTTTTATATTTTTGGCTGTGTAAGACTGGCATCTTATGCAGTTTAATTACCAAGGGCTATTTCGCCATCATACTTTCTACCATTTTCTTTTTTTTATTTTTTTGCCATAGGGAGCGTGTGTTTGCTGAAGAGAGACAGACAGTGAGTGGGAAAGTGAAAAAATCACTCCTAGGGGGATGGCCACACCACAATCTCTTTTCCTCCATTCTATTCTTGGGATATTGGGCACATACACACAAACACACCCAGCGTGATTTTCAAGTTGCCAGGTCTGGGACTTGAACCATGGTTGGCCTTGTGGGAGTCTAGCACCTTAACCACCATGCCACTTGCTGGCCCCCATACTTTTCTTTTTTAATATCAAATTTTATCTATTCCTCTACTGGGCTATATTATAATCAGACCCCTTGAGTTTGTACCCTCAACCTGGTGCCAGGGAGACCATCATTATCAAGAATCTTTACAATGTTAGGGTAATAAAAAAAAGTGCATAGGTAAAAACAGCATATAATTAGGAGTCTAGCTAGGCCTTACACAATTTGCTTACAATATATATTACTAATTAATGGCCTTATTGCAAGTTTTTGCCTAAGTGGGGGAGAAAAAAATAGAACTGGTATACATGTTTGTGGCCAGAGATGAGAATATTGCATGTGAAGGTGCTTGAAAATATCTTTTCAGGGAGATTGAAGATCATGAACTAGTTTCTTATCTCTATGGATGAGTTTTTTTTTTTTTTTTTCTCTCTGTCTCGGCAGCCCAGTATGCAAGCACACACATTTAGGGTCATTTTCAAGATACTGATCCAGGATTCAAATAGCAGAATCCTGTAGCCCTTGTCCCCCCTGTCACCTTTGGCCCCAATTCCTTCTCTTTAGGTAACTGCATTCACTGATGTAATGACATTTCCAAGAACTCACTTTCCTCTTTGCCAGTGAATTTTTGTTTTCCCTCATCAGTCTATTGCTTAAAGAGAGGAGCTTCCAGAAAAGAAGTAGTATTTACTGGGTATGTTCAACAGGCTGCTACTATGCTAAGTTCCTTTATAAAGAAATCAAATTTAACTCTAGAAATTCTTAGTTTCAAAGATAAGAATACAGAAACTCGAGTTGCTTACTTAATATATCTAAAGCTGGGCAGTTAATCTGGAGAAGATTCAAGAATGAACACTAGGTCTATTTGACCCCAAGGACTCAGTCAGGTTTTATATAAGACTCCTTAGTGGTTTTATATAGGAGACAGATCTGTGAAATCTCTTGATGGAAATGTTTTAATTGCTAGAATATGTGTCTTTTTCTACTAACTAACCATCTTACTTACCACGTAGTCAAACTGACACTTCCTTGAAAATGTGTCCTCATTGAACCTCTGTATTTCTTGGGTCCCCCACAAAACCTTGGGACAGTAAATATATATGTCCAAAGTAGGACAGACCTCTAAAAGATGGATAGAATGGCAGGCTTCTTGAAATAATTTCAGAGAATCTGTTGTCAAACCTGGGATGCAAAGTCAGCTCCTAATAAAGAGTTTTGTTATGGTTGTTAGTCTGTTTTCATTTCTTTGTCTATATTTTTCTCATTAAGTTCCTGACCATAGTGGCTCTTTTTCTTTTCTTTCTTCCTTTCTTTCTTCCTTCCTTCCTTTCCTACTTTCTTTCTTTTTCTTTCTTTCCCTCCCTTCCTCCCTCCCTCCCTCCCTTCCTTCCTTCCTTTTTCTCTCTCTCTTTCTTTCTCTTTCTTCCTTTCTTTCTTCCTATTTCTTTCTTTCCCTTTTTCTTTCTTTCCCTTTCTTTATCTCTCTCTCTCCTCCCCTCATCCTTACCTCCCTCCTAATTTCTTTCTTTCTTTTTACATGCCAGGAGATATACTCATTTGCTAGAGTGAGAAAGAAAGAGAAAGAAAAATGGAAAATGTACCTCCCAATGGGGTATGGTCATGCCACAACCCCTTGTCTTCCATTTGTCTATTCTGTTATGATTTTGCGCATGTATGCCCACGGGCCTGGTGTGCCTATCAAGCTGCCAGAGATGGGATTCAAATCACCATCAACCACATGGGATCCAACTCTCTTAGCCATTGGTTTCATAGTGGCTATTGCTGATGAAAACAATGGGTGAGAGTAGAGGACAAGAAAGGTCATAATACTGAATTCTCTAAAATGTCCCTTTTGGGAGCACACAGGTAGTGTAGATTAATGAGTTGAATTTCCATATGGCTGACTATGGTTTGAGTCCAGACCCAGAGGCTTGAAAATCATGCCAGGCACATGTGTGTGTATATGCACAAAATTCCACAAGCAGAATGGAGAAGAGATTGTAGTATATCCACCCCCTCCCCTGTGGGAAGTTCTCACTTTCTCTCACTCTATCTCTGTCTCTTTCCAGCAAAAAAGCCCCTGTTGAAAGAAAAATCACACTCTCATTGGTGCCAAGCAAGTCTATTTGACACATCTCCAACCTATCATGTTTGCTCTTTATCAGTTCTTCAGCTCTGGAGGGTCTTAGTGCTAGTGTTGAGTTTTCTCATAAAAGAGTTCCTTGATACCTCTAGAAGACAGCAAAGAAGACAAACACTGGTTTTTATCACCTCATTTAGTTCCAATAATAGCCCCATGAGGCAAACTTGATATCAACCATTCTAATGTTAAAGATGAATTGATGATAGACCAGCAGATGGTGTCATTGTTAAGTTGCTGGATTTCCACATAGTTGACCGTGGTTTAAGATCCAGATCTGGCAGCTTGAAACTCATGCTGGGTGTATGTGCCTGTGTGCGTGAGTGCCCAAAATCCAAAGAGAAGAGAGAAGAAGGGATTGCAGCATGGCCATCCCACTTGGGGGGTGATTTCTTGCTTTCTTGCTTTCTGCCTCTCTGTCTTTCTGGTGAATGCACACACCCAATAACAAAAATATCTCTTAAAAAAAAGATGTATTGATGAGGCGCTACTTGAGAACAATTACCCATTCTAAAGCATGCTATTAGTATATGGTCAAGAAGAGACGCTTAGTCCATTTTTTTCCCACCTCTTAAACTGATCTTTACAATCCATATATAAAACACGTTGTACTAGGAGAGATTTTATAAAAACTTCTTGATATTCTTCTGATCTATCACTCAGAGATTGTAAATGGTTCAGTCAGCTTGGCACTTTGATGAGCTTTTATGTAAAAGTTTCAATGTGTCTGAAAAGACAGCTGTTCAGAATATGAAACGTCTTGAATTGGTATGCTGAGATCATACTCAGACCCATGTTTTCCATTAGTGTTGGATTTTCAATTACCTTCATGTGTAAGTCAGCCTGCTGAGATCTGGAGGTGCAATCTTGCATGGATGGCACATTGAAGAATAGAATTTAAATTATGGCTTTCTCAAGTTTATAGAAACAAAAACACTACTTTATCTTTCAACCACAACATCATTAGTAATAGAATAGGACTCAGTCGGTAAACCAAGTAAATGATTTACTTGGGTTGCCACTCAGATCAGAAAGTTATATGTGACAAAGTAATATAATTAATATGCCTGCCTTTTACATTTTTTATTATTTTTTTTTCCTAGAATTTTTGCTGTAAGGTGTGTGTGCTCACTGGAGGGAGACAGAGAGAAGGAAAGTGAAAAATCTTCCCAGAGGGGATAGCCATGCTGCAATCCTTTGTCCTACATTCTCCTCTCAGGATTTTGGGCATGTATGCACACATGCTGGGCATGATTTTCAAGCTGCCAGGTCCAGAGCTTGAACCATGGTGGACCATGTGGGAATCCAGCACCTTAACCACTGTGCCACCTGCTGGCCCCACTTTTAAAATTTTTGTAATACTTATTTTTATTCTGATGGTACTATTGACATTTGGATCATTAAAATGAGGTAGAGATTGTGACTTTTCATTCGTGGAAGTCTTATTTGAACGCAAAATAATTTATAATGAGGAAAAATGTTTTATAGTAATTTATTATAGATATGCCATTTTTTGTAATTGCTTAGGAAGGAACAATGATATAGCCTACAACAGGAAAAGAATAGGTAACTGACTTTTATTTGACTAGTTTGCTTTTTTTTTCTATTTTCCATAGTATAAATAATTTTCATTGAGGAAAGGAAGAAAATATATGATAGGAGCAATATGTGCTAATCATATGAAATTCCAAAATTACAGAAATGAGGCGTAGCTCTTCTGGCCTGTTTTTATTGAGATGTTGGCAGTGAAGGGCAGACAATCTAACCTTACAAGGCCTGCCAAAGCTGGTGAATACATGTACCTTATCTTCTTCATTTTTTTGTGTTTTTTTGAAGAGAGGTTTTTTTTGTTTGTTTTGTTTTGTTTTTTTATTGTGGGGTGCGTGCACTTGCCAGAGAGACAGAGAGAGGGAGACGGGGAGACAGAAAGCGAGACACTACCCACTCAGGAGGGATGGCCACACCGAAATCCCTTCTCCTCCATTTTCCTCTAGGGATCTTGGGAACACACGTACACATCCCTGACATGAATTTTTTTTTTTTTCTCCAAGTCTGGGATTCGAACTGTGGCTGACTACATGGGAGTCTAGCAATGTAGCCATTATGCCCTTTGCTGATCCCTATATACCTTACCTTCTGCAGTACTTAGAATGTCTGCTGAGGTTTAAATGAAACTGAATCTGCACACACACACACACACACACACACACGTATACACAAATACAATCGGCCTTCGATCTTCACAGATGCAGAATGCAAGTTCCAGAGGGCCAACTGTACTTTCACTATTTATGTGGGACTTGAGCATTTGCAGATTTTAATATCCTTGGGAAGTCCTAGGACCAATCCACCATGGAGAGCAAGGGACAACTATATATATCATATCATATCACACCATATTTCTATCCATTTATACCTATATGTGACCTCACCAGGAATAAATGACATTTTCTTTGTGCTAAAATATATTAATTTAATTTTGAGAGTCTAAAATATTTAAAGCCTTCCTGCTTCTGGGCCATGATATTAGCTGTAACACTCACATTGTTATACATTACTGATTCTTAAACCACAGGGACAGACCAAACCAGAGCATCATTTTGTGTATTTGTGTGTGTATGTGTCTGAGGAAATATATATATGGAGAGATTTGGTGGAAAATACTAAAAATGTCTACTGTTTTATACTACTACTATTCCTCTTTTCCCAGAAAATACGTCCTAGAAACATATTTTTGGTTGGAACAGATATTATAGTGAGAAAGCATTTTAGGAACAGAAGTTACAAAAGATAAAGGAATACATGAAAGCCAACATCTGGAATTTTGGTTAAACCTTTCCCAGAACACACTTATGCCATTTGTTCAATAAATATTTATTGAGATCTGCTGTGTTCCTGGCACTGGAGAGACCGAGATGAATCAGATAAAATCCCCTATTCACAAGAAGCTCTCATAGTTTTGTAGAGGTCAAAGTGGTTATGTACACAAATCATAACAAAAGACTGAGATAACCTATTTCTACAAGAATGCATAGTGTGATGGGTCCTAAAGAACGTGTTAGGGAAGGTCTCTGAAGGCCTCCTGAAGAAATTACTTTTATTTTTCCTATGAGAGACAGAGGAGATGGAGAGGTAGGTGTTTTCAGCAGAGCACTAGAGAAAAAGAGACAGAGAGAGAAAGGTATTTTCTTTTTATTTTATTTATTATTATTCTGTTTTTACATTTAATCACTGTAAAAACAAACCAAATGCATTTTCCCATCCTGAATACACTGTATATCTGTTCAGTCAAAGATATTACTATACATATTATCAACAACTTTCCATGTTTGTGCCCCTTAAATATTTTGCTTCTTTCTTTATCCCCTTGATTCCCTCCCTCTCATCCTTTCCTATTTTCCACCCTCCTCTCACACTGTCTCTGGTATCTGCAGTTGCTTTCAAGGCTTTTACATCATCCAGTCTTTCAGTTTCTGTCATAGAGTCCAAACACTCCATATATATTGAGTGGGGACATACAATGGCTCTCTCTCAAAGGAGTCCCACCAGGCTGCGATCCTTCCTCTCTAGCATCCCAGCCAGCCAGGACTACAGTTGCCCAGCATGCACCTGGGTCTGTGTGGAATCTGAGCTCAGACCTTCCAAGTGGATCCATCCTTTAACAGAATCACTCCATTGTCCGTGCCATAAAGGGATGACTTTTGAATTCCACTTTGAAGCTTGAGGAGTTCAACTGTTATGATAAAAGGAACAGCTTTTTCAGGCCAGAGTGCAATGGATAAAAAGACAAGGCACAGAGAAGGACATTGTGTATTTGGGGAACAGAAGTGGGTTCTGCATGTTACAGACTGTTCTGTGATGCCCTATAGCTGTGTCTACGATTACAGAGCAAGTAGGAACAATTCTATTGGAAAGGAGCAGAGTGTGAGCCCAAAGGCAAGGGGAAATATAGGTTAGGGAATTATCTGGTAGCAAACTGTGCAAAGAGAGATGGTCTGTGTTGTGTGTGCAACAGAGAAACTTAGAATTATTTTAAGCAGGAGGTATAATGTGTGTAACTGGGTGGCTGATGGTATTTGAATTTCAAAGAAACCATAAATCTGCTGCAAGGTTTGTAAAATAGTTCCTCTTTAAAGCAGATATATTCCTTTGGGATTCATGTGTAAGTCTATTGTTGGACAAGTTTGAGGGCATATTTAGAATGATAATAGTTAATAGATAATAATTTTTTAAAAGTACCAATAAAATTGGGCCAAATGTTGGTCATGAAGTGGGGAAAGTGAAAATACATAAAAGAAGCTTTGTGCTACTTCTTCTCGCCCTCCGATATTTAATTATGTCCGACATTAACTGCAAATAAAGTATACAGTGAAAACTCATTCTTTCTTATGGTATTTGATGAGGAGGGGCAAAAAAAAAAAAAGGCAGAAAATGGTGTATTAGATTGCCATTGAAGGCTTGGTATCAAAAAAGAAAAAAAAAGGCAATTTCTGAGTTTTGTTCCAAAATGCAGAGAGATTATTCTGTGCTCCTATCATGCAAATGAGTGTGGCTGCTATAGGTACTTAGATAACAGAACAAGTGGAGAAGATTCTGATCCTTAACCTTTGGAATGAGAAGAGTGCCCTCAAATCCACCAAGCTGAATGCCACTGTGATTTGAATAGTCTTGATATGAGAGCACGCTTTGTCTCCCTCTGTCAACAGATAACACTGCAGGAGTTTATGCCCGGCGTGGAGGGTTCAGTCGGCAGAAACAGGATCTATACCTCCTGCCCATAGTGATCAGCGATGGTGGAATCCCACCCATGAGTAGCACCAACACCCTCACCATCAAAGTCTGCGGGTGTGACGTGAACGGGGCACTGCTCTCCTGCAATGCCGAGGCCTACATCCTGAACGCCGGCCTGAGCACGGGGGCGCTGATTGCTATCCTCGCCTGTATCGTCATTCTCCTGGGTAAGGGACCTCCCTGGTCACACACAGAGAGGAGCTTACAACCGGTTGCTCATCTCTTGAAACATATTTCCTAGTTCAGACTTGTTCCCAAGCCATTCTACATATGGTGAACACTGTTTAGAACAAGAGAAAAGGGGGTACCTGTTCTTAGGCATTTTATGATAGAGTAGGGGGAAAAGACAATTTAACAAGTAGTTACAGTGGAGGAGAGGGAAGATTTTGATGAGCATGTTGTAAGGCATTGCAGGACTAGATAGCAAAGGCCATCTGGGGGCTAGAGGAACATCAGAGAAGATTTTGCACAAGAGGTTAGGCAGAGATCTGCTATATAAGCAAGGACTTAGCCTCATGATAGGAAGGAGAAGGTCTAGGGATAGAAAGGGCAGAAAGAGCAATCACAAAACTAAAAACAGTATGTGAGGGATTCAAAGAGCTGGAAGAAGGACGACACTGGTTCATCATCCTTCATCTAATTGTTACATGTAATATCATTGGGCATGCCTTAGCTTATGGGAATCCCCAGGAAGCTTCTCTCATATCAGCCAGCTGAATGCCTCTGCTCTGCACTCCTATCCCCTCTGTGGTTTACTCTACAATAATGGCAATTTACTGATGCCAATAATAGCTACTTTGCTGATCTCAGAAAGCTTGGATCATTTGCCCTAACACTTCTAAACTAGTGGGTGATAAAAATTGGGATTCAGGCCCACGTATGTCTGGCAAATCTATGCTTTTTCCATGATGTTTAGTTCCCCCACTAAATAAACTAATGGAGCCCAGTTCTACCAGAAAGAACCTGGGAGTTCAGCTCAACAAATAGTTATTGAGTATTGCCTGAGTACCGGGGGCCCTACGTAGGTCCCATAAGATGACTAGAAAGAAAGTGTAAGATTTCTGTGCTCAGTAGGTTTACAGTTTGTCCAGGAAAGTAGGCATGAACAGATGAGTTCATGGTGAGTGCTGTGATAGGGAGGTGAGCATGGGCTTGTGAGACAGAGTAGCAAGTACCTAACATTGCCTGTAAGGTCAGAGACTCCTTCCTGGAGTACATGAAACATACGTCACAACTGAAGAGTTGTCCCACTCATGAAGGGGGATACAGTGGATGGATATTCCAAATAGAAGAAACAAAAGGTAAAAAAGTCCTAGAGAATTAATAACGAGGGATCTGGAAGTATAGACCGTGTGGGCACGTTATGACGACGGTAACGATAGGGTCAGGTGGGTACATGGAGGAGGTGCCAATAGCCATCTAGTGTCAGGATGAGATTCCAGGAAACATTTCTATGATGAAAGATAATGAGTCAGCTAAGTAAAGAAAGTGAAAAAGAGCAGTTGAGTGGGCAAAAGTACTGCCAAGATCAAAGCACAGATCTCTGGGAACCTCATAATGTCTAGGGCAAGTCCCTCATCCTTGCATCTTAGGGTGAGAGTGGAACCAGAGGGGCTCTCAGTCTGCTTGCTAAATTCAGCCACAAATATTTGCTTCAGTCTCAGTGAGTATGTGGGAGTCTTCTAATGGAACACTGTAGAAGTCTCTTGAGGGTGGAGGCAGAGGGAATCAATAAAGCGGTAAGTAGGTCTGAGCTTTCCTTATAAAAGATTCTGCTCACTCCTCTCAGATTGCTGAGGCTTAATGGAATCCCCTCTCCCAGGGAAGAGATGGGATTACCTCATCTGGAGTTTCAGCCCATGCTATTTTCTTATGTCTAAATAGGGGAACATTTGTCTCCTGGGAGGATCATTATAAACTTCCTGTCCTCTGTTCAGGGATCTGAAGCGAATACAACCATGCTGATGATAAGATGACTTAAGTTAGACTCAACACTGTTCCCCAGTCCTCTGGGCAGGATCTAGTCATCATCTCCTATAAGAAAGTAGATTCTGAGATCTCTGGATATCCTTATTCTTAAACTTTAGAAAGGAAGCTGCCTTTCTTTGCCAAGGGAAACTAGCACTAGTCACTTTTAAGAAGCTGTAGACCAACAGATTTTGAACATTTCTAAATCCTAAGAAGATGACTTCTGAATAGTATCTGGATTCATTTGTCAAATGGTCAAAATAGTGAAAGTCTGCCACATTGTCAGATGTCATTTTTTCATGGCAGCATTTTACAGAAGAGCCACAAGCAGGTCAACTTTACATATCATTGGGGACTCTAGGAAAAACTCTCATTTTCTCGTTCCACTTCTGAAGCATTTGTTGTTTATGGTAAGCAGAGTTCCTCTGGGAAAGGAATCCAGGAATACTGGGGTTCCCTAAGCTTACTTTCTTTCTCTTTCCC
>NW_006159569.1:217284-228399 GCF_000334495.1 Tupaia belangeri chinensis
TTTCCCTGTAGTCATCGTGGTCTTGTTTGTGACCCTGAGAAGGCAAAAGAAAGAACCACTCATTGTCTTTGAAGAAGAAGATGTCCGTGAGAATATCATTACCTATGATGATGAAGGGGGTGGGGAGGAAGACACAGAAGCCTTTGATATTGCCACCCTCCAGAATCCTGATGGTATCAATGGATTTATTCCTCGCAAAGACATAAAACCTGAATATCAGTACATGCCTCGACCTGGGCTCCGGCCAGCGCCCAACAGCGTGGATGTGGATGACTTCATCAACACAAGAATACAGGAGGCAGATAATGACCCCACCGCCCCTCCCTATGACTCCATCCAAATCTATGGGTATGAGGGCAGGGGCTCGGTGGCTGGGTCCTTGAGCTCCTTAGAATCTGCTACCACTGAATCAGACTTGGACTATGACTATCTACAGAACTGGGGACCTCGATTTAAGAAATTAGCAGACTTGTATGGTTCCAAAGACACTTTTGATGACGATTCTTAACAATAACGATACAAATTTGGCCTTAAGAACTGTGTCTGGCGTTCTCAAGAATCTAGAAGATGTGTAAACAGGTATTTTTTTAAATCAAGGAAAGGCTCATTTAAAACAAGCAAAGTTTTACAGAGAGAATACGTTTAATAAAACTGCAAGGACATCAAAGTGGTAAATACTGTGAAGTACCTTTTCTCACAAAAGGCAAATACTGAAGTTGTTTATCAACTTCTCTAGAGAAAAACCACTTGGCATACAAAATATTTAAGTGAAGGAGAAGTCTATCGGTGAACTTACAATGAAGGGAAATCGTTTATGTGTTATGAACATCTAAGTCTTCTTTTTTTTTAATTTGTCAAAGAAGCTTCCACAAAATTAGAAGGACAACAGTTCTGAGCTGTAATTTCGCCTTAAACTATGGACACTCTCTATGTAGTGCATTTTTAAACTTGAAATATATAATATTCAGCCAGCTTAAACCCATACAATGTATGTACAATACAATGTACAATTATGTCTCTTGAGCATCAATCTTGTTACTGCTGATTCTTGTAAATCTTTTTGCTTCTACTTTCATCTTAAACTAATACGTGCCAGATATAACTGTCTTGTTTCAGTGAGAGACGCCCTATTTCTATGTCATTTTTAATGTATCTATTTGTACAATTTTAAAGTTCTTATTTTAGTATACATACAAATATCAGTATTCTGACATGTAAGAAAATGTTACAGCATCACACTTATATTTTATGAACATTGTACTGTTGCTTTAATATGAGCTTCTATATAAGAAGCAACCTTTGAAATAAAAAAAAGATTCTTTTTTAATTCTGGGTTTGATTCTTAACATTGGAAAGAAAATGAAATATTTCTAGTGATCCATTTATATTTCCAATTTAATTGTGATCTTTTAATAATCCTATTTATGATCCATTATAGTCTGTCTGCTGCTTTTATTGTTTATTTAAATCGAATATGTTTTACCAATGTTTTTTCAGACAAGATTCTGTAACATCATGTAAAGCTTTCTTTGTATATTCTCGGTGTTAGCCTCCACGCTTCTCTTCACACACATCTTCTAAAATGGAAGGATGTTAAAGATCTAGGTCAGTCTATGATTTTGCAAAATGTTATATAATATGCATTTATCTTGTATATCAGTAATTCAGTGGTTCGGAGAGATGACTCCCAGAGGAAATGAAACTACCAGAGCTCTAATGCTCAAGGTGTAGATGTTATGTCCCACACCGAACATTTGATGGTTGGGGACTGAAGTGTCAAGAATACAAACTTGGCCCAGCCTCTGATATTACTCTATTTTTGCCAGGCAATTGTGAGACTCTGATGGTTGAAACTTCTTATTTTTTCTCTTGTAATTTTGACTTACGGCATTTTAAGTTTTGATAAGAGAGCAGGCAATTCATTTAAAAAAAAAAGTATTTTTAGGACATGCTTTGGGCCATAAGCTCAGAATGAAGGCAGGGATCAGGTTGGATTCTGAGGGTCAATGCTGTTTGACCCATGAATATGCCTAGAATCGACTGCAGTCTCATCTAGTTTTGGGGGGATGGGGACTTAAGTGAAGGACAAGTCACCTGTGCAGTCGGGCCAAAGGTCAAAACGTAGCAATACTGGGGGAAAGACCACACAAAGTCAGGCTGGGCGTGCTTTGTCTCTTTCCCCCTAAACACAGGGCACATGCATTTTTCTTGGATTGCAGACAATTTTTAGATTATTTTTTTTCTTTATTGTGAAAGTTTGTTTCAAGCATTTCTTGATATCCTGTTACATACTATTTTTATGACTCAGTAAAAAATACATACAAAGAGAAATGTTTTTATGAAGCACTCCCTTCCATTTTACTTTGCATTTAAATCAAACTGGGCTGAACACTTCAATGGAATAAATTCTGTGGACAATGTCACTTTAGAATCTTCCATTTCAGTGAAGGATTGCACATTCTCAATACTTCCATAATTGCAGGTTGTGTTCATTTTTTATATAGGTTTTGTAATCCAAAGAATATTTTGCTAGATTTGCACAGATCTCCAATTGAATTTGAAATGAGGAAATAACTCAAAAAGAATATGAATAGCACTTAAACAAGCATACAGCTGTAAGTAACCCCATCACCATGGATGATCCTTTTTTTCTAGGAATGTATTTGAATTAGAGTTGACAACTGCATTTTTACATTTTTATGTTTAAGGTTTTTTTTAAAGGCTGTCGATTTTTGAGTAGTTAAAAATACTTGTTTTTCTTTTTCCTTTTTATCTTTACTTTTTTACTTTAAACCTCTGTTGTTTGTAGAACCCTCTTAGAAGCTTGAAAATAAAATGTCTTTCCCAACTAGTGGAGTCCTTTCTCATTTGGAACATATTTCCTTAAAAGCAATCTTAGTTTAAGTGGTCTGTCCTTATTTTGATATAATCACTACTTTATAACATCGATGTATCTAAAAGAAGGAATTGTGCTCTTTTTTTCTTGTCCTTGAGTAATGGGTATTGTTTATGTTAATTACACATTCATTTCTTTATTCATTTTGTCTTTATCAAAATCTTGCTTTGCAGACCCTGGGCTAGTCACTTAAGAATGCAGCATGGATATTGCTGTCTTCCTTAACATCTTGCAGTCCTCTCAGCCCTGTACTAAATATCCATCTTCTGGTTATGTAATCCTCTATTGACCTGTATTGCCACCTACCTCCTCAGACAATGCAACAGAATATTTCCTCTCAGGATGAAGGGATCAAAATAAATAAAAGATACAAGAAGACGATGGTCAGATGTTGAATGTGAGTGGAGGACATGCCAAGTGCAGCAATTCTGAATAGATCTTGTTTAGCTATTATCTCTTATAGGTCAGGATTGCTGCAAAATGATGGAAAAGATAAGACAGCAGACTATCTACCTCACCTGGGGAATGTATTAAAAATACACATTCATAGACCCTGTGTGTGTCAGGTGTGACCTGGTCAAAAGTATTTGAAATTGCTACTGGTTAATTGCGTGACATCCTTTACTCCTTTTTCTGAGGACAATGGAGGTGGGGGGGTGACAACCCAGTGACAAAGCGTGTCTGGCAGAGTGTTGGACAGATTAGGAGCATATAAACCTAGAGGCATTCTAGAAGGGTTTCTGTAAAGGTCAAAATGAGATATAATGAGGACCTAAAATAACTCAGTAAATTGGGGATGGAGAAGAGGAATGCCATTTCTGCTTCTGCCATCAGCCTGGTCTGGGCCATCATCTCTGACCTGAAAGACTGACCCAGCCTCTTGGTTGTTCTCTGCCTTCCAACTTCTTCACAGAAGAGCCAGAAGGATATTTTTAACACACAATTCAGATTACATGACTCCATAACTAAAACCTCCTTTTTGACTTTCTGAAGTCTTAAAATAAATTCTAATTTCTTTATTGCCTTACATGACCGAGGGCCCTGGAAACCACTCCAATTGTATCTTGCTTGGTTCTCCATTCAGTGCACAATGCTCTAGCCATGCAGACATCTTTCAGTTCTTCATAAAATCTGAACATGTCTCTTTTTTTCCATTGAAAGTAGGATACCCTTTGTTGATTCCTTTGCACTGACTACAACTATTTAAACCTATTTTTATTTTTTAGCTTTTTATATGTGTTCTTGTGGGTCTGACCGCCCCACCAGAATGTTAGCTCCCAGAGGGCATCAGTTCTTGTTTTCTCATTTATGGTTTTAGGCCCAGTTCTTTACTGCCCTAAAATGGTGCAATGTGAACAAATATTTATTGAATGAAACAAAGAATCCCGATAAGGCAGATTCATCAGTATTTGATGACTGATTAGAGATTGCCAGTGTGATTTTGAGTTTCCTTATCTGAGAAGTTCAATCAGTTGTTATCTTCATGCCTGGGATTGTGAATCTAAAAAGAGAAGTGGATTTTCTGAGAAAGAAGTTGAATTAAGTTTAGAAAAGAATTTACGTCAGAAGTGTTTGTATGACAGCTAGATGGAACTGTCAAATAGGTCATCAGAAGTAGGGATCTGCAGCAAGCTCACTACAGAAGCACAGTAGAAGTACGGATTAGGGCATGTGGAACAGCCATCATCAAGTAGAAGTTGGAACCTGAGTGACTGTACTTCTTCTATTTGGATTTTCACTGTTTTTTCCCAACCCTGAAGGAGTATTTTAATGATGAAATCCCTTTGGTGCTGGAGAGTAATGCTGATTATATTTTTATTAATAAAGATAATGAGTAAGCATAAACCTTATCCCTGTAGGTCAAATGGTTTCAAAACAAGAAGAGAATATTAATTCATTCACTAACTTTTCTCTTTAAATAGTGAGCTTTTTTGAGCTCGTGCTATATGGGAGTCATGGACCATACCTGTGACACATTCTGTTCCTATGAGAAGACAGTCTGTGATAACATCCTTACCTTACACTGAGGGACATTGCAAACCAGAGAAACTAAACGTGTCTCCAAAGCACATGCAGGAAGTGATGTCAAAGCTAGATGGGAAAGAATCCCAGTTCTCTCACTTTGGTTATGGGAGTTATCCACCCTCACCTTACACTGAAGGACATTTCAGACCAGAGAAACTAAACATGTCTCCAAAGAACACACAGGAAACGATAACAAAGCTAGATGGGAAGGAATCTCATTTTTCCTACCTTGATCGTAAGACTTATCCTTTAAACTTAAGTTAAAGAAGTCAATGGTAATGACTATTCTTTTTAATTAATGACTTAGCTGAGACACTGGCAATGAGAACTTGGAAGGTTCTGGAAGCTCCCCAGCATGCAGATGTGCTCAGTGTATTACTTTTAACAACTATGTGCCATGTAGCTTGACGATGGGATGTAGTCGTAACTCTGAAGGTTCAGTCTACCTTCATGTCCAAAATGATATGTGGGACAGAATCATGAATTGTTCCGCTGGGGTTTACATCTTTCTACACTGTATTTTAAAAATCAAATACTAAATAAACCACTTGGGCATTTTCTAGCTGTTTGTATTATGTTTCATAGAGAATTTTGATATTTTATGCTCTTCATGGAATTAAAAATATGTTAAAAAAATTAAAAGTCAATGTCTGGAGCCTCTGTCAGGTCTCAATAGTTTGGAAGCAAGGCTTGAATTTCTACTTTGCAACCTAGCTCATATAATCATTTTCATGCTCAAAAGCTGTCGTCTTCTGAAATGAAACTTGTTTATTCCTAGTGACTTAAATATGATTATATTGTTGTCACTTTCTTTTTTTTTTTTTCTTGAGAGGTTTGTGCTATAGGGCGCATGTGCTCGCCAGACAGACAGAGAGACAGAAAGCAAGAAATCACCCCCCCGGGGATGGCCACATCGCAATCCCTTCTCCTCCATTCTCCTCTCGGGATCTTGGTCACGCACACACACACACCTGGCGTGAGTTTTAAGTCACTGGGTCCGGGACGCAAACCACAGTCGACTACATGGGAGTCCAGTGACATAGCCATTACGCTAACTGCTGGTCCCAATATATTGTTGTCACTTTCAAAGAATAATAGCCAACACTTGATCATCTCTCACTGGTTCACAAAGACAGCATTGGCCTAAGATTCAGGTTGTGCAGAGCTCAGATATTAGCTCAAGAGTGAAAATACTGGTTGTCGGAATAGTCATGCCATATTTTCTATGTATTTCTATATAAAAATGTGTTATGACTTTTCTGGCTACCAGTAACATATTCTACAAACACTCCTGTGTGTAAAGCCTGAATCCAACACTTAACTAGCTGTGTGACTTTCGATAGGTATCTTGACCTCTTTGAACTTCATTTTACACAAATGTACAATGAAAATAGCAATTCTTACATTGCTAGCAGTGGTAATAAATCAGTTCACATTTCTAGAGCCACTCAGGCAGGAAAAACACTAGAAGGTAGCAATTATATTGTTAGTATTGCTATTATTTTTCCAATCCTAAGCTCAAGAACAATGGAAGGAGAAAATATACCACTTCAGGCTTTCTGTTTCCTCTGACTAGCTTCTTCAGAGATCAAGTCACTCTCTCATCTCCCTCTCTCTTGAACCAACTACAGATTACAGATATTTTAACACATAGTAGTTTAGTTTAGGCATAGCACTGATTGACAATTTTCCCAACTTCGAAATTTGTTTAAATATTTATATAATAATAATTATCTAGTCAATGAATTCACTATGTTTGGCTACAATATGTAGTATAATACTACATATTAAGCAAAAGGCCAAAATCCTTTTAAGTGTTTTTTTTTTCAAAAAACAAATAAATTCACACAATTTTGAATTAAATAGAAGCTATATATCCAATGGTATTGGAAATTCAGATGAGCTTGTCAAGAATTGCATAAGCTTTGACATTTCCAATATAAGAAATTTTGTGTTTGATGTATTTTTGCTCATCTGTTCAAATAACGGTACTCCTTTTTTGAGAGACACTAGTTCTCTCTGAAAATATTTGGATTTGAAGTCATATGATCTTACTTGAATACTACTTTTTAACATAACAATTCTAGTAGGTTAAGTTGAAACACAATTTTTATATTATTTAGCACTCAGGAAATTGGAATTAATTTTACGCTCTGGTAATGCCCCCTACCTCAAAACCTGACTGGGATGTGAAAAAAAAAATAGTAATTAGAATATAAATTTCTAATTACTTTTTGTTATTACTGAGTAAAAGGGGGTCAGTTTAATAACAGTGAGTTAGCAAACTAGTCCAGGACTTCTACAATTACAAATGGTCTCCCAACATGTACCCAACTCTCACTTTTTATAAAAGTTAGTTTATTTTCATGAGGCAGAGAGAGAAGGAGAGAGAAGCAACCCCAGTGAGTTAGTTAATTTTCATGAGACACAGAGAACGAGAAGCACCCTTAATGGAGTCTCATATGGTATTCCTCACCCCAGCCTGCCCAAGCAGCCATGATGTTTGGGTCCATCTGGGAACCAAACTCCAATCTTCCATATGCTCTCCAGTATTGCTGAGCGCTGTGCTACTGGTGTGCCTTTTTAAAAACAAAACGTTAAACCTCTAGCACAAAACTGGTGCTGAGTAAATATTGGGGCAGGAATACAGGAATGGATGGTTAAGAAAAATAAACTCTTCACTTTATGTTCTGTGTAAGCACTCTAAGTTACTAGAAATGTATAAGTGAGAATTTATCTGGGTACTTTCCCTCCCTCCCGTCCACCCATTATACTGTTTTTAATTTGGATTAGACATGATCAGATATCCTACTTGGTTATTCATCTAGCACATACTGAGATCAAAAGGGACCCCAACACACTGAGCCAATCACTGAAGTGGCATCAGATAATCATATGACTCACTAGTCCTGAAAAAATCATGACTGTGCGTCTCATTTTCTTTATACAACAAGATATTAGTAATTAGAAAAAAACAGTAATTAGAAATATAATTTTGTAATCTCTGTCTGTCATGAGTCCAAGAACTCTAGAAAAGATTAATTGAAAATAGAAAAATTAAATTAAATATAAAACTTGCTGAATAAGAAAAACAATTTATTGTGGTTGTTTTGCTGTTAGTTGAGCTTTTCACTACCGCAAACCAGATCTTTCTTGCATCTGTGAATGATTCTGAAGACAACCTCAGATCCAAGTGTCAAGGGACCCTTTGCCTTCTCTTTGAAGACTTTGATCCAGCAGCCTTAGGGTAGGCTTTAAACTTTTTACAGAAGATGGATATTGCAACTTTGTTGTGTAAGGATTATGACCCCAGGGATGCTTCCAACTTCACCTCCCAACTTTACTACATTCTTATTATTCACTAGCATGAAAATAGTGGTCACTGGAAGGTCTGGACTATGAGAAACCTAGATCCCTGTAGTCCACTGTTTCCCAAGTTTGAAAGTACATTTCTGTATCTCTGCTGGTTCAAGAAATAGTTTTAAGTGACATTGAATAAACATACATTTTTAAAGAAAGAAACCATTGAGTAAATCATGTGCACACAGTTCTCTCTGTGTTTGGAATCCACTTCCACCTCAATTGGCCCTTTTTCTGATCATTCAATTTAAGCAGCCTCCCAATTCCTGTCTGCCATGTTGCTCTTCGATCATTCTCTATAAAGTATGTATCTCACTTTCTGATATTTCTCTTTTTAGTGCTTTATTTTTTATATTTAGTCAACCTATGTCTTTTCTAAAATGCAAATTTGTGGTTATATGTCTAGGCACCATAAAAATCTTTTTTTTTTTAATGAAGATTAAAACCTCTATTGAACGTCTTCAGCAGAAATTAAGTTTAGCAAGGATTTTAAAAAGTGGTTTCCTTTCCATAAATTTATTTGTGCAATTTCCTACCATGCTACATGAATGTTTCTACTCATAGCCATAATTCAATGTTTTCTTTTAAAAATATATTTGCTTAGATAAAAAGGTTAGCTATTCAAAAATAAGTATACAGTAAATGAATAGTATGTCTATTACTGAACTATGCTGGTAGGAAAGAAGCATGATGTTGAATCTAGAAATGCCCTGGAAATTTAGATGACACCAATGTTGCCCAACTAGTCCTTTTATGGACAGGAAACTGAAGTTCTAGAAGGTAAACCAACATGATTCAGGATGTAAAGACCCAAGAAAATTATCTAGAAATAAAACATATATCTTCTACTTATGATCTCTCAGTTCTAGGACACCTGAATTCCAAAGAGATTTATCAGGCATTGAGTTGAGTCAGTTCAGATTTTTTTTTTAATTTAATTTAATTTATTTTTTGTTCGCTAGAGGGCCCACGCAGAGAGAGACAGAAAGGCGGGGGGGAGGAGGGGAAAGCACCCGCTTTGTGGAATGGTTCCACTGCAGTTCTTCCTCCTCCATCTCTTCCTTCTTTCAGGATTTTGGCATATATACACAGGTGCCCAATGTTTTTTTCTCAAGTTATCATATCCAGGACTTGAACCATGCAGTCAATCTTGTGGAATCTGACTGCCTAACCACCAGGTCATGGAGCTGGCTCAAGTCAGTTCTTTCAAACAAGTATTGTTTGTTTTCTCTTCTTAGATACAGGCATGTTTTTTCTCTGATAGCTAACTCGTTCTACCTAAATGTCGTTCTTCAGAAAGGTCTCCATTGGCCCTCTTAGGGCCCAGAAATAAATACCCCAAAGACAGGCACTCTTACATGCCATTCTTTGCCTACACTGGGCCTGCCAAAGAATAAAACAATTGCCTGCTGCCCCTTCTCTGAAGTTTTGTCAACTCATACTATATGAAGACAGATTGAGGAGTGTCAACACACCTGGGAAGATTGTATCATGAGCTGTTACCCACAGCCCAGACCCACCCAGCTCTCAGACAGAATTATTTACTCATCTTTATCTGAATACTAAAGACCATTTTATATCACTAAAATTTATGTTTTCCAAAATTGCCTGTATTCACATGTTCTTCTTTCCTATGAAGATGTTTAGGCCACAGCCATCTGGACCTTCTTTTAGTTCATATTTTGTATAGTTCCCACATACGAACATATACATTAAAATAAATCCATACGCCTCTTATTTTACTAATGTGCAGATTGCTAGTGATTCTCAGCCAACCTCAGAGGGGGAATTCCTTCCTCTCTACAACTACTTTATATAAAATAACACAAAAAAAAGACTCTTCTAGCCCCTTATCTCATGTAGATTATGTTTCTTTCACTGAAGTTACTTTTCTACTTTTCACTATAATTGCTGTCTATGTGTTTGTTTTTTGCTTGCATGCACACACACGCACAGACACCTCTCCCACATACGATAATGAAAATTACATGAGGACAGTGGCTTTGTGTTGTATATCTAGAGCCTAGCACAGTGTCTGGCATATGCTAGAGAACCAATAAACAATCGTTGGAACCAATGAGTGAAGAACAATAAGCTTTATCAACACTAGGCTTTTAATTTATAGTTTTGAGTGAGACTTGTTAAACATTTTGTTTTATTTCTCTTCGTTAGGAATAATGATATTGTTAATCAGGTGAGAATCAGAGAGAATATAGTGTAATTGTATTCTTTCCTAGAGTACAGGCATTTCAGAGCCTGAAGGCCAGTTATTGATCAGTAACTGCTAACCTCTTACCAGGGTCTTCCTCTAGCTTTTTCAGGATCTAAAACATTAAAGCATCAAAAAACTAGGTGTCTAGGGGGGCAGCAGATGGCATAGTGGTTAAGGCATTGGACTCCCATGTGGTCGACCATGGTTTGAGCCCTGGGTACAGAAACTTGAAACACTCTGGGCATGTGTGCATGCATGCCCAAAATCCTAAGAAAAGAATGGAGGAGAAGAGATTGTGGGGTGACCACAGTTACCCCTGCAGAGTAATTTCTCATTTTCTGTCTCTCTGTCTCTCCAGGAAGCACACATACCCCGTAGCAAAAAAAATCTCTAGAAACAAACAAAACAAAACTAAGGCATCCTCTCTGCTATAGAACAGCCTTGAAATGAAGGAAATATGGACTGAGGTAAGTTACATGAAGAGCTCTTCAAGACATTTTGGCTCAGAACCCCAGTGTTTAAATCAAAGAATGCTTCCAATAATTCCCATTCTAATGACCCATAAGGATGTTAAGGGAGTTTCTAGTTATTGTGATGATTAACTGGAGAGTTGGTAGAAAGG
>NW_006159569.1:228411-269233 GCF_000334495.1 Tupaia belangeri chinensis
ATTTTTCTGAACATTAAACACATTCTTATCTGCATGGGCGTGAAACAAGCACACAATTCCCACCCTAAAAGATCAAGTGGACAATTTATTGATGGCATACTCTATTCTAGTAAATGGGTCCATTTAATCTTCAGAGTGATTTCCCTTTTAATTATTTGGTATCATAAATGGAACTCCAAATAAAGAATAGATTTGGGCAAGCAAATGGTGTGGAGGTTAAGGTGGCTGGATCTCACATGGATTACTATGCAGTTTGAGTCCTGGACCCAGTGGCTTGAAAAACACACAAGGTGTGTGTGGGTAGGTGCCCAAAAATCCTGAGAGGAAAATGGAGGAGAAGAAATTGCCACGTGGTCTTCCCCTTAGCCCCAAAGGTGTTTCTCACTTTCCCCTCTCTGTTTCTGTCTCTGGCAAGCATGTGCAACCTATGGAAAAAAAATCAAACAAACAAAGGATAGAGTTAAGCACCAGGTTGTAGCACAGTGGTAATGCAACTGGGCCCAGAGGGAAAAGGTCCTGGTTCATGTCTCCAGACCTCCTTGAATACTCTAATGCACATACATGTGCACTGATCCAGGCTGACCGAGACTAGGGGTGGATTTTGGTGTGAAAATATGTTGAGGGTATCACTCTCCCTCTCTCTCACACTCTCTCTCTTTTACTCTCTTCCTGTCTGTCTTTTTCTCTCATGGAAGAAAAAAACAAACTAAAAAAAAATACGTTTAAGATAAAAATTGATAATGTGGAAATGATCTCTTCTGAAATTTTTCAGAAAAGATTATTGATCTTTTGAGGATCCAAATACCTCATAAAAGTGCGTTGTTTGTTGGGAACCAGCAGTTAGCGTAATGGCTATGTCGCTGGACTCCCACGGAGTCAACCGCGGTTCGTGTCCCGGACCCGGTGGCTTAAAAACTCACGCCGGGCGCGTGTGCGTGCCCAAGATCCGGAGAGGAGAATGGAGGAGAAGGGATTGCGGCATGACCATCCCCCCTGGGGGGTGATTTCTCGCTTTCTGTCTCTATGTCTCTCTCTGTCTGTCTGGCGAGCGCACGCGCCCTACAGTGAAAATCTCTCCAAAAAAAAAAAAAAAAGTGCGTTGTTTGTTTATTACAAATGAGTAGAGGCAGGACTCTTCTTGCAGGTATTATCAATGACTATGGTGACTGCGTGTTCCAGTTCTGTTTATTTGTTTGTGATTATGGAGTAATTTTTAAAGTGCCTACTTTTATTCTTCAAAGTGATTCATTATGGATAACTTAAATGGTCATCCTACCAATAATTTTATTCTGTAGTGTGTTGTCAGTGTCATAGGTTTTTCAGTAGCTCATAGAGACTTTTTTCACAACTGAAGAAAGGAGATTAGCCTATTCTAGGGAAAAAGGAAAATAGATATAACTATAAGCTCATTCATTTTAGAGAAACAGTCCAAGCATTTCACATCTAAATGTCTCCCCTCTTTACAGGTATAACTTTTAAGACTGATTTTGGTAAAAGTGATATTTTTGTTTCATTTTAAAGAAACAGTCCAAGCATATCACAACATCTAAATGTCTCCCCTCTTTACAGGTATAACTTTTAAGACTGATTTTGGTAAAAGTGATATTTTTGTTTGTTTGCTTAAATTTTACAAAGGGCATTCACCCTCTGTCACATGGAGAAAGAGACAGAGAGAGTGAGGAAATGAGAAAACACTCCCATGCAGGATGTCCATGATACAAACCTCCTCCATTTCTCCTTTTGGGATTTTGGGCAAGCATCCATTACACAAAAGGCGTGTTTTTCAAGTCACCCTGAACCATGCAGTCAACCATGTGGGATCCAGCCACCTTAACTACCACACCACCAGTTGGTCCTTTAAAAGCTCATTTAACCTTCTTCCCTAGAATATAAAAGAACTGAAAAAAAGTTTGGATTTATATCGCTTATACAGTTTTATGCTCTGTTTGCTCCATTCAACACAGAAGCATACCCAATATGAAAAAAAGATTCCTTAAGTCCTTGAATTGTTACTGAATATTCTATTCTGTGGATGAATCACCATTTATTTGATCACTGAAGTACAAATATTTATTAAACAATTTATTGTAAGATGGACACTCATCAAGGGTCAGAGGAAACAATAGTACCAAAGAGGACAAAATCCTTGACTTCATATGAATGACGTTCTAGTGGGGATATTCTGATGATAATTATGTACTGACACAGGAATATGACTAAACCTTTCATTACAAGGGACATAGAAACAAGCAGTTATAATTATAAGGGAAAATAGGTGCTTCTTTATAGTGTTATACATAGTGCTTAAATTAATATGTCTGTACATAAAGCAATGTGTATAATGCTGATTATTTCCTTGGATGGGTTCCAAGAAGTGAACTTACGAGAAGCAGCATTGGGAATCAAAACATACAAGCAATGTATTTTGGATTTCCAATGCATATTTTCAACTTCTTTCTAGAAAAAACATTCCCGTTTATCATTTCACCAGTAATACAATTTGATTACAGGGGTCCACGTACCCTCATATTTACATTGCTCTAATTTTTTGTGTGTCCTATTATCTCATTTATTAAACATCTAATGACATTTATTATTTCTCATGTTTATTAATATTGTGCGATTATTGTCTGGCATGTATTACCTCGTTCTCTGACCCCTTTGGAGATATGTTAGGTTATTTTTATTTTAGGTTTATAAGAGTTCTTTCTTTGTTAAGATTTTGAATATTATGTTTAACATTTGCTGAAAGCATCTTTTCCAGTTTTATGATTATATTGAATTAGTGTGATTTTAATAATCCATATTAAAAAGTGCCATAAAATCCTTTGTGACATTTTCCTTTTTGATTTCCCCACTGCATTTAGGTTTAAAATTTGAGATTAATTTTTTTATTTATATGTACTGTAAGGTGAGGGTCAGAATCTTTCTCTATTAACTGATATTTAACTGGTGTGGTGGTATTTATTGAAAAGTCTATATTTAGTATTTATCCTTATTAAAGTCATTGTATTAAAATACTATCCTTCCCTAGAAAATATTAAAATACTACTCTTTTCCCAGTGAATTATCATACCACCTTTGCCAAAAATCAATTAATCGTATATGCATGGGTCTATTTGTGGACTCCCTATTCTGTTCCATTGATTTGCATGTCCATCCTTTTACTGATACAGCATCGTCTTGATCACAGGGATAGTATATACAATTTTTTTTTTTTTTTTTAGTATATACAATTTTGAAGTTGCATAATACAAATGTTTTATGCTACTAAACGCATTCCTTCAATAATCCCTACTTGGTCATGATCTATATTAGTCTTTTTAAATGTACTACTGTATTTGGTTAGTTAACATTTTACTGAAGACTTTTGCATTTATATTAATGAAGTGTACTAGACTGTCCTTTGTTTGTAATGCCTTATGGGACTGTGGAATAAGAATGAGTATGACCTCTTAAGATTACTTGAAAAGTGGACCCCTTTTTTCTATTTTCTGGGAGAGCGCATATAAAATTTGTATGCGTCCTACTGTCAGTATTCACCCATGAAGTGATATGAGCCTGGAGATTTCTTTGGGGGAGGCTTTTATTACAAATTCAATTTATTTACCGGAACTAAGCCTGTACAGATTACCAGTTCTTCTTGAAAAAGTACAATGATTTGTGCCTTTCAAGGAATTCATCTATGTCAACCTCATTATTCACTTAATGACTTTAAGTTGTTCATAACATTTTCTTATTTTTCATTTAATATTTAGAGGTTAGTTATACAACTTGTGTCCTCTATTTTACACCTGATATTGGTATTTTGTGCTTTTTGTTTGTTTGTTTTCTTCATCAGTCCACCCAAAAATTTATCTTGTTTTATTACCTGTTTGAATTAGCAGGATTTGACTTTATTATTTGTCTATATTTAATTTAATTTCTCTTGTATCTTTATCTTTTTTCTTTCTACTTACTTTGCATTTAATTAGATATTTATTTTCTTTTTCTTTTTTATAGAAAAAAAAAGTTTAGATTATTCCTGTTAAGCATTTTTTTTTTCTTACAAGATAATGAATGGTAATAATTTTCTTTCAAGGTCTGCTTTAACTGCTCCTATAATGCTGAAATGCTACATTCAGTTCCAAGTATTTTATAATTTCTCTTGAGATATCTTTTTCAACTCTTGTAAAATATTAAGGATTTTCCGTATGCCTTTCTGTTTTTGAGTTTTAGTTTAATTCCATTGTGACCAGAGAGAATGCTTTGCCTAATTTCAGTTTTGGTGGATCTTTTGTGATATGTACTATGGGCCAACATTTGATCTATCTTGGTAAATATTCTACAAGTACTTGGAGATAAGTTTATTCTATTGCTGTAGGGTACATTGTCTACAAATGCCAGTTAATTCAAATCAGCACATAATGTTGTTTAAGTCTTCTATATCCTTACCAATTTTGTGTTTAATGACTCTGTCAATTACTAAGAAAGAACTGTTCACATTCTAACTACCATTATGGATTTCTCTATTTCTTCTTTTAGTTCTATTTATCTTTGCTTCATGGGTTTTAAACTCCGTTACTAAACACATATCCTTAGGACAGTAGTCATAGCCTAACTTTGGTAATATTTTTTGCTGTAAAGTATAATTTTTCTTATGTTAAGAGAGTCAGTTCTTTCTTGGTATTTACATCCATGCTATTTTTTTTATCATGTCCCATTCTTTAACTTTTAAATTGTGTACATATTTACCTTGAAAAGAGGTTACTTGTTGACAATATTACTGTATTTTTGTAAGCCAATCTAACAATCTCAGCTTTACAGTCATCACATGAAGACCAGCAATTCTCATTTTATATATTTATTTTATTATTTAGGTCTTAGAATCCCTTTAAACAGTCTTAAAAATATTGAGGACTTCAAAGAGTTCTTGTACGTGTTTCTTTTTTCTTTAATTTGCCAGAAGGTATGTGTACTCATCAAAGAAAGATAGAAAAACAGAGAGGGAGAAAGCACCCCCTACTGGGATGTGGTTAAGCCATAATCTCTCCTCCTTCAATTTTCCATCATGTGGGGACTTTGAGCATGCATACACACGTGTCCAGCATGTTTCCTAAGCTGCTAGAATTAGAATTCAAACCACACAGTTGACCATTTGAGATCCTGCTCACTTAACCACCACACCATGGGGCTGGTCTTGTTTTCCATATCTATTTATTTTTAACTTGTATAGCTGAGAAACTCAATGTGTATTTATTAATTATAAGCCTATAAGAGTTAATATATAAAGCATATATATATTTGGAGATGACTAAAAGGAATCTTACTTTATTATCCCATTAAAATATTTCCTTCAGTGGGCCAGCAGGTGGCATGGAGTTGGGGTACTGAACTCCTACCTACTTGGCCAAGTCCTGGACCTGATGGTTTACTTTCTCACTTTCCCATTCTCTCTCTCTCTATCTTTGGTCAAATTTAAAATAATAGCCACAAATAAATAAAATAAATAAATAATTGTTTTAAAAAATTTCCTTCAGGTGCCCCTTCAAATCTGCCACACTTGGATGAAAAGTTTGTCTCAGGAGCCAGTGGTCAGTAGACAGAGCATCTTATCTTGAGAACACTTCAGCTTTCCTTATCTCCTCTGACATATGCAGAAATCTTTGGAGTCCTGCCAACATGTAACCTGTGGGTCAACTCAGATCAACATCACACCTCTTTGTCTTAGTTGAGAGTAGAGGTGAAACATTAAATATCTCCCTTCTCACTGTTATTACCTCTTCATTGGGCTTAATCTTTTATAAGATAATTTGAAAAGCTATTGACTGGAGTCAATATGAGCAAATCATTAAAGCAATCTATTTCTCTCTATATATACAAACATACACATACAGTTATATAGTGATAAGTAGTATAAATGTCTTCACAGAAATATTTAGAACAATATTTTATCAAATATCTGAGTACCTAGTGAAATTAAAAAAAGAAAACTATTACAACTCCAATAGCTCCAGGTTTATGTAATTCTTCAAGTTCACAATGCCAAAGAACAAAAAGAGACTCTATTCTTTCATGATTCCAGCAAAGTTCAAGACACAATAACAATTTTGAATAGATTGGTAGTTTCTCATGAATTCATTTCTTTGTCTTTCAAAATGTATGCCTTCAAGTATTTGCATTTAAGTAGTAAACGCGTATTTATATTTTAAAGTTAGAACTCTCGGGAAAACAAGTGATCAAAGGATATAGAAAACAAAAATATCAGTTTACAACATAAATGAGAAACTGTTTCTGTAGGTCAAAATGACCAATTATGGGCAATTTAAATACAATAATAACAAGGAGGAGATGAGAAAAAAGATTTTTAAAAAAAGAGAAGAAATACAATAAAGTTAAAAGTTAAATGACAATTAAATTAAATGACAGGTATTTTCAAGTGAGTTCTTTAAAAATGAGCAAGTAAATTAACACAAGATCAAGGGCTTAATGGTAATTAAATATCAAATGCAAAAAGTGAAAAACAAATCTCAATCTGTATTTCATACCTTTTACAAAAATTAACTTGAGGACCTAACTCATGTGGTATATAACATAGTGTACTAGAGAGCAGTGCTGGAAGGCACATGGCCAGCCATAGGTTCCTGTCCCCAGGTTGGCCTGAAAACATGCTGTACACATAAACAGACAACCAAGATCCTAAGGAACTGGATGGCCCAAAAGGGGATTGTGACCTGATGAAACCTTATTGAAGGTGCTCTCTCTTTCTCTCTCATTTTTTCTCTCATGTGCATGGATGTTCTATCATTAAAAAAAAAAAAAAATTAAGATATGTGGTCAACCACAGTTGAAGTCCTAGTCTTGGTGACTTGAAACTCACATGCATGCATGCCCAAAATTCTGAGAGGAGACTGGAGAAGGGATTGTGGCATGGTCATCTTCTCTGGGAGAAGTTGTTTCTTGCTTTCTGTCTCTCTCCTGCAAGCACATGCACCCTATAGCAAAAATCTCTTTAAAAAATTATCATGAAGGATATAATAAACCTAAGACCTAGATGTAAGTCCTAAAATTACAAAATATCAAGAAGAAAATAATAGAAAAAGATGCTTGACACCATGGATTAAACAAATATTTTTTAACTCAGTCCATAAAGGGCAAATGTTGATCAATTCTACCTCACCAGAATTAAGAAATTCTCTTAAAAACTATTAAAAGAGGGACCAGCAGTTAGTGTAATGGCTATGTCGCTGGACTCCCACGTAGTCAACCACAGTTTGTGTCCTGGACCCGGTGGCTTAAACTCACGTGTGCATGCCCAAGATCCCAAGAGGAGAATAGAGGAGAAGGGATCGCGGCGTGACCATTCCCCCTGGGGGGGGATTTCTCGCTTTCTATCTCTCTGTCTCTCTCTGTCTGTCTGGCAAGCACACACGCCCTATAGCAAAAACCTCTTAAAAAAAAAAACTATTAAAAGAATCTAAGGACCATCCACAGACTAGAGAAGATATTCTCCATCACATATTTATATCCAGAAAAATCTAAGAAACTTTTAAAATTGAATATTTATTTTAATTACCATATTACAAAATGAACAAAAGATTTGAACAGATATATCTCTAAGAAAAATATATGGATGGAAAATAAATGAGGAGAAGCCTAACACTAACAGTCTTATAAAATGTTCAGACATCATCTCATAAGATAAATAACTTAGTGAAACAAAAACCTATGTTCACATAAAACTTTGTATATAAGTGATTATAATTTTTTAATTTTAATGATCAACAAAAACTATAAACAGCCTGAGATGTTTATTAACTGGGAAATGGGGAAACACACTGTAGTACTTTCAACACAAAGAAGGAAAGCATTCATATGCTTAAAAACATGGATAGAACTAGTCAGGTAACACAGTAGTAGTTAAGGGAGCTGAATCCCACATGGTCAGCCTCTGTTCTAAATTCCAGCCCTGGAGGCTTGCAAAACATGCCAGATGTGTGGATGTGTAAGCCCCAAATCCCAACAGGGTGACAAATGGAGGAAAAGATTGAAATGTGACCATGCTCCATTGTGGGGAGGGTACTTTCTCCTCTCTCTGTCTGCATCTCTCTGTCTCTATTTCTGATGAGTGCACAAACTCTCTGCCCCCAAAAACAAACAAATAAACAAACAAACAAAAAACAGATTAATTTCATTCTTTCTGTCTCTCTGGTGAGCACACACACCCTATAACAAAAATATCTCTCTCCAAAAAAAGGCTATATGTTGCATACTGTCACAGGACTTTCTTAAAAAGACAAAAACATAAGGACAGTAAACAAATCAATGTTTGCCAAGGGTTGATGGTGAGGGAGTAGCTGACTATAAGGGAGCATGATGGGTAATTTTCTCTACACTTTGATTATGGTAGTGATTATGTGACTGGATTTATTAAGACTAGCAGCAGTTAGCGTAATAGCTATGTCGCTGGACTCCCACGTAGTCGACCGCGGTTTGTGTCCCAGACCCGGTGGCTTAAAACTCACGCCGGGCACGTGTGCGGGTGTGCCCAAGATTCCGAGAGGAGAATGGAGGAGAAGGGATTGCGGCGTGACCATCCCCCCTGGGGGGTGATTTCTCGCTTTCTGTCTCTATGTCTCTCTCTGTCTGTCTGGCGAGCGCACGCGCCCTATAGCGAAAACCTCTAAAAAAAACAAAAAAAAAAGACTAGCTAAAAATGTGAATTTTACTGTATATAACTTATACCTCAATAAAAAAATTTAGAAAAACAAGTAAATTGCAAGACTGTTTGGTCTTTGTAAACGAGAACATCACCATTCCATGCCATCCTCTCTGTATGCCTCCTGGTCTAGATCTGAAATCCCAGAAGGTGGGGACTCTGCCACTTGGCATACCTATGTGTACTTAACATAGGGTGGGCCTACTGCCAATGGCAGGCAGCTTCTCAAGCTGCCAGGAAGTATTCTTCAGCTCCCATTAATCCCATTAAGAACAAGCCAGTGACTTTAATTTGGATTCCTGATTGAACTATAAACTGCACTCCATCTGCTTCATAGTCTAAGCAAAGAGACAGGCCAACACTTCCTGGAGAGGAATTTGCTTAAATGCTGAAATTGGGGAAATGGGCAGCTGAAGATATTGGTGCCAAAGCTCTGGTCATTAGGGAAGCCTCCTTCAGTCTGAGTGTGAAAGGGAACATTTTCTTGATGTGTCCATTCATCACTCCTGGGTCCATCTGGCATTTGTAAGGGTCCAGAAACGTGTGCTCATACGACTGATAAAAGTGTGTTTCCACTCCAGCGTGGTAGACTTGCCTCAAGTGGTCCTTGCTCAAGGAGAGTTCCTGATGTGGGCAGAAAGACGTTTTTAATTGGTGCCTATATTATCACATTTCAGTTGTTACTTTTCTAAAATTTAAGCAAATGCTTTGATCCAAGAGAGCTGGCGAATTTGCTTTGTGGTTAGAACAGGAGGACTTTTAGAGCCTTATCAATACTAAATAGTTCCAGAGAAAATGATACAGCTAAAATCTGAAGCCTGGAAATTTGTATGATGAAGTCAAATGGGGACAATGTGACTGTTTCCAATTCAGTACACTCTTCGCTCGCTCAATTCCCTCTACCCTTTAAAGAAGAGTTTGCATGGCCACCCTGGTTCTTTTGAGTTTTGAGGGATGCAAAATAATGAAGAGATTGGGAAGCCACAAGAAAATTAGGTTCTTGGGCTGAGACAAAGAAAAAAAAAATTCCAGGAAGTGTTAAAAATAAAGGTAATGGAGTAGTTATCTTATGTAAAGAAAGTGACTGAGAGAGAAAATTGTATTTTAAGTTGCATTGCTATGATCTACACTCAAGAAATGTCATAAATAACCTTACTCAGTTTGCAACTAATTTGAGTTACTCAACTTTTGTGCCTTTTATTTCTTTTTTTGGCTCTGCTCTAATTTTTCCTAGACATCTGTGACTAGGTCATGACAGTGATGAATCATTGCCTTTGACTTTATGGTGACCTTGGCTTTCTCCTATTTCTCACTTCTATATGTAACTGCTCATCAATATATTGGTTCTACTTTACAAATGTCTATGGGGCTGACCCCATAGCCTAGTGGTTAAGGAAGCTAGATCCCACATGTCTCACTACAGTTCAAATTCCAACCCTGGAGGATAGAAAAACTCCCCAGGCATGTGTATGTGCTTCGGACTTGACTGGATGGAAAAATGGAAGAGAAGGAACTGTATTGTGACATACCCCTTTGGGGGGTACTTTTCCTCTCTCTGCTTCTATCTAGTGAGTGCATTTGCCCTCTGGCAATTAAACAAAACAAAACAAAAAAAGAGAAATATCTCTTAATTTTTTTTCCATAGAAACTCTCAGTCATTTTATTATGTAAAGAGAGTTTCAAAACACTCTCAACTATTTCTCCACTTCTAGTCTATTTTCATGCTATTATTTGAATGTGTCCTTCAAAAAACCATGTGGTGGAAATTTTTATTTTTGTTTGCTAGAGGGCACATGTGCTTGTGAGAGAGAAAGAAAGTACCTCTATGGGGGATAGCCATGTCATAATCCCTCCCCCTTCATTCTCTCAGGATTTGGGACACTCATGTACATGTATCTTAGCAAATTTTACAAGCCGCTGTGTCCAAGACTTGAACTGTGAAGTCAGCCATGTGGGATCCAACTGCCTTAACCACCATACCATGTCTATGGTCTGGCTTATATATTGGAAACTTTACTGCCAGTATAATGGGATGAAGAGAGTAGAAACTTGACTAGAGGGTTGGAAAGCAGAGCCTTTGGGAGGCAATTATGATCAGAATGAGGGTCCCCATAACTGCAAACTTCTGGATGTTTAAGGAGACACAGACACTCAAGCTCTTGCTTTTTTGTTGCCTTGAGATACTCTGCCCCACCTTAGCACTGGCAGGGTCCCCATCATCAGGAAGGCCCTCACCAGATGCAGTTGCTGGACCTTGGGCCTCCAAACCATGAACAAATCAAACTTCTATTCTTCTGAATCACCCAATTTAGCTTCTCTTGTTATTAAGCAACATAGAATGAGCTAGAACATGTCATTAATCCTTTACCCATAATATTGCAAAAAAACATGTCTAGAATGTAAATATGATTCTGGTTGCCCCTTGATTAGTACTTTTAATAATTTTCCTGTATTCATAGATGAGATTCAAACCATTAGGAAGGTATTTGAGATTTTTCCATGATTTCAACTCAGCCTCTTTCAATCTTATCACCAACGAGGCATCGAGAAGCACAGACTAATTAGCAGCCTTCAGAGCAAATCAGGCTCTATATTTTTGCATCTCAATGTCTCTGAGCATGCAGATATTTTCCTTGGAATATTCTCCCTAAGTGTCTACATGGACCTCAAATTTCTGCTGCTTCTCTTCTATCTCTCTCCCCAAGGCATCGTCCTTCTTTTTCTGGAATGCTGTTTCCATTCTCAGCATCTTGTTTTTCTGATGAGAGGATCCCAAGATAAATTAATATTAAAAAACAAAATTACCCTAAAATGAAGTATATTAGCTTCTCTTTGTTTTTTGGGGTTTTTTTTTGAGAGGTTTTTTTTTTTTTGAGAGATTTTCACTGTAGGGCGCGTGCGCTCGCCAGACAGACAGAGAGAGACATAGAGACAGAAAGTGAGAAATCACCCCCCGGGGGGATGGTCACGCCGCAATCCCTTCTCCTCCATTCTCCTCCCGGGATCTTGGGCACGCACGCACACGCGCCCGGCGTGAGTTTTAAGCCACCGGGTCCGGGACATGAACCGCGGTCGACTACGTGGGAGTCCAGCGACATAGCCATTACGCTAACTGCTGGTTCCCAGCTTCTCTTTGTTTTAACTCCATGGTTTCAGTCCTAACAAAGGGTCATTAAATGGTTGTACTTGATTTTATTTTAAATTATCTTCCCTCCTCCCTCAAACATAGGTCTTTATTCTTCCCCCAGTGAATTATATGGGCGCTTTAAATTGTAACCAGCACAAGTTGTTACCAGCCATTTATAAATAACTTTATGGACGCATAATTTATATAACATATAACTCATCCATTTAAACAACCCAATGTTTTTAAAATATATTAAGGGGTTTTGTGATCACCAGCACCATGAAATTTAGAACATATTGCTCCCCTTGAAAGAAAAACTATACCTACTAGTCACTGTTCATTGTCCTTGATCCCACCTCAGCTACTGGAAACCACTAATATACTGTCTGTCTCTATACATTTTTCCATTCTAAACATTGAACATTTCATGTAAATAGATTAATAAAATACAGTATGTGGGATTTTTTTTTCCTTTTCTTTCTTTTTTTTTTTTTTAGATTTTGGCATAGGGCACATGCACCATCTGGAAAGAGACACAGAGAGAGAGACATTGAGAGTGAAAATGAGAAATCAGCATCCATAAGGAATGACCATACCACAATTCATTCTCTCCCATTATCCTCCTGGGGTTTTAGGCATGCATGCACACATGCCCAGTATAATTTTCAAGCTGCCAGGCCTGAGGATTTGAGCCATCGTCTGCTATGTGAGAGTCGACCATCTTAACTACCTTTAACCAAGATGTCACCTCCTGGCCCCACAATACGTAGGAGTCTGATGTAATTATTGCTTACATGTCTCATAATATTCTTATATGTCTTATAGGTTTTTTGTTTGTCCACCAAAAGCTATACATTTTGGATAAGATATTGAAGCAACTTTGGACGCTGATTTCTCTAATGGGTATTATCATTGATCATTTACTTGAGTAGTTATTTGCTTTGTGCTTTGGTTGAATTCCTTCCCTAAAGTCTGTTTCCCTTGTAGCATGCAGCCTCTGATGTCCAGCTCAGACTTCTCCCCCCTTGTTTTTGCTTTTATTTTGGCTACTAGGGCTCTCCCATAGATCAACATAAAGTCACGAATTGGTCAAATGTGCTTATGCCCCTGGGGTCAGTTATATTTTCTCCCTTTATTGTGAGATGTCTGCCTGGTGTGGAGGCTGCCATCCCAGGTTAAGTAGTTTATGGCAGCTTGCCCCACATTTAGCTAGAAACTAGTAGGTGAGAAGCTCCTGATCTAATTTCTCTTGAGAGGACACAGCTTTGGGCATGGACGCAGTTTTCTGGACTGACTGGGCTGAGTATGATTTTATTTGTAAGCCTGACTTCCTAGGAATTACCACCCCCTGAAAAGTCAGTTTTTGATCAAAGGTCGTGTTTATGCCTCATGTGGCAGTAAGGCTTCTGCGCTGGATTGATGGGTTTGTGTGTGGCTTGGAAAATGCTTGACTCCAAGTCTTCTTCAGCTTGCTCTTAAGTGGATTTAGCCTTCCTGACCCCCAGTCTTCCTGACCCCTAGAACTGACCATGATCTCAGGAGATCTCTTCTTTGTCTGTTTTCTTGTTTCTCTCTATTGAACTGACCGCTCTGACATTTTGCTATATCATGGAGTCGCTGCCTCCTCTCAAGATCTTTGTTGTTGATAAGAATGGAATTCTCTACCCCTCTATTCAAATAGAATCAATTTCCTGAGGCAGAGGGGCCAGTTGTAGACCAAATGACCTTCCTTGCAGCCTGGACAGCAATCTTTCCTCATAGCAGTAGGACAGAGGTTGGGAGTCCACTTTTCCTGAGGTGACATGGTTGTTCCACTGGAGGACACTGCTGTGTGGGGGGGTAAAAACTCCTGGACTTCTCATTTTAAACTTGCCAGAAGTGGAACTAGTGTCTCTCAATGTACTGGGTTAGAAGTGGAAGGTGATGGGGAGACAAATTTTTTGCTCTGTTCCATTTGAAGTATGGCTTTCCCTCTAGGAGGGTGGTCTGGGTGGATAAAGAAAGCCACAGCACTCTCAGCTACTGACTGGAATAAATCCTTTGCACCATGAGCCTGGGAAATTGGGGATGTGAAAGTCAAGGGGGTGCCTGCTCCTCCTGTGAGTGGGAGAATGCGGAGTGTCCAACTTCTTGGCACTTGCCCAGAGTAGGTTACAGTTCAGATGTCATGAACTCTCACTTTTCTTATTAAAATGCAGCAAATTTTCTTGAATAAATATTTAATCAGTTGAGTATATCCTTGGGACACTTTCCAGACACTTAAAATGATTGTTTAATTCATTATTTTCACAAGTTAAATTGTTCTTTTCCTGGGGAGAGGATCCACTGAGCTCCTTACTTCACTACTTAGGAAGTCCTGAAATTAGTTTCTTCCTTCAAAAAATATATCAAATGAGGAAACAAACAAATGAACTTTTATTTCTCCTGTATGTGACCTCCATTTGCTTACCTTGTTAGTTTTACTTTTTAATCTATATAAACTTTCATCTCTTAAAACTAGATTTTTGAAACTCTGATCCAAATTCATCTCTTTACCCACAGTTTTCATTCATCTTTTTGAGCTTTCTATGAAAATAAATACAGTTGAGAGTGCTTATCACATTTCTCAAATCTTTGGCTTTATTTCTCTACAGCAGATTTGTATATACTTAGCATATTTAGAGGCTTAATAAGCATTAGTTTCCCACCTTCTTTACTTCCTTTGTATCTCTTAACATGTTACGTGTTTGGGTTAGGTGCTAACCAAACCTATTCAACATTTTATCTCCCCTACTAGACTGTCCAATCTCTAAGGGTTAAGGACTTCCATTTTTCTTCTTCTGAATTTCAGAAGGAGCCAGCACTATGCTTTTTATGTGATAGACACTCAATATCTGTCTGTTAACTGATTAATTGCATAAAATGAAATTGCCCATTCCAATGGGAGGGAGGATAGAAAGAAAAAGGCAAAAAAGAGACCACCATCTGATTTTCTATGTTTTAGCAGCATCTTGAGCTCTGGAAGAAACTTCTTTGCAATCTCATTTGATTACCTGGATCAAAGCTCAGGCCAGATGGACAGGGCTACAAAAGAGGTATAAGTAGTGAAGGACCTAGGGAAACAACCATCAGGAAGTATTTCTAGCTATGAATTGCTGCAGTTTATTAAACTCTTGCAGGAAGCCTTTGCTGGGAAAACAGAAAGGTTACAGAGCGAGGTTCAGCAATCTTAACCAAAATGCTGATACTGGTACTTGTGGGACACTACACCATGGGGCATGCCAAAAGGGAGAGGCAGATATGGTAGGAGTAATAATTGGATAACAAAATTTATATTGAATAAACCAGATTTACATTTTTTTTTTTGCAATGCAAGTTAGGAGTACCAGACGAATTACAGAAACATGTATGTTTATCATATATTAAAGTATCCAGACTGTGCTTTGTGGGTGGGCTGAGCGGAAATGACCCTGAAGGGAGAGAGAGGGAAAGAATCAACCACAATGTCTGATGCTGCATGTGTGGGCTGAGAAGCCTCAAACATGTGAAATTTATGAGAACCTGGGCTGATAATGAAGTAGAGCAAATGGAGACATCTGAGCAGTGTGTCTGCACAAAAGTTCAGGCAAGAAGGAGGAGAAACCTTTTGATTAAAAAGTGCTTTTGGGAACCAGCAGTTAGCGTAATGGCTATGTCGCTGGACTCCCACGTAGTCGACCGTGGTTCGCTTCCCGGACCCGGTGGCTTAAAACTCACGCTGGGTGCGTGTGCGTGCGTGCCCAAGATCCTGAGAGGAGAATGGAGGAGAAGGGATTGCGGCGTGACCATCCCCCCTGGGGGGTGATTTCTCGCTTTCTGTCTCTATGTCTCTCTCTGTCTGTCTGGCAAGCGCACGTGCCCTATAGCGAAAATCTCTCCAAAAAAAAAAAAAAGTGCTTTCAAAAATTTCCTGCAGGGGGGCCAGCAAGTGACATGGTGTTTAAGGCACTAGATTCCCACATAGCCAACCATGGTTCAAGCCGCAGACCAATTGGCTTGAAAATCACACTGAGTGTGTGTATGTGTGTGCCCAAAATCACAATAGGAGATTGGAGGAGTAGGGATTGTGGTGTGGCCATCCCCTTCCCTGGGGGAGAGGGGTTGTAATTTCTCACTTTCACTCTCCCTGTGTCTTTCTGTCTCTCTCTGGTGAGTATACAAGCCCCATGGCAAAAATCTTTAAAAAATAAAAAAAAAAAAATTACTGCAAGGGCCAGCCCATGGCCTAGTGATTAAGGGAGCTGGATCCCAAATGTTTAACTATGGGGTCCCAGCGGTCTGAACAATAGGTTCTGCATGTATATGCATGTATGACCAAAATCCCAATAGAATGGAGAAATAGAGGCAACAAAATTTTAGAGTGACCAAGCATCATTGGGAAGTGCTTTCTTTGTCTTTCTGTCTCTGATAAGTGTATGTGCCCTTTATGGAGGGAGAAGAATTTCTGCAAATGAACATTAAAAGAGAAAAGATCTGTTCACTTGAGAGTACTTAGAATATTCAGTAAAGTAGAAGCAAACAGTGAAAACAACCCACACAGAATCCTGCTGTCAATATTTCCTCCTGGTCTAATTCTTCGTGCTTCTAGCCTGTTTTATATGCAAGTTCTACATCGCCATGATGATATTCTAGGCACAATTTTGCACCTTGCGTCTTTCTTTGAACAATATAACATATGTATTTTTTATGTTACCAATTTTCCATAAACACCATTCTAATGGCTATATAACAAGCCCATCATATAGATGTGTTATCATTTAATAATTTCCTTTATTATCTATTTAGTTTTTTTATCATATCAACAAAATAGAAAACTATGATGTGCTAAATATATTTCTGCAAATACATTTATACATATTGATTCTCCCTATGTCGAAGATTATGTCATTTGAATAGATTTCTGGAAGTGGAATTGCTGGCTCATAATAACCTTGTATGAACATTTTTAAGACGCTTGATCCATTAATACCAAATTGCTTTGCAAGACTCTCACATCAATTTTCATTCCCATGCAATGTATGGGAGTTCTTTCAAAGATAAGTGTTAAGACACACACAAAGAGACTATTCCAGAGTCTCTAGGTAAGAATTAATGGAATGAACTTCAAGTATCACCCAAGAGATGGGAAAAAAAAAATCTTAGCAACGATGCATAATTAGAGAATGTTCCCAGCATATACTTGAGTAAGAACTGGGTGCTTGTTCTTAGGTTATTGCCTTTATTTAAGACCCAACTTCCACAATGTCACCTCCATGACACCTCCTCATATTGTTTCACTCAAAATGGGGAGATTTAAAGGAATATCAGAATTCCTTTAGAATTCTTCCTCTGACCTTTCTAACTACAGTTAATCCTGTCCATGGTGGTTTCTGAATCCCAGCTTCATCACAGGTGCTCAATGTTTGCTGAATATAATTTGCATG
Organism: Tupaia belangeri chinensis; assembly: GCF_000334495.1. Classification (NCBI taxonomy): domain Eukaryota; kingdom Metazoa; phylum Chordata; class Mammalia; order Scandentia; family Tupaiidae; genus Tupaia; species Tupaia belangeri. The sequence goes on from NW_006159569.1 coordinate 245,678, forward strand.
CCCAAACACCACGGAGATAGGAAAAGAAAGAAAGCAGAAAGACCAATGAGCCAAGGATAATTATGGGGGAGTAAGACCAGGTTAATGGATCAACCTAGCAGGTAAGCTTTACTTTCTCTTTGGTCATGATGAAAAGACAATTGGCTTAAAGATTTTCTGAATCATGGAATCAACAGCTATCATAATGGTCATGTCACTGGACTCCCATGTAGTCAACTGTGGTTTGACTCCCAGACCCATAGGTTTAAAACTCAGGCAGAGCAAGTGTACGTGTGTGCCAAAAATACTGAGAAGAGAATGAAGGAGAAGGGATTGTGGGATGGCCATACCCCTCTGGGAGGTGATTTCAAGCTTTCTGTCTCTCTCTGTCTCTCCATTGAGTACATGTGCCCTATAGTAAAAAAACTCTCTCAAAAACAATTTTTTTTATGATGCAATTAATGAGTAGAAAATAAAGAGATGTGGTTCAGCCAAGCTTGGATGAGGCTAAGGTCATCTTACATGTGGGGATACAAGTTAAAATAAATCATACTTTGAGAAATAGGTTGATGTCCATGTACTGTGATATGGTCTGAGGGGATTATGACCAGATAACACTTTTGTATATGGTATTTGAGAATGTGGAGCATATTTATTAAAGGGATTGGGTACTCTAGCTGTCAATTATCCTGGAATTAATTCATCTTGATCAACTGTGGTTTGACTCCCAGACCCATAGGTTTAAAACTCAGGCAGAGCAAGTGTACGTGTGTGCCAAAAATACTGAGAAGAGAATGAAGGAGAAGGGATTGTGGGATGGCCATACCCCTCTGGGAGGTGATTTCAAGCTTTCTGTCTCTCTCTGTCTCTCCATTGAGTACATGTGCCCTATAGTAAAAAAATCTCTCTCAAAAACAATTTTTTTTATGATGCAATTAATGAGTAGAAAATAAAGAGATGTGGTTCAGCCAAGCTTGGATGAGGCTAAGGTCATCTTACATGTGGGGATACAAGTTAAAATAAATCATACTTTGAGAAATAGGTTGATGTCCATGTACTGTGATATGGTCTGAGGGGATTATGACCAGATAACACTTTTGTATATGGTATTTGAGAATGTGGAGCATATTTATTAAAGGGATTGGGTACTCTAGCTGTCAATTATCCTGGAATTAATTCATCTTGAGTAGCAAAGAACCAGAAGAAATCTGGCTTGTTTCTGCACAGCCACATCAGTATGGTCTATGTCCCAGTAAGTGCACTTCCTTTCACTATAATAAAATCTCCCTCACAATCTTTGTGTACATTGCTAGCTCTCTAGAAAAAGATGTATCTGAGGATTAGAGGAAAAGAAGACAGAGGAGAGCAGAGAGAGCATGCATAGAGTCACCATCTTGACAGACCTTGGCCAAGGCAAATGATGACTTCTTAAGAATCATTGCAAGAGAGTGAGCAGAAATCTGAAAATGAGGAGTGCAGAATAGCACATGAGATCTGCTCCTGGAAACAGCAGAAACACCACCTGGACCTCTCTGGAGCCTCTCAGAAACAGCTTGTGAATACATCAGACATGGTCAATTCTTTAACACAAGGACGGAAGGAGCGGTTGACACTAGGGCTCAGTTACATAGCATTAAAAGAAGGACAAGGTGAACTATTCTGCTCATGTTTTTTTTTTTTTTCTTCCCCTGCTACTGGGCATTCACATATATAGACTTAATAAGTATTCAGTTACTTCACAAATCTACTCTATAGTCATACATTTTTCATGTAAAGAGGTGATTTATATATAATTTATATTAAACACAGGTAATAAGTTCTGGGTCAGAAAATCAGAACCCGGACATCTATAAAGAAATGTTGGGGGCCAGTAGGTGGAGTGGTAGTTAAGGTACTGGACTCCCACATGGCCAACTGTGGTTTGAGACCCAGACCTAGAGGCTTGCTTTCTCACTATCCTTCTCTCTCTAGTGAGCACACATGTCCTATAGCAGATTAAATAATGAATAATTATAATAATAATAATGATAAATAAAATTAAATAAATTATTACAAAATAAAGAAACATTTAAGGGTCAACTAGTGGCTTGGGAGTAAAGGCAGTCTGATGCAATAGCTCGAGAAACATGCTGAATACATGTGTGTGCATGCCTAAAATCCCAAAAAGAGGAAAATGAAGGAGAAGGAATTGTGGTGTTACCACTCCCCATTATAGAGTGAGTTCTTGCTTTCTCTCTCTCTCTCTCTCTCTTTCTCTTTCTCTGCAGATCTGTCTCTGTCTGGCAAGCTCAAACACACTCTGACAAAGTTTAAAAACCATAAAAATTTAAAGAAAATAATAAAGCTTATTTAATAAATTAATGTATCTATCCACTTCTTGCCAAAAAGAGAGAAAAAAGATAAAACATAAAACCTCTGAAATGAATTAAGCATTGATTTAACCAAGATGTTTAATATATAGTTTCCAGGAAACACAGATGGTAAAGATGTGGGCATATTAGAGATTCTAACACACAAAGTAAAGGGAAATCATTTTTTTAAAAGGTTTACAAATAGCCTTTGGATGCGGTTGATATGATTATAAGTGATTATTTATGTAATGTTGATTGGATATATCCACCATTAATTAATATGTAAAAAAATTATAGCAAATTATCTTGAAATGGGAAGACCAAGACACACTTAGGGAACAATGCCCAAACATCAGAAAGACTGACATCTTTGAAGTGTGTATGTAGGGGGAGAGGCTGTGATCTTTTCTGGGGGGCAAAACGTACCTTGTGGAGATGAGAAGGAAAAGCCTGAAGGAAAAACAAAACTCTAGCAACATGTGGTTCATAAAAAATTAATAAACAACATTTTTATTATAGCTTATGCGGTTGAGAGAAGAAACTTAAATGTGTGATATCAAAATAGACTTTTAAAATGAAAACATTGTCAGGATGAGGTTAAATGCCATATAAGTACTCAAAATGTATAAAATTTATTTGAGATGTGGCTATCATTGTTAATACAATTTAGGCAAACTGACTACCAGATGGGCTTCTTCCATCAGGAGAGTGCCCTCCATTTCTGCGTGCGCACATGCCACCGATCTCTCTTATGTTCCAAATCAAAAATCTCTTCTCTGATCAACAGTGTTTTATATTGCTATGTCACTTGATGCTTAATTACGATAGTTTCTTTTAGATAGAGTTTGTGTCTTCTCTGGAGATCTATATTTTAGTGCGTTCATGTTTAACTTGTGTTTGGTAAACACAGGCCAAATGACTGCTGGAGAAAAACCTTGTCATTTCAAAGCATTCTTCCTGAATTCTGGCTTCGATAATGTAGCAGTCATGAAAGCCTCATTTGCAAATTTATACTAAGGTAGAATTGCCTTGGTCCCCTTCAACGTCAATATTTGATAGCCATGTGAATCAAGCTGGAAATAAGTAGCTCCACTGGTGAGTTTTGATTGACATGGCCCATCTATTCTGGGCAAAGTTCTGGCTCAGCATGGGGATGGCTGAATCAATAGAACACTAAAGCCTCAAACCTATCTTGGAGATGTTTGAATGCCCAAATGGAAATGTTGACCTTTTCTTGTTGGAAACTCAATCCTTCATTTAATGAAGTTGCAGCTGCAAAAAAAAAAGTGCATGGTCAGCTGGAGTCAGAGAATAATTTTGTACTGATTGGATGCTGATAGTTCCTGACATCAAATCCTCTCCCCTGCTCCTGTTACTCCAGACGTTTGTTAGAGGGCATAACCTGGAATGATCTGATCTCTAGTCCATCTTTCAAACAGCACCAAGAAAAATGTGATTGCAGGAAGATCAGTGAAGGAACAAGTCAGCCACCCATTCTCTAAGGGACTCAAAGGTAGAGCAAACAAGACATCAAAAGCTGTAACTTGAGAGGTCCCAAAAGAGATAAAAGACAATGATTTAAAATGTTGGCTTCTCTTCACTTTACAAGAAACTGAAAGGTGACACATTAGATGTGAATGTGGGGATGTAGTTTCTACTGGGCTGAAAGTGAAGGGCCTGGAGTTTTTCAGGGTAAGCCTTGACAGTGGAAACACCACATTTCCTTGATACCATCAGTTATGAAGGACAGGCTCTTGAGAAAGGGACACCCCTCTTTGGGTTCCAAACTGTGAGGCTACAAGAGCTCCTACCAATTTCTCCATGTCATGAAGTGTCAAGTTGGTCACTTTGTGGGAATAATTAGCCCTATTAATTTTTCTTTGAGTTGTGTCTGAACAGATAAGACCTTTTTCCCTCTAACTTCAGAAGACTCAAGGACAGCCCAAGGTCAGAAACTGTAAGGAAACAGGATCCATTTGAATATAAAGAGGCTGTTTTTGCTTGCTTTTAAATGGTCAGACCAGTGGCCATTTATGGAGAGACAAGAATGAACTTTTCATCCTCAGAGTCATCCTAATATGTGTGTTCAGAAAGACTTCCCTCGAATGTTATCAATATAGGAAAGCTCCCAGAGAGCAAGTCATGGTCAAGGTAATAGCTTGAGTCTCCTTTAAGGTCCATTGCAGTCTTTAGGGTTTGCAGCTTAATCTCACACTTATACAGTGGGGACTTAGAAACATCCCTCCTGACAGGGTATGCATGAGGATAGAATGGGGCACCATATGTGCAGTCCCTAGCACAGTACCATGCCTACAGTAGGACCCCAAGTAAAATTAGTGATTTTATAAGCAGTTCGGCTCTAACACAAGAATCTCTGTGCCTGGAGTTCTGATTAAAATTTAAATACATACCATGCTCTAAGGTGTCCACCTGAAATGTCTCAGGAAAGAGAAGTTTTAATAAGTACACATGCTATGGTGATATGCTGACATTTAAAAGCAATATTTGAACTGAGCAAGGAGAAAGGCTGGCACCCTCCATGTGATTGCCCTGTATAATCACTCCAGTCCCTTCCTTGTTCACAAAGTAAGACTGCGCACTGAAGCTCAGCACTGTCCTGGCTTGCTTTGTTTGCAGGTGAAATCTAAATCCAATGCCGGCCATTGATTTGTTATTACTTCATTTGATTAATGTCACCGTCAGGAAGTAGAAATTTTAAAAATCCCTGGATTTTCTCTATAATTCTCAAACTTAGACTTCTGGTAGGCAAGAAGCTCAGTCCTAATGGGACAGTATCAAAACTAAGTTTAGAATGGGGATGTGATATAATCACCATTTACTTTGATCCTGAAGGGGTTGCAGTGAGTACTATGAAATGTCAATCTGTTCAAAAAAAGCTATATGCTCAACACAACATTATATACAAATTAGGCAAATATTCTACCTAATCCTAAATGAAACTTCTAAAGAAAATGCCCTGCAAAATATTAAATTTTGTATAAAATACATTTTGGTATATATGTTTAAAATAATATTTTAAAGAAGTTGGGGATGCTAACTAGCTCTTTTAGATATAAAAAGATTATGTAGCAGCAAAAATTAACAGTGAGATACTTATGCAAAATTAGACAGGTGGATCAATGAGGCAGAAGGGAAAAACCTATATATACACTTACCCATATGACTTCAAACCATCATTTGTAATTGAAGGAAAGTGGCCATTTTATAAATGACATTGGTAAAATTAGCTAATCTTTGAGGGAATGGAAATTTCAATATATCCTTGCATCTACATATCAATATAAATCCCTGTTGGATAAAAGGCTTATATGGAAAGTAATCTAAGCACAGAAAATTAAAATAGAATTTACATTTTATGAGATCTTTGGAGGAAAAATACTTGTAAGTTTTCAAATGATAAAAAATAAAAACTTAAAGAAAAAAGCCAACAATTTTATTTCCTATAAAATGAAGAATATCTCTACAGTAAAATAAAACAAAATATTTAAAAGCCAGGTTCAGAAAAAAATCCTTAAAATCATCCGTGAAGATGATGATATGGAAAACACCTGTAAAAATCATACCTAATTATAATACAAAATATTCCAGATTACAATAGGTGTATTAATAAAGAACAATTCTCAAGTTAAGGAACAATAAATAATAATCAGAAACGAAGAAATAGATGTAAGGTTTTTATCAGCTGTGGTAACCAAAAAAAAAAAAAAAAAGGATTAATCTGTTGTATTAAATTTGTGGTAAACTGATAAGTTGTCTTGTACTTGGGCCAATGGAAATCACTAGAAACCTTTCAGAAAGTAATACATAAGAAAATTATGAGTCAAAAATATTCAAGCTCTTTGAAGCACTAACCAAAAAATTAATATTAAGGAAATTGAAATTGTTTAATAATTTTAAATTCTGAAATTTCCAGTTGTCCTTTGGAGCATTATCTGAAACTCGAAAAGCAAAATAAGGAGAGAAATGGAAGCAAATTTGTAATACTGTCCAGTTTAGAGATAGGCTCAGCTAAAATCATTGAGTGTATGCATATGCGGCAGGTTTTTGGAGGAAGCATATTAAATACCTCCACTCTGGGTTGTTTGCCCAGATTTTGGAGAGAGCCTCTGGAATTTATATGCTACAATCTAATGATTTTCAGCCCTGGCTTCACATTAGCATAGACAATAAAGGTTTAAAAAATATAGTGATGTCTGGGTTCCACCTAACTAATTAAATCAGAATTTCTTGGGGTTGAAGCTCAACCTTGTTGACCTCAAAGTTCCCAAGTAATTCTGATGTACAGCTAAGACTGATACCTTTATGTAAGGCAAGTATTTAAATATTAGGAAGTCTTTTCCTATAGATTTTAAAGAAATACAAGTACACAGTTTCTCCTCTTCCCTCCCTTCTCTTTCTCTTTTCTTATCTCTTTTTCTCCTGAGCAATAATAGAGACAAAACCAGACAACCTGAGGTGTCCGTAAAGTAGAATAAGAAAAAATCAAATTAAAATACTTTTAAAATTATCATTATTTCTGATTAGAGTTGATATAATATGTAACCATAATTGCGTAGCTTTCAGATTATAAAATTTATTTTTGCTCATATTACAGTTTAAAAAAATAGAGATGTAACTCAGAAACATCTAAAATTTCAAAGCTCAGACACAACTATTGATTTTTTGGTAATTTTTCCCCCCTCAACATTTTTTCATGTGTAAATTTGTATGAACATTTTACAGATTAAGATTATACTTATGGTTATGCTATGTATAGAGTTTTAATATTATTTTCTTCATCAGATATTGTATACTTGCTCTTTCTTCCCATGTTAGTAAGCAACTTCACAAATAATTTAGGTTGTTATTAATTGATTGTTATTTTTAAAACAAAATGTTTATTGATGTATTTCTTCCATGAGAGAGAAAGAAAGAAAGAGACACAGAGATAAATCCCCAATAGGAATCTCCATGCCACAATCCACTCCCAGCCTCAGCCAGCTTGAATCATGGAAGCCCCTCATGGATGTGCCTGGAATGTTGAGTTAGACCTATGACCAGAGCGTCCCATATAGTTTCCAACAGTATATAGTAGCATGGCCTTTTTTTCTTTTTCATAATTTTATAATATGTATTTTATATTTTAAACTTATTTTTTACTTATATAAATAATGCTTCTTTATTATGAATACTAAAACACAGTAACAGTTTATTATAAATTCTAAAATGTATTGAAAGCACTAAAACAATCACCCCTAATTCTACATTTTTTTGGAATAGAGTACATTTTTGCTGTGCATCTTTTCAGAATTTTCCTGTGTGGATAACTTAATATATTTACACATAGAGTCTGTGAGTGAGACAGATGACACAAGTCTTATAATCTGGCTTTCTACTTAATAATACATTATTAAAGGCCAGCCAATGGCATGGTATTTAAGGCAACTGGATCCCACATGGTCAACTGTGCAGTTTAAGTCCTTGACCCAGAAACTTGAAAAACACTCCTGGCCCATATGAGTGTGACTTCAAAATCCTGAGAAGAAAGTGTAGGAGAAGGGATTATTGCATGACCATCTCCTTTGGGGACATGATTTCTCACTTTCCCTCTGTCTCTTTATTTCTTTCTGGCTAGGGCACATGCCCTATAACAAAAACTAAAAACAAATAAAACAAAACACTAACAAAAAATTAATATCTTTCTATGTTAATAAATAGAGATGCATCCTCATTCTTACGGTAAAGGCTGCATAGTATTCTATGTTAGAAATGTACTATAGTTAACCTACAAGTATTTTTTTAAAACAGTTTCAGTTTTTGAACAGATCCTGAGATAATAAAAAAACATAATCTCTATATATTTATCCAATGGCTCATTTAGTATAAATCCCTGGGGGTGTTAGGCACAGTACACGCTTTTGAAGTTTCAAGCATGATCTTACATACTAACATGGTATGATATTTGCTCCTATACAGGACATGAGAGTGCGGGTTTTCTCACACTTTTGTCAGTGCAGGTATTATGTCTCTTATTCATTAACACATTCGTTTATTCATTCATTTAAATTTGCTAAACTGAGGTACAAATCACATCACATTTTAATTTTCATGCACTTAGTTGCCAGGGGAAGCTGAAAATAATTTTGTAGGCTTGTTGGCATGTGTATGTGTGTGTGTGTGTGTGTGTGTGTGTATTTGTGTGTGTGTTTCTTTTCCTTTACATTTAGAGTGTCTATGCTTCTCAAAAGCTTACTTTCTCATTTCTATCCCTGTGTCACTACAAGGTCTCTGACTTTGCATTTATAATGACAATAGGAATTGAAGGGTCTCAGTTGCACCTTTAGAAGGTACAATGATTGCCTAAGCCTACTGCAAGACAGTGAAAGACCCTGACCTGCCAAATGTCTGATCTTTGGATCTGCGTTTTTTGCCTTAGAATCCGTTTGCAGATGAGCCAAATTCCCTTGGGAAGAGAAAGTATGTCTGATGTGTTTCCTGTCTGGTCACTGTGTGGGTATTGGCCCAGTTCCTCCAGAACTCCTCTGGGATCAGGACTCTTCCTTTCTTAGCTGGTTCTCATTTCTAGTGGGAAGAGGCAGTGATGGGAGGACTGGGTTGACTCCTGCTTTAATCAGACAAAGTGAGTCAGACTAGAATGAGGCTGGGACACCAGGACTCAGCAAGGATGAGTCGGAGAGAATATCATCATGACCATTTGAATCAGACAGGGGAAGCTGTTATACCACAGAGAGAAAGCTAGGCTACCAGTTACTAACTTCTGCTCTTTGCAGTATCTACTGGTGGGATTGATTTATGTTCTTTCTCCTTGGTGACTGGCTGGCAAGAGGGCCATATAATGGTCACCATGTACAGCCCAAGAAACAGTGCCTCGAGCTCAGCTATTTCTTCTTTCTATGTCTCTGGTTCTTTCTGGCTCTTGACTGTCTTATCTCCCTAAATGCAATAGGTTTGGATTCCATTTGAAATTCCTTAGAGTCTTCTGCATATATGTGAAATTCCTTAGAGTCTTCTGCATCATGCTTTCACTCTTGCGGGTGAGAGCCAAGGGTTCCTCTCCAGCCAGAAGTATCAACATGCTTCTTCTATAGGGTTTGTCAGAAGTGGGCCTTACCTTTCCACTCAGCGAGATGTGATGATAGAGTAAACAAATTATTAACTTGTTCTCTTTAGGCTTGATACTGTCTCACTGGTGGACAGGAAGCTCAGAACACTCTTTATTTCTCTCTCTCTCATGTGGGAGAAAGAGATACATATATTTTAAAAAATACTCACTGGATGCTGCAATCCTTTCTCCATTCTTCTCTTGAGATTTTGGGTATACATGTACCTGGTGCGTTTTTCATGCTGCCAGTTCAGCACTCGAACCACCAAGCTGGCCATGTGGGATCCAAAAGACACTTTTGTTCTTTCTCGTTTGCAGGTCGATAGTGCCTGATTAGTCAGTTATAGCCCTATGCCCTGCTTGAGATGTATTCTAAATAAGAGACCAGATTGACCTTCCTTGGTGAGGCTACTTACTATAGATAATATTACTTCTGGCTATTAAACACTGAGAAGGGCAATTTAAAAAATTCTGTATTTTGAGATGTTCCTGAACAGACGACCTTCCACTCCCAAGTGAGCAGGCCCCAAGCCTGGTGATACAAAGCAGTACTTCCCCTGATAAATGAAACCGTGCATTCTAGAACAAATTCCCAGGCGCCTTCTGCCTCAATTATCTGTGGATTCTTCCTCTTGTCTCCGGTTTCCCCTTTAACACCATCTGTCTTGTCTCTTATTTGTCTTACAATACTACAAAATGATCTTTTGCTCTTTGCCTGGCCTTTGCAGCCGACACATTGCCCCCAGAGGAAACTCTGTGCCTGATGTTTCTTGGTGGATTTCCTCGATGTTTTTGACCTTGACCTCAGTTCTCCAAAATCAGGGCTTTTCTGCCAGGCTCTTATCTCTCCCATTCATGTGAGGGTGTCAGAATGTCCAAGAGAATCATTAATCAAGGGCCCCATCCTGACATCAGCTTTTTAGAAGCTCTTGGGTTCCTGGAGTGCATTTGGAGGTCTGGCCAGACCGCACCAGGCAGCTTTTATCCACAGACCCTTCCCAGAGCAGCGAGCTGATTGATGGCCAAATGGAAAATTAAACATTTATGTGTGGAAGGCCAGAACGACACAGGAAGAAAGGGGTTTAAGTGCATGTTCTTGCAGGAGGAACATTATCCTTATCAGCACTGTGGCTCCTCTGAATGCTCATTTGTCTCATCACTATAGGACTGCAAGGAAAATCACCTCCATGTAACATCTGTTCCAGGGCTAACGGATCTTTTCGGGTCGTTGAGCTTCTTCACCATCCAAGCGATTGAGAAGTACCTGTGATCACTTTCTTTTCCTTTGAGATTTGTTGAAGTCATAGTCTCCCCAGTTTATTTTCTGATGCCTTCCTCCATTCTCACTCTCTAATGAAATGCATCTCTCACAAAAAGTTGAGGACTTACCACTTACTTTAGAGATGACTCTGAGGGTCAGGGGAGGAAGGATGATGCTCATCACTTTCTTGTTGAAGGTCATGATCAGAAGATTTCATAGTCACTTGAGTCATGGAAAGAACTGAGAGAGGCAAAGATTGTTTCAACAGAAACATAAACTTCCTAGTAGTATTGCTGTCAAATAAATTGAATGTAGTGTCATGGGAGGTATTGGGTTTCCCTGTATTTGGATATTGTTAGAAAAATGTCTTAGTGACATTAGGGAGAGGTATTTTTGTCTGCTTTTCTATTGCTAACAACTGACTATCAAACTTGGTAATTTATTAAAAAATGAAGGTTTATTTAGCTCACAATTTTGGAGGTTCAAATTCAAGGGACTGTATCTGGGAGGTCTTTTTATGGCAGGGACTCTCAACAGAGTCCTGAGGTGACACATGGAGTCACATGACAAGAGCTAACATGTGACTGTGTCTGCTGGGTCTCTCTTTCATTCAGCCATCATTCTTTCAATTCTATCCTGATGACTTTATCTAATCCCACTCACCTCCCAAATCTCTAAATAATGCTTCTTTATTATGAATACTAAAACACAGTAACAGTTTATTATAAATTCTAAAATGTATTGAAAGCACTAAAACAATCACCCCTAATTCTACATTTTTTTGGAATAGAGTACATTTTTGCTGTGCATCTTTTCAGAATTTTCCTGTGTGGATAACTTAATATATTTACACATAGAGTCTGTGAGTGAGACAGATGACACAAGTCTTATAATCTGGCTTTCTACTTAATAATACATTATTAAAGGCCAGCCAATGGCATGGTATTTAAGGCAACTGGATCCCACATGGTCAACTGTGCAGTTTAAGTCCTTGACCCAGAAACTTGAAAAACACTCCTGGCCCATATGAGTGTGACTTCAAAATCCTGAGAAGAAAGTGTAGGAGAAGGGATTATTGCATGACCATCTCCTTTGGGGACATGATTTCTCACTTTCCCTCTGTCTCTTTATTTCTTTCTGGCTAGGGCACATGCCCTATAACAAAAACTAAAAACAAATAAAACAAAACACTAACAAAAAATTAATATCTTTCTATGTTAATAAATAGAGATGCATCCTCATTCTTACGGTAAAGGCTGCATAGTATTCTATGTTAGAAATGTACTATAGTTAACCTACAAGTATTTTTTTAAAACAGTTTCAGTTTTTGAACAGATCCTGAGATAATAAAAAAACATAATCTCTATATATTTATCCAATGGCTCATTTAGTATAAATCCCTGGGGGTGTTAGGCACAGTACACGCTTTTGAAGTTTCAAGCATGACCTTACATACTAACATGGTATGATATTTGCTCCTATACAGGACATGAGAGTGCGGGTTTTCTCACACTTTTGTCAGTGCAGGTATTATGTCTCTTATTCATTAACACATTCGTTTATTCATTCATTTAAATTTGCTAAACTGAGGTACAAATCACATCACATTTTAATTTTCATGCACTTAGTTGCCAGGGGAAGCTGAAAATAATTTTGTAGGCTTGTTGGCATGTGTATGTGTGTGTGTGTGTGTGTGTGTGTGTATTTGTGTGTGTGTTTCTTTTCCTTTACATTTAGAGTGTCTATGCTTCTCAAAAGCTTACTTTCTCATTTCTATCCCTGTGTCACTACAAGGTCTCTGACTTTGCATTTATAATGACAATAGGAATTGAAGGGTCTCAGTTGCACCTTTAGAAGGTACAATGATTGCCTAAGCCTACTGCAAGACAGTGAAAGACCCTGACCTGCCAAATGTCTGATCTTTGGATCTGCGTTTTTTGCCTTAGAATCCGTTTGCAGATGAGCCAAATTCCCTTGGGAAGAGAAAGTATGTCTGATGTGTTTCCTGTCTGGTCACTGTGTGGGTATTGGCCCAGTTCCTCCAGAACTCCTCTGGGATCAGGACTCTTCCTTTCTTAGCTGGTTCTCATTTCTAGTGGGAAGAGGCAGTGATGGGAGGACTGGGTTGACTCCTGCTTTAATCAGACAAAGTGAGTCAGACTAGAATGAGGCTGGGACACCAGGACTCAGCAAGGATGAGTTGGAGAGAATATCATCATGACCATTTGAATCAGACAGGGGAAGCTGTTATACCACAGAGAGAAAGCTAGGCTACCAGTTACTAACTTCTGCTCTTTGCAGTATCTACTGGTGGGATTGATTTATGTTCTTTCTCCTTGGTGACTGGCTGGCAAGAGGGCCATATAATGGTCACCATGTACAGCCCAAGAAACAGTGCCTCGAGCTCAGCTATTTCTTCTTTCTATGTCTCTGGTTCTTTCTGGCTCTTGACTGTCTTATCTCCCTAAATGCAATAGGTTTGGATTCCATTTGAAATTCCTTAGAGTCTTCTGCATATATGTGAAATTCCTTAGAGTCTTCTGCATCATGCTTTCACTCTTGCGGGTGAGAGCCAAGGGTTCCTCTCCAGCCAGAAGTATCAACATGCTTCTCCTATAGGGTTTGTCAGAAGTGGGCCTTACCTTTCCACTCAGCGAGATGTGATGATAGAGTAAACAAATTATTAACTTGTTCTCTTTAGGCTTGATACTGTCTCACTGGTGGACAGGAAGCTCAGAACACTCTTTATTTCTCTCTCTCTCATGTGGGAGAAAGAGATACATATATTTTAAAAAATACTCACTGGATGCTGCAATCCTTTCTCCATTCTTCTCTTGAGATTTTGGGTATACATGTACCTGGTGCGTTTTTCATGCTGCCAGTTCAGCACTCGAACCACCAAGCTGGCCATGTGGGATCCAAAAGACACTTTTGTTCTTTCTCGTTTGCAGGTCGATAGTGCCTGATTAGTCAGTTATAGCCCTATGCCCTGCTTGAGATGTATTCTAAATAAGAGACCAGATTGACCTTCCTTGGTGAGGCTACTTACTATAGATAATATTACTTCTGGCTATTAAACACTGAGAAGGGCAATTTAAAAAATTCTGTATTTTGAGATGTTCCTGAACAGACGACCTTCCACTCCCAAGTGAGCAGGCCCCAAGCCTGGTGATACAAAGCAGTACTTCCCCTGATAAATGAAACCGTGCATTCTAGAACAAATTCCCAGGCGCCTTCTGCCTCAATTATCTGTGGATTCTTCCTCTTGTCTCCGGTTTCCCCTTTAACACCATCTGTCTTGTCTCTTATTTGTCTTACAATACTACAAAATGATCTTTTGCTCTTTGCCTGGCCTTTGCAGCCGACACATTGCCCCCAGAGGAAACTCTGTGCCTGATGTTTCTTGGTGGATTTCCTCGATGTTTTTGACCTTGACCTCAGTTCTCCAAAATCAGGGCTTTTCTGCCAGGCTCTTATCTCTCCCATTCATGTGAGGGTGTCAGAATGTCCAAGAGAATCATTAATCAAGGGCCCCATCCTGACATCAGCTTTTTAGAAGCTCTTGGGTTCCTGGAGTGCATTTGGAGGTCTGGCCAGACCGCACCAGGCAGCTTTTATCCACAGACCCTTCCCAGAGCAGCGAGCTGATTGATGGCCAAATGGAAAATTAAACATTTATGTGTGGAAGGCCAGAACGACACAGGAAGAAAGGGGTTTAAGTGCATGTTCTTGCAGGAGGAACATTATCCTTATCAGCACTGTGGCTCCTCTGAATGCTCATTTGTCTCATCACTATAGGACTGCAAGGAAAATCACCTCCATGTAACATCTGTTCCAGGGCTAACAGATCTTTTCGGGTCATTGAGCTTCTTCACCATCCAAACGATTGAGAAGTACCTGTGATCACTTTCTTTTCCTTTGAGATTTGTTGAAGTCATAGTCTCCCCAGTTTATTTTCTGATGCCTTCCTCCATTCTCACTCTCTAATGAAATGCATCTCTCACAAAAAGTTGAGGACTTACCACTTACTTTAGAGATGACTCTGAGGGTCAGGGGAGGAAGGATGATGCTCATCACTTTCTTGTTGAAGGTCATGATCAGAAGATTTCATAGTCACTTGAGTCATGGAAAGAACTGAGAGAGGCAAAGATTGTTTCAACAGAAACATAAACTTCCTAGTAGTGTTGCTGTCAAATAAATTGAATGTAGTGTCATGGGAGGTATTGGGTTTCCCTGTATTTGGATATTGTTAGAAAAATGTCTTAGTGACATTAGGGAGAGGTATTTTTGTCTGCTTTTCTATTGCTAACAACTGACTATCAAACTTGGTAATTTATTAAAAAATGAAGGTTTATTTAGCTCACAATTTTGGAGGTTCAAATTCAAGGGACTGTATCTGGGAGGTCTTTTTATGGCAGGGACTCTCAACAGAGTCCTGAGGTGACACATGGAGTCACATGACAAGAGCTAACATGTGACTGTGTCTGCTGGGTCTCTCTTTCATTCAGCCATCATTCTTTCAATTCTATCCTGATGACTTTATCTAATCCCACTCACCTCCCAAATCTCACTTCTTAATCCCATAATGGGATTAATGCTTCACCCTTTAAATACTATCACAATAGGAGTCAAATATCAACATGTGAATTTTAGGGGGACACATTCAAACCATAGCAGGGAAGAATCCTGTTTTGATAAGATTCTAGATTTTTTTTTTTTTTTAAGAGAGAGAGATTTTTGCTATAGGGTGAGAGAAAGCAAGAAATCACTCCCTGGGAGGGGTGAGGGGTGGATGGTCATGCCACAGTCCCTTCTCCTCCAATCTCTTCTTTGGATTTTGGGCACAGGCAAACATGGCCCAGCATGAGTTTTTAAGCTGCCGGATCTGGGAGTTGAACCACAGTTGACTCTGTGGGAATCCAGCAATGTAAACATTATGCCAAGACTAGGTTATTTTTAAAGATCTTCCAAAACCTAAGATTCTAGCGAGTTCTCTGCCCCCTTTGACATGCTCCAGTTTTTTCCCAATAGTATTTTAGAATTAATGCCCAAAGGATTTGTTAGATTTAGATCTTTCACAAAGAGGGCAGATAATTCTTTTCTGGAATTTTGGCTCTATGTTCCATTAAGGAGTGACAGTTTCCTATACTATAAAACACTTTTGTTGCTGCTATTCCTCAAAGTAAGTGCAAAGTATGATCTATCAATTCTGATGGTGGATCCCTCGGGTTTAGAAAAGTTCCCTGCAAACTTCAGTAGCTACATTGTTCTAAGTAGAGTGGTAAATTGCATACTTTTTACACTGATTATGTCCCAGGTGTTGGAGGGGATTTTTTAAACAAAATGGGAGCATTCTCAGTATATCAGTAGAGAGGAAGGATACCCTTTTCCTCCTTGCTTCTCTCTGTTTCTGGTTTTCTGTCTCTCTCTCTCTGTTAAACTAGATTTTCCTCTAAATAGGTGGCACAAGTAAGGATGTCATGAGAAGCCTACGTGACCCAGGACCATATGAGAAGAACCAATCAAAGAACAGGTAAGTTACTGGCAAAGCATTTGAGATTTAGAGCTGTAAGTGGCAACACAGTGAGCACAGGCTTTGAATCTTGTTGACAATACGTTTTAATACAGTTTGATCATAAAACTCTGCATTTGTTACCTAATTAATAAAATGGGAGTAATTATACCATATTTTCACCCATAGATCAATGCCAATAGTTATCAATAGATCCTCAATGCTATCAATGGAGCATTGAGAAAGGGTAGGTAAGTACTGATTCATTATAAATTATTGAGATAATAACCATCTGTCTTAATCAACATTAGTTCCTATTTAAAAATACATTAGTAAATACCTCATGAACAATATAAATTTCTTTCTCACAGGAGGCTTGGAAATCCAAGATCGAGGGTCCATAAATTCATTGTCTGGGGAGGATCATCTTCTGATTCAGAGATGGCATCTTGTCCCTCCCTTCCGTTGTGGAAAGGGAACAACTTCTTCAAACCAGTTTTATAAGGCTAATAATCTCGTTTGGGAGGGCTCCACCCTCATTGTATTGCTTCCTGTAGCTCTAAATTCCAAATACTTCTCTGATAATTACCTCCCAAAGACTTCAGCTCTTCCTACTGACACACTGGAGATTAGGTTTCAAACTGTAAATCTTCAGGAGACAAAAATGTTTAGACCATGCTACTATCTTAAAAAGAAGAGGTAGAGATGATTTTTTTTTTCAACTAAAGGATCTGTCAGTTTCATAAATATGATAGAATGTTGAGCTATTTGAAAGGAAGTGAACGCTCAAAACCAACTAAAAAAAGGAGAATGTGCTCCTATTTTTAAGAAAACAGTTTTTGGAGTTCAGTGATTCTCAGTAGTTGACATGGTGAGCTGGGGGTATGCATAGGTCAAGAATACAAAGGTAAAGAGATTTTTTATCTATAGAATTAGACATTTACTTATTTTGATTTTTGAAAGGGTCAGAAGATACTGAAAAACTTAGCTCTCTCTGGACAAAGGTCTATCCTTACAAGCTTAGCTTTGCCTTGGGGCCAATGGGCCAATAGAATTGAGGGATCCTGGATAAGCAGAAGAAATAAATGGTATCGGTCACATATTGTACATTAGGCACTCTGCTCATATCTCATACACATTTCCTTCTGTCTTCTTAATGCTACGAAGTATGTGTTGTTCTTATGAAGTTTTGGTTTGTTTGTTTGTTTTCAGGAAGCATCCTATTTTAGGACAATGAACGTTTTCAAAATTCCTCGTTCATTTGTGACACTTATCTTTCTTTTATCTATCTGAAAATATTTCCATTGAGCCCCTATGTCTTGATGTACTGACATTTGGTTCATTCTAGTCAAAACCTAAGTGGCTCTATAGTCCGTGACCTTATCTCTTTTTAAGATAAAATAGATTCTTACCTAATTTGTGCACACACATACATGCACATACACTATAGAACCAATCACATTACATCATAACTATCAATTTATGGGTTTTCTACTCCTTGAGAGCTTGAGCAAGGTCTTGGTCATCTTTGTATACCCAGACTTTAGCATTGTTGTTACATGAGGACATATTTAAATTGCTGAACGAGTGAATAAATAAAGACATTTATAAATGAATTCTAATTCCTCTCTTTGGATCCTCTTGGCAGTGATGATCTTTGGTATCAGGCATCTATCATATTGGATGAGGAATAACAAGATTATAAAGTCCACTATTCCATACCATAGCAAGATAATCATTTTGAACTTTGTTAGAACCTTCTTTAAAAGGAAACAATTTTGTATTAATGGGATGCTTTTTTTCTCCTTTATGTATGTTATGAAAGAAATAAGAATAACTTATAACTTATAAAATTTTCACCCCAGTGGTAACCAGTCATCTTAAAATGCAATCAAATATGAAGGCAGTTCTTGATGATAATGAGTGTGGGTAAAGAGGAAAAATTGAGTTTCTGTAATCCAGGCTGTCTCTCGGAAACTACATCAACAGCATTGTTGTGGGGTCCCCTTGAGACATCTAGTCCTACTCACCTACATGCATTATGAAGGGTCTACTTCATTCCATTGTCAGATAGACTGGTGGTTAGGCATTCAGTGTTAGTGAAAATAACTCTTGGGTTTGTGATCTCATGTACAAATAGCTATTTATGTTGGGCTTTCCTCTACCTCAATCCATCAAACCACACTCCTTAGAGATTCCTCATTGGGTTTTAATGTATTATCAATTTAGAAGTTATCACGTGGCCTAGGACTTTTTCTCCTTATGCTGCCATCTGTCATAATATACAGTTTTTCCTCACCACATATCAAGCCACTCAGATATATTTCACTGTACTACGTCAGTGTATTTCTTACTGGAAGAGTCCTGAGACAAATGATACATTTGGAAAATAGTCTATTATTTTCTTTTGAATCTATGAATTCAGACAGGGATATGGATAACAGAAATGACCAAGAGGTTGGTTTCTTCTCTGCTCTTGCTTGAATTTCTAATCAAAGAGACCACATGGGACATTTCTTTTCCAGAATCATCAGTATGATCTCATTCCTATAGGGCTAATTCAGAAAGGTGATGAGCTTTGCAACACTGTTCAGTGCTGATATTCAAATTTAGCTCTATCTGCAACTTTAATAGGGCCTGGAATATATAGTCAATAAGAGATTTTTATCACTGTTCTCAGGTTAGTTCAAGACTTGATGACATGGCCATTAGTCTTGATCATCCCATAATTTATCTGACTTCATACTTTCTCTTCTTGGGATGATAATCTCCATTGAGATCGCTTTATCTGCTATTGTCCTGGACCTGAGCTCTTCGAACTAATGTTTCATCTTGCAATATAAGGGGAGTTTAGTGTTACTCAATCCTTGCTTACTTCTTCAGTTGTAATTACACCTTTCCCATCTCCTGTGTTTTACACCATTGTGGAGAACTATCTACATAGGCAGGGTGGTCACAGACAATTTTATCATTGAGTCTCATACCCTGTAAGATGCAATAACCATGGTACTGCAGTCCAATGGAAGTCTAGTTGTACACAGAGTGTTTATTATCATCTTAAGCTTATCTACAACGAAGAGAGATAGAACAATTGGATAAAGAGGAGAGAACAAGTAAGAGAGAATGGGAATAGAGACAATAAAAGTCCTGATGGAGAAATGGCAGCAAGAAACCTACATAGTATGTCTTGGAGGTGCACTATATAGGAGTAAACACTTCACCTGAATTGACACTTTTCATCTTTGGGTGAATCTTCTCTATTTTGAACACGAGGAGACTGTATTTCAGAGAGATAAAAATGAAACATAAAGTCCTTTTTGATTCGAAGAGCCAAGATTTGATTAAGGTTTATGTGAAGCAAAAGTACCAGTCTATTTTTGACACAGAAAAGAGAGAAATAATAGTCTGCATTGTGTTTGTAGTTTACAAAGTGCTCTCAAACATGTTGTCTAATTTGTTTCCAAATCATACATCAAATCACAAAGAATCATATTTAAGGTCTGAAATAAATAGAGATATTATGACTTACAGACATAAAAATCTTTTTTTTTTTTTTTGGAGAGGTTTTTGCTATAGGGCACGTGCGCTCGCCAGACAGACAGAGAGAGACATAGAGACAGAAAGCGAGAAATCACCCCCCAGAGGGGATGGTCACGCTGCAATCCCTTCTCCTCCATTCTCCTCTTGGGATCTTGGGCACGCACGCACACACGCCCGGCGTGAGATTTAAGCCACCGGGTCCGAGACGCGAACCACGGTCGACTACGTGGGAGTCCAGCGACATAGCCATTACGCTAACTACTGGTTCCCCAAGACATAAAAATCTTAATACCAGGTAAAATGGTTCATTCATGCGATGAAGTACCATGTGGCCATTTTAAAAATGATGACACAAAGTCCATTTAATAAAATGCCTATTGAAAAATGTGCGCTGTGTGTTGTAGAACGATGCAGCAGTTTAGAGAACGGCATGCGATCCCGTATTTGTGAATGAACATGCATTGCTTCCATAAGCAGAAAAAAAGTACGCTATTTGAATTTTGAAAATCAAAATAAACTCTTTTCCCCATACTAGCGAAAGCAAAAGCAAAGCATCCTGCTGTATCAGCTAACTGATGACTGTCTCCCTTGCTAACATGCTAGCTCCCTGATAGTAGTGATCATGGCTTTCTATCTCCTCAGCACCTCACACAGGAATGACAGAATATGCTCTCAGAAGAAAATGGTTGGGTTACCCATAACATCACAGCAAAAACCTGACACTTTGTGATGCTGAGACTGCACTGGGAGGTCTGGGGGTTGCATCCTGATTCTCCCTGTGTATGCCAGGTGTGCATATGTGTCAGTGATCCTGGCTGTTTGAGGCTGGGAGTTAGAATATAGAATGGAAACCCTAGTGGGAGTGCTTCTTTCTTTCTCTCTCCCTCTCTTATGAAAGAAAGAAATGAGCTTTAAAAACAAAGAAAAGTTTCTGTTTGTATTAATACTGGGTGTGTGCATATATCTTATTAACAAATTGTTAGTAAGACCACATGACCACATGTAGACATACACATCCACTCCATCAAATGATGAGAAGAAGGAGAAAGTTTTCTAAATACAGTACGAGTTAAGTCACAAAAAATAATTTAATAGAAAGCTATGCAAAGTGCCTAGAGAGCATCAAAAGTGGTCTTTTTTTTTTTCTTCTAGAGAAAGAGAGACATATAGACAGAGACAGTTAGAAGGAAAGTGAGAAATCACCCCTAGGGGGATGGCTATGCCACAATCCATTCTCCTCCATTTTCCTTCTGGGATCTTGGATACACACCACACCTGCCTGGCATGATTTTCCAGCTATGGAATGGGGACTCGAACCATGGTCAGCTATGTAGAAATCCACACACAAAACTGCTATTCCATCTGCTGCCCCCCCCCAACTCACATAACTGCTATTCCATCTGCTGCCCCCCCCCAAAAGAAGTATTTTCTGTGATCCTATTAGAATGAACAAGCAGAGTTAAGAGTAGACAAAACATTTTTTGACAAATGTATTGTGGTAGACACACCCTTCTCCCAAAATTTATTTCAGGTATAAAATATCAAACTTCTTAATGCAGAGATTTCAGTATTGGTGTTCAGCTTTCATAATCCACTTCAACCTGTCTAGATTGTAGAAAGAGAAAAAAAGAAAAAAATAAGTCTGTGATAGGAAAATTCTGTCCCAGAATGTTCTCCATGTTACTACTTTTTACTTCCTTTGATCTTTTTCAGTCACCATCTTTTAGATCCACAGGATTTTTGCTCCTGAGTTCAAAGTTTTTCAGGAACTGCTCACAAGCCAGTACTCAGGGTTTGCCTTGACTGCCTTTGTGTTTAACTTTGCTAAGCTTGCAGATGCCAGTTTGGGGACATTGAGCGGGGAATGCAAACAACCACCCAGATTTTTATTGATCAAAAGAAACGTGTTTAAACAATCCTCAATAGATTTACAAATTAGAGAGCCCCCACGTTAGAATTTCATTCCTTGAGCATTTCCTTCTCTTTAATTGCTTGCTTGCTCCTTCATTACATTGGCATTCTCCACCAATGCTTAAATGCTGCAGCTGTTTTTCCCTGGTGTTTGTCTCTTTTAGAGAAAACCATTAACTTGCCATTTCAATCTTCTAAAAAATGCTTATGATTGACAAAACTTTATGAAATACTGGTAAATTGGAAGAAAATTAGTGCCACGAATAAGGAACAACTAAGCTGTATTTGGGGGGAAATTTGTCATTGTGGGCTAACAGTGTAATTGGCTAGTTAACTATATTATAAACAGGTTGGACTTTCTACCTCCCCCCTTTTTTCTTTTTAATTCTAGCAAGACTCCCAAGTTGTATAATTTCATGTCATTCAGTTTTCGAAGTGTTTTTCTATTTGAGACATTTTGTCTGTTTCACTTTTTAAATAAGTTTATTATTTTTTCCATGAGAATGAGAGACAGAAAAAGATTGGCACCCCCAACAGAGTCTTCATGTCTTGATCCACTCCTAGTCTCATCTGGCCAAAGGAAACAAACAAAACAGTATATACATAAGTGACCTGTGTGCTTAGGAATGTCCCAGGATATGAACTGAGAACCTTTTCCATGGGGGTCCTGTTCCATTACCACTGCACCACCACCTGTCCTCATTAGGTTCATTTTTTTTCTTTGTAATTACTAGAGGCCACATATGTTTGCCAGAGACAGAAGAGAGAGGGAAAGCGAAAGAAAGAAAGCACTCCCATAATGGGATGTGGTCAAGTTGCAATCCCTTGTCCTCCATTTCTCCATCTCATCTGGATTTTGGGCATACACACACACACACACACACACACACACACACACACACACACACAGAGTATGTTTTCCATGTCCAGGATTCAAACCATGGTTGGCCATGTATGGTCTTATTTCCAATGCATAGGGCTCTACCACTGAGCTATAGGCCTGGCCCTAGTTCATTTTTAAATAAATGAAATAAATATAGAAGTTTCTATAAGATAATGATACTTTTAAAGGTAAGTAGCAGAAAACCTTTAACTTTCTGTTTCTTCATTAGTGATAGGTGCCTCTCTTAATCAATATTCCTTTCTCTTTGTTGAATAAGACAAAAATTAGCCCACATTAATCAAAATAAAAACTAAAAAACAATAAGACCACATTAGACTAGACAAGAAGACCACATTATTCAAAATAAAGACTTAAAAACAATAAGACCACATTAGACTAGACAAGGAAGATGAGAATCTATAGAAACTGGAGTGTTTTTCTTCCTAGTATTCATTTATTTTTTAGTATAATTTAAATATAATAAATGCACACCTTTTTTTCTTTTTTTTTCTGTAGAGCACATGTACCCATCAGGGAGAGACAAAGAGAGAGGGAAAGTGTGCCCCTGGGGGAATGGTCATGCTGCAATTTCTTCTCCTCCTTTCTTCTCTAGGGGTTTTGGGCACACATGCATATGCACCAAGTGTGATTTTTAAGTTGTTAGGTCCAAGGCTCAAAATGAAATCAGCCGTGTGGGTCTAGTTCCTTAACCACCTGCTGGCCCCCAATACACACATTTTAATGTGGATTTCAATGACTGACACATGTACATACTGCTGTAATCGCCTGCATTGAGAGAAATCAGATTGAAAAAGTAGACTTTTAAGCATTGGCTGAATTTTTGTAGGTTTTCAGATCTCTCATTTCCAAAATGATAAAGCAAATGTTTTTGAGAAGCATATTTTTTTTTGAAAGTTTTTTTTTTTGTCACAGGGCGAGTGCGCTCGCCAGACAGACAGACAGAGAGAGAGAGAGAGAGACAGAAAGCGAGAAATC
>NW_006159569.1:269243-304126 GCF_000334495.1 Tupaia belangeri chinensis
TGAATGGCCACACCGCAATCCCTTCTCCTCCATTCTCCTCTCAGGATCTTGGGCACGCACACACACACGCCTGGTGTGAGTTTTAAGCCAACAGGTCCGGGATGCGAACTGCGGTTGACTACATGGGAGTCCAGTGACATAGCCATTATGCTAACTGCTGGTCCCCAGAGAAGCATATTTCTTTAATTATTTGTAAATAAGCCACAATCCTAAATTTAAAATAGCCTTGGTCAGAAGACCTTATTTTTGAAACAGCTGGTGAATAAATGAATGAAGGAAATTCAATGGGGTATGCTGACTAGGGTAGAAAAAATATCAGCCACTGTTTCAGGGCTAAAATTTAAGTCATATGAGATGTCCTTTTAGTCTTGCTTTGAGTAGTCTTTTTGTTTGTTTGTTTGTTTGTTATTTTACTTTGCCAGATGGCACATTTGCTTGCTGGAGAAAGACAAAGAGAAAGGGAAATCAAGATATCATCCCCTATGGAGGATGGTCATGCTGTAATTCCTTCTCCTCTATTTCTCCCTCCTTTTTTGTGATTTGGAGCACATACATGTGCCCAAAGTGTTCCGCAAGCCACTGGGTCCAGGACTTGAACTGTACAGTCAGCCATGTGAGATTCAGCCACCTTAATCACCATGTCACCAGCTAGCCCACTTTAACTACTCTTTGAGCCCAAAGTCACAGCCCTGCGTTTTGAAATAAAAGACTCTCATCAGACAGAGTTGGCAAACCATTCAGGGCCTTATTTATTCATTTATTTATTTATTTTCATTGTATCTGCAGCAGCTCAGCTGCTAAATGCCTGTATAATGGCTAATTAAAATAGCTTTTAGACATTATATTTTTCAATTAAGATGCAATTCACTAAACCAATCAATTATAGGTTATTATAACATTTCAAAGGTGACTTAAAATGTAATAGCATGGAATGAAGAAACCATAATTTGCTCAAAAGGGCCACCTTCATTTTGAAGTGTCAACTAGCAAACTGTGTGTGATCTCCAGAAAGCATGGTCATTATGCCCATTCCCTCCCCATGTCTGACTAATGTACCAAAATAAATTAAGAGGGCAGTTTAGAAATATGCCTCTGCATTGCCCCCACACTATTAGATCAGGGACAGAGAGTCATATTCTTTATACCAACTTGCCAGTGATTTATTCTGCCCTTGAGATAAATGCAAATTGGGAATAGTTCACATCCCCTTTTGGAAAAGCATGTGTCATTACGAAGCTTTGCCCTTCTTTCAACTCTGCTAATATGCCCCTGTATGTACCCAGATATGGACATAAGCATTATTCTGGTGCATTCTTCCCCTGACATAAGCTCATAGTGGGAAAACTTTCATTAGACAAGAGCTGTGGGTGTCATTAGAAAGGAACAAGATTAGTATTGACTGTGGGAAGCAAAGGTCAGTGAGGGGCCTGCCTTTCCTATTACTGCTCCTTTTCATACGCATGTAATCATGTCAGGTCCCAATGAGCCCTTTGTGTGCGGAATTCCTGCTTTAAATGTTGTCATACATCAAGCCAAGGTTCATCTCGAGAAATGTGCTTCGAAGGCTGTTCCAATTTTGCAGCCGTAAATTTATTATTTAAAGAAAATGCTGTGACATACAATATTTTAGTATCTTAAAAATGCAGGAGAGCTAACGCAGAGAGCAGACAAGGAGGGAAGATGAGCATTAACCTTCATCAGCTTGGTATTGGAGCTGGACTTCCTGGTGTGACCAAAGAGATCTAAAGTGGTGGAGGACCCAAACATAATAAAGCAAAGCACAGGAAAAGGCTTTTTTTTTCTTTCTTTCTTTCTTTTTTTTTTTTATATCTTGTCCTGCTCCCAGGGTGAGGACTGCAACTGGGGCCCATGGGAGGCAGGAGAAGCTTTATAGAACTGATAAAGACACCTATGCATACCTTTCTCCTTAGGTCATCAGCAATGGAACATCAGCCTCTATCTACACCACCTCTTCCCTAGCTCTCTGCCCAGAAATGCATGCCCAACGACCTCAGGCTGTATTACTTTCCCAGCTCCCTCTTATTAGTCAGACAAAGTGTAGATGGTTAACATTTCCAGCTCTTTCCAGATTCTCAACAAATTAAAAATTATTGCAGTTTGCTTAGGCAAGGAATGGAGTGATAAGGCATCACTGCCCTGTGCAGAATCTGCAGTCCAAAAGAGCACACTGGTGATGTCAAAGTCTTGGTTTTCCATTCTCCTAGTCATGCACTGGAAGGGAAATCAGACCCTCTCATTGCGTCAGTGGCCTTAATTATAAAGAATAGATTCTACTTCATGATGTCTGGACAAATCAATGATATAATGGCACAGGACTAGCACAAAATGAGGACCCAAGATGGATCACTGTCTCTTTCACCTCTTCCTACAAAGCTCCCAGCCACTTTCTTCTCTTCTTTCTTTTTCTGGTTCTATAGTCTGGGGCTGGTATAATTTTCTGGGAGACTAATTTATTTTTTAAAAATTGCATTTCTTCCATGGGAGAGAGAAAGAATGAGATAGTAACAGTACCTCTCGCAAGACCCTGATGCCTTGATCCACCCCAAGCCTTCAGTCAGCCTTGAGTTATGGGCATGAGTGTGCCTGGTGTACACAGGGAAGTCTATGGAATTGAACCAAGAACCTTCTCCTGAGTTAGCCTTGCAGAGTGTCACATTTTACCATTGTACCATGTCTGGCTCTGATATTGGTTTCTTTTCTCTAAATCTTAGGGTCCTGACATTGGAGATATGAATCTTTGTGATCTCACTGAGGATCCAGTATCTGATGCTACAGGCCTCCTACTGACCTCCTCTTCCGCGGAAGGAATCCACATCTCATCCTCTGATGCCACCTACAGTGGAACTCATGGTGCCATTCCAAAAATTGTTTCTTAACTGCAATTGTTTCTCCATTTACTAGATTAATTTTCCTTTTTCAATTTTCTTTCTTTTTTAAAGTTTGTCAGAGGTCAGGCACATTCTCCAGAGAGAGAGAGAACCCCAATGGGGCATGGTCATGCTATAATCTCATCTTCTCTGTTTATCCATCCCATTGGCATTTCAGTCATAAATGTACATATGTGCAGTGGGTTTTTCAGGTTGCCGAGGCCAAGATTCAAATGGTACAGTCAGCCATACAGGATCTGGTTCCCTTAATGGCGAGGCAATGGGACGAGTCCTAAATTAGTTTTTATTTATTCAGCAAATATCTATGGGAAGCTTTCTTTGTGCCCTCTGTTCAGGTTCAGACACAGCCTCTTGTTCATCAAGTTAGGATGGCCTTAGTCATCTCTCAGAGGCACAGATATCATCTCCCATTTCTCTATATTCCTTTTAACTCTAGCTGATTCCTCCTCTTCCAAATTTACTTTTTTGTTTTGTTTTGTTTTCCATAGGGCATGTGTGCTCACCAGAGAGAGGCAGAAGAGAAAAAGTGAGAAATCTACCCTCCCCAAAGGATGACCACATAGCAGTCTCCCCACTTCCATTCTCCTCTTGGGATTTGGGGTATGCATGCACATGCACCTGGTGAGATTTTCAAGCTGCTTGATCTGGGACTTGAACCATGGTTGGTAATGTGCAGTCCAGTGCCTTCATCATCACTCCACCTGCTGGCCCCCACTTAGTTTGTTTTATTCGTGCACATCCTGCTTTATGGTTCTGTTGACGTGAATGCAGACTAATTATAGCAAGACAGATGTTTCTCCTGAGGATGTAGAATAAGTACAAAATATCTTTCCCCAAACAAGGATGTAACATCTGATGAAATTCTCCAAGTCTGCCTATGAAAAGCTAAGTGTCCATAGCAAATAGCTTGGTATCTCTGAACAGCATTTTCC
The DNA here is from genome assembly GCF_000334495.1 of Tupaia belangeri chinensis. NCBI lineage: Eukaryota > Metazoa > Chordata > Mammalia > Scandentia > Tupaiidae > Tupaia > Tupaia belangeri. The sequence goes on from NW_006159569.1 coordinate 273,085, forward strand.
TTGTAAATATATATGCATATATACATACATATTTATATACATATATATTTAGAGATTTTAGCCTTAGGACACATGCACTTGCCAGAGAGAGCGACCAAGATAGTGAGAGTGAAAGTGAGAAATCACCCTCCCAGGGGGAATGGCCACCTCACAATCCCTTCTCCATTCTCTTCCCGGGATCTTGGGCACACGTGTACACATGCTCCAAGTGATTTTTAAGCCACTGGGTCCAGGACTCAAACCACAGTAAGCCACATGGGAGTCCAGCAACGTAATGCTATGCCATTTGCTGACTCCTTTCCCTGTAAATTAAAATCAAAGTTAATGGTACCTCCTCTTTGAGATTCTGTAAATTAATCTCAAATGGAGCATTTAGCACCTGGAAGCTCAGAGTGAGAATATCATTGATGTTGGTGTCCTTTCTTCAGTCCCATGTCCCATTTATTTTTAAACTTGATTATCCTCAATTTACCATTTGGCAGAGTGTCTGATATCACAGATACACAACAGAACGCAGGTTTACCACTCCTCAACTATCTGACCATGAGCAATTGAAAGAGCCTCTACAAATCTCAGTTCTCTTTTCCATAAAATAAGGATAAAAATAGTGCCTCCTAACAAGGGACATTGTGAGCTAATGACATAAAACACTCACCTGTGACTGTTCTCAGTGAGAACAATGAACAAACTGTTGTTATTATTATCAACTGCAGCTCCACTGTTATTATGGAAGAGTCAAGACCCTCAATTACTTTGGTCCATGTCAGCTAAATGAAATAAAGATGTACAATTTCACCAAAGAAATGAGTACTAGAGAATTGTCTAGGTAAAAAAAATAGTATTCTCAAGAAGACTGGAATGATTTGCAATGCATTTCTTTTCACACACAACTTTTCTCCATTCTTTACCGAAATCTCCCAATGTCAGGAAAGCATACATTAGAAACTCTTCCTCCTTCCACGTGGATTATACCACCCACATAGATTATTCTTGTCTGTTGTTTGGGTAGTGGTTACTTTAGATGGAGTCAGTGTTTGTAAGACATACAAACTTCTAGATGGCTCCTGAAGATGCATCGTCCCGGCATCCCCAGTACTTTTTCCATGTATATGCAGATATATTAACACCTGCGAATCAGTGTCGACTATCTAAGAACTACTTCTCATGTAATTGCTGTGGAGTACAAAAAAAAATCATCCTTTTTAATACTTAGAAAGAAACTGTGAATTAGATAGGTCCTCCATTTTAAGAACAGTAGGACAGCCTCATAATATAAATTAATTTAACCATCTGGAGTTTGACTGTGGGTGTATTGAGTCTAATTCTTTCTCTCCTCTGCTCTTTTTCCTCTAGGACCATGCAGGAAATGTAAGGGAGAGACTATATCGTTGCATGTATGTAAGCATAGATTTTGGGGGAACCAGAATGCAAAATTAATTCTCCTCTTTCCATGAGATGGAGGAAAGGCTATATTCCCAGTACTAGTGTTAAACTTAATGAACTGGATCATGCATTAACTATATAGATAAATGAGTAACAAAATAAAAAAGCCCTCGCTCCAGTACACGGTATTATTCTCATCTTTACTGTGAAAATATTCCTTTCTCTGAAAGTGTAAGGAAAATGCTTTGACATTTGAAAGAGTGATGTGCAGAAGCTCCAAGAATCTCAGTGTTGGAACACCTCGCTCACACATCTTACTATTCCCACTTTATAGAAGAGAGATCTTAGGCTAAGAATGAGTTGCCTTAATGTCAACCAGAAAAAAAGTGCTAGATCCACCTGAAGATAAGGGTGATCTTTTTGGGACTCCCTTTATGTAACATTGACTCTTCTAAACTGTCCTTACGCCATCCAGCTTAGTGAACGGAATGACTATAGGCTTCAGGACTGATTTTGATCTCAATTTCCTCCTTTATTCAGGAGACCTTGCTAAACTCGTATCCCACTGGAATTCTATTTTCCCAGAAATAACATGGTTTGCCTCATAAAGTTGTTGTGATTATTAGACTTGATAACATTTGTAAACGTGTTTTTCCTAGGTTTGGCACATGCTTCATGCTTTTAACAAATGCTACTTTCACTTCTTTCCTTTTGCAAAGTCTCGTTGATAAATAAAATAAACTTTATCCCATTTCTCAGATCAGGATGTCCAGACCACAGCTGCTGACAGCTTGCATAGATTTATGTTCAATAAAAAGGCATACAAAAGATTTACCACCCAGATGTGACAAATGGGCCCTTTCCCTTTTCATTAACTGGGTGGCAGGCCATATATTGAAACTACAGCCTGTCATCTCTCTTGATGACCTTTGAGCTATCGATTCTTGCAATTTTCTTAAATGAATATTCCATTTATGGAACATGTACCTGCCAATTTCAGAGATCAATATCATCCCTTTTGGTGGTCATTACAGGAACTTGTAATGTTACTCTCCAAACAGATGCTTGAGTCAGAGGAAGCAATTCATTCTGTCCAGTGCAAACAGACCTCAGCATTTTTGTTGGAAAATGCAACTATCTCAGAAAATAGTTTTCTATAATGAGCAGTTCTTATTGAGAAGAATATTATGCTCTAGGGGAATTTGAGTTAGTCATTTACACAGACATTAAACCTTTTTTTATTTCTATAAACACCTACATGTGTTAGACTTGATACTAAGCGTAGTGCCTAGAGTAAGCATTATGGAATGTACACACACAAACCTACACTTAATGTGCATTATATGCATGTATACACATGCATGCACCTATGTGTACATGTGTATATAATACAACCACTGATTTGCAGAGGTGACATGAGCATGGCATATACTAAGTGACCAAATGTGTTATATGTCAAAATAAAGATGCAGCTAATATGTTATGAGAATTTGGCAGTTAGCGTTATGCTAAGTCGCCGGACTTCCATGTAGTCGACCACGGTTCGTGTCCCGGACCTGGTGGCTTAAAACTCACACCGAGTGCCCAAGATCCTGAGAGGAGAATGGAGGAGAAAGGATTGTGTCATGACCGTCCCCCCTGGGGGTGATTTCTCGCTTTCTGTCTCTCTGTCTCTCTCTGTCTATCTGGTGAGCGCACGTGCCCTACAGCAAAAACCTCTTCAAAAAAAAAAAAAAGAAAGAAAAAAATAATTTGTAAGAAAGAAAAAGAAAAAGCTTCAATTTTGCATAAGATATTATCAAGTCAAGAAGGATTTGGACAAATGTGCATGAGGAAACAGGATATCGGAGAGGAAAAAGTATAAGCAAAATGTTTGACATTGAAGCTGTGGGCAGACTATGTAGACTATAAACAAAGAGCGGGGACCGTTTCTCACTTATCTCTGTGTTTCTGTTTCCTTGTGTCAACACGTAACTGGTGATCATTAAAACTTTGTTGAATGAAAGTGGTTATGGGTAGATTAAATGAGGCTTGGAGAGAATTTTTTTTGTCCTAGCATAATTAGTATAGATTTGATCCCAGAGAAATTTGGAATAAGAAAGTAAACTATAGATGTAGATATAGACATAGAAATGGATGTATGGTATGTGTTTGGACCAGCAGATTGTGTAGCAGTTACATAGCTGGACTCCCACATGGCTGACCACAGTTTGAATCCCAGACCCAGAATCAAAACGGCAATTCTACTCAAATTATTCTACATATTTGACACAATCCCAATGAAATTGCCAGGTATGTTCTTCACAGGTTTAGAAAAGACAATTATAGAATTTGTCTGGAGTCGTAAAAGACCCCACACTGCCAAAGCAATCCTGCACAAGAAGAGTGGAGTAGGAGGCATCTCACTCTCTGACCTCAAAACATATTATACAGCTTTGAAAATCAAACAGTGTCAAAATATATTATACAGCTTTGATAATCAAAACAGCATGGTATTGGCACAAAAACAGACAGGTAGACCAATTGAACAGAATAGAGATTCCAGAAATAAACTCCAAAACATACAGTCAATTGGTTTTTGACAAAGGATACTAGTCAGTCCAGTGGGAAAAGGAAAACCTGTTTAGCAAATGGTGCTATAAAAACTGGGTATCCACCTGCATGAAGATGAATCTGGACCTTATCTCTCACCATTGGCAAATTCAATTCAAAGTGGATCAAAAGTCTAAATCTAAGGCCTCAAACTATAAAACTACTGGTGGAAAACACTGGAGAAACTCTGAGAGACATTGGGGTAGGCAAAGACTTTTTAAATAAGACCCCCAAAGCACAGGTAATAATCCCCAAAATAGACAACTGGAATTACATCAGATTAAGAAGTTTCTGCACAGAAAAAGACATAGCAATTAATGTGAGTCTATAACCCTCAAAATGGGAGAATAATTTTTGTAAACTATGTCTCAGATAAGAGACTGACACCAGAATACACAGGGAACACAAGCTGCTTACCTGAAAAAAAAATGATCAACCCAATTAAAAGTTGAGAAAATTAGCTGAATAAACTGCTCTCTAAGGAAGACATACGAACAGCCAAAAATCACTTGCAAAAATGTTTAACATCCCTTATCATAAGGGAGATGCAGATCAAAACCACAATGAGATATTGCCTAACACTAGTCAGAATGGCTAAGATTCAACAAACAACAAATGATAAGTGCTGGAGGGGCTGCAGTGAAAGGGGAACTCTCCTATATTGCTGGTGGGAATGTAAGTTGGTCCAGTCACTGTGGAGAACAATATGGAGGTTTTTCAAAGATCTACAAATAGAACTACCATAGGTTCCAGCAATTGCTCTCCTGGCTATCTACCCAAAGGACATGAGTCCCAGACCCAGTGACCTGAAAATCATGCTAGGTGTGTGTGTGAGAAGCAAATGGAAGAGAAGGGATTGCAGCATGGCCATCCCCCAGGAGGTGATTTCTCACTTTCTCTCTTACTGTTTGTCTCTTTCTCTGACAAGGTAACATGCTTGAAGGCAACAACTTCTCAAATAAATAAATAAATAAATAAATAAATAAATAAATAAAATAGCATAAAGAAAAGAAATATATCATATGTGAATACTAAGGACTACTTTATCTCGCTTAAAATGTGCTTCAAAATTCATTATTATTGTGGAAGGGAAATTGCTGAGTGGGTGTATTTTCCTTTGGAGGAAGAAGCTTGTTTCTGAGTTATAAATCTGACTATAGGGCCCACTGGTTTGGAAGAGGATTTATTTATTTCATTTGCATTTTTAAAGATCTTAGTTCTCTGAAAGATACCCAGATCCAATACTATTGACCCCCAAAATTTAACCGAGTGTGAAGCAGATCTCTGAAACAATATTCCATCTGATATGTTAAGGATGCCCATAGATGGAGGCAGGGAAAGGACAGCACCTTTTGACCTGTGTTCTCACAAAACTGTCAGTAGTGGAGGCTGATCCTGAAGGTGGTATTATTTTTGAAGGAACGTCAGGAGTTTGAAGGAAGCCTTGCTAAAGGGGGTTGAAAATACAATGGAATGGAGAAAAACTATTTTAGTAGCAGGTAAAATAAATCTGACCTATATTAATAAGGAGAAAAGTACTTTCTCATGTAATGTGAAAATTTGAGGCTGAAGTCAAGTGTCTCCATTGACTTCAAGAATATTGTTACCACCTTCTCTTTCATCTACCTTTCTTCACCTTCTTCCTTTATTTTCTTCTTCTCATGCTTTAGTTTCACTTCTCTCAGTGGTTTGTCCTTTGCCTTTCCTCTTACACTCAGACATCCTCCATGTAACTGTAATAGAAAAGAGAGGCACAAGGCTAGCTAGCTCCAGGCTTCCATTAGCTTATCTTTCTGAGTCTAGAAGAAATAGAGAGTTTAATTAGTCCATACACAATCCAGAGAAGGCATATGGCCTGGGATGGTAATAGCCTCAATATTGTGTAGTCACTGTGACAAGAAGGATGGAATACCCTGGGTGACCAGATCTGGGTCACATGCTAACACTCAGGAGATAGGACAGAATACTACTGTCAATGGTAGCCAGAGCAGATCATGTTAATTGGAGGAGGGGCATGCTGCAAGTAGAATGTCTGGAGTGGAGGGCTATTACCAAACAGGAGCAAAGAAAGAGACGTAGCCTAGAAATGGGTAAACAGAGAAAATAAAAGAAAATTATGGACAATATTCAGTATCGATAGAGTCAGTGGATTCTGTAGTAGGGTAAAACTGAGAGCTTTTGAAATTTTACAGTCCATCCTCAATATCACCTTTTTCTTGTTTGTTTTATAAAACCAAACTTCAAAGATGCAGTTTTTGCTTTGAGCTTAGTCTTGTACTCATCCATAAACATAATAATGATGATGACAATATGCTCAAGTCAAGAACATGCCATAAGTCAGCTGGACTTAAAAGGCATATACATTGTCAAACTATGTGGTGGCTCAGGGAAGGAAGGAAGGGGATTAGACCTGGTAAGATCAAGGTCAAGGGAACTGATGTGGTCCCAAGAGTTACACTCAAAATATGATACTGAGCATCAATTCTATGCCACACCTATTCATTTGCTTTTTACTTTCTCATTCAATTCTTCAGCAGCTTCCACCAGGGAGAGGCTATTATAGTTTCTCCATGTATAAAAGAAGACTGAAATACAAAGAGTTTTCTTGTATAAGGTTAAACAATGTCAAGAGGAAAACCTGTTTTTAGTATGGTCCCACAAACCAACAGAAGCCAGCAATAGCAAAACATTATGTGAAGATTCTCCCTCCAATGCATGCATATTATTAGAATAGGCAAAGAGCTTCAGGGACACAAAAGTATGAGCATGAAGCATCACTGTTATTAAAGGCTATACAATGGGACTTCAAAAGGCTCATGGCACATGAGTATGATGGAAGCAAGTATGCAGGCATTTCAAAAATGTGTTGTACCTAAAGGGAATCGAACTACAGCCCCAGCTGCAGAGGTGTAGGTGGTGGTATAATGAAGTCACTTGGGCAGCCATGGGTTCAGATGGCAAGTCTACCTGAAACACCAGGCATGTATGCACCCAAGATCCTATTGGCTGGAGTGCTGGGGTAAAGGGATTGTGGCATGAAAAGATCTTTTCAAAGATGCTTTATTTCTCTCTCTCATGAAAGAAATAAAATAAGTAAACTTTAATCTTACACTTTAATTCCATTTTCCAAGAACTTTTTGAAATCTCCTTGTATATGTTAGCCATAACAAGCAGAGAAGAAGGAAAGGCACCTATAGAAAATGATACTGCAAAAGATGGGACATTTCAAAGGTAGAATATTTCCACTGTGAGCACTTGGCCCCAAATTCAGCACTCAGAAATGCACCCTGAAGGAGTAAGTGAGAAAACTGAATGAGTGAATAAATATTCATTCATTCAGCACTTTTTACTTATAACCCTTCATTATTAATTCACATGATATATTATGTCTGCTTGCGTCTTTGAGAAGTTGAGCAAATCAATATGTTTCTCATCTCATTTCGGTAAAGCTTTCCACAAGAAGGAAGGTGAGAGAGGGTGAATATTTCCTGCTCTCTTCTCATCTATCCCCAGATGTCTCCTCTTAACAGGTTTGTAAATGTCTACCTCTGTCCCCAAATCCCAGTGACCAAGGAAAACTTCCCATGGAATATATATATATATATTTAAAATATAGGACAGTCAAAAATGAAGCTTTCTGGTGGCCGCTTAATTTGAAGGGCATTATTTTTAGCCCTGCAAAAGACCAGTGGCATGAAAACAATTAGGATCTTTTGTCAAGTTAATTAAATTTTACTAAATGTAGTAATCTCAGTGGGCTTCGTACACCAGAGGTAAAACTAATTAAAACGCAAATTCTTCCTAGTCTAATAAGGAGTTCTAACTTGGGTAGCTGAGGAATGTTGTGCATACTGAGAGATATTCAAAACTCATTTATAACGAGATGAGGGCAAACCCTTAAATGGCTCAGTTCTGTTGAAGGCTCACTTGAGAACGCCAATAAGTATGTTAAATTGGAGACGGCCACTTAAGGAAAGGCAGGCAGACTGGCAAGCCTTGCTGAGAGCAGGAAAAAAAAAAATGGATATAGCTTAGACAAGTTAGGATGGGGAAGCCAGTGGAAATAAGGTATCTAGGTCTTATCTGAAAAGCAGTATTTTTCTCCCCAGGTTCCTTCTCTTCATTAAATTCTCCAAGGGCAGACTGAGTTAATGGCAATTGCTTTTCCTGTAGTATTCCTTTCTTGGAAAGCTACACGGAGCAAGAATGTTCTGTTCACAAGGATTCAAATCAGTAGTTAATCCACACCAACTCTCCTGTGGCATCGACAGCCTCATTTTTAAGATGAGGCCATTGAAAGAATAAAAGATTCACTCTATTCTAGAAATTAGCAGAGTATTAAGATGGCAATCCAAAATGGTTCAGTGTTAGCCTTTTCCTTAGAACCCACTGACACCAATTTCTACCTCCTGTCAAATGTGGATGAATATTTGCAGTTGAGATGTTTGAAATGATTGTTGAATCACAATGGGCAACCTTCATATAAACTTGGGCACACTTCAATTGACATGCTATTACTCTCCCATTGATTGAAAGTGGCATACACCCGCTGACATTTTCCTCATTTCTCTGTCTCATTTCACACCCTGTGGTCTGGCTGTGGACCCTGATATCCCACGGACTTTGGCACGCGCTGCCAATACCCTCCTAATCACCTAATCAAGTGGCTTTTCTTTGTTGCTACACCCTTCCACCTGACTAGATCATTTATCACATTGACTACCTCATTCTCCTAACCCACTCTGCTTTGTTTCCTCCTGTGATGCTGTTACAAATGCAGCAGGGCCTGCTGAAAACAAGCAATATTAAAACTCCTTTCTGAGAAAGGGGATTCTTGCCTAATTTTGTCAGCAGCTGTAACAGGATTCTGCCTATAAAAAGAAGGTGAATGCCATCATATTTGGGTATCTATCAATACAAGAAAATTGGAATACTTTATTTTTCCAGTATTATTTCTATATTTGTATTATGTGAGTAAAACCTGCTCATTGTAGACCATTTGAGAAGAACAGAAAAAGAAAAGAAAAAGAAAATTTCTTTCATCATCATCTCTCTCTCTCTTTCTCTCTCTAAGAGAGCGAGTGAGAGGGATAGTGAGAAAGCACCCCAATAGAAAGAATGATGATGCCATATTCCATGTGCCTGGTGTGTTTTCCAAGCCACAGGGTCTGGGACTTGAACTGCACAGTTTACCCTATGTGATCCAGTCACCTTAACTATCACACCACTGGTTGGCCCTACTATATCATCTTAAGCAAGGTTTTTGCATTTTTAAAGTCTAGACTTCTTGTTGGTAAAATCAGGATAATCGTGGGGGACCAGCAGGTGGAATGGTGGTTAAAGTGCAAGATACTCCCACATAGCCTACCATGTTCAAGTCCTGAACCTGGTGGCCTGCTTTCTCACTCTCTCTCTCTCTCTCTCTCTGTCTCTCTCTGGTCAAAATAAAATAAATTAATGAATAAATAAATTGAATAAATAATTCTTTTTAAAAAATCGGGATAATCTTAACTGTATCATAAACTTGATAAACAGATGAACTATCTAATGTTTATAATTTTCTTATTTTTGAAATTATTATGTAGAATTGATAAATATAATATTTAATGGTTTCACAATATTTTATCATGTAGGTGTTTTCTAACTTTACTCCTACTGTTACACATTTAGTTTCTTCATTAGTTTTCTAATATCAGTGATTGCAAAACAAATATTTTCACTTCTTTATCAATCTTTTTTTTTTGCACACAAATGCAAGTTACTTTCTTTTAATTTTTTAATTTTCCAGAGGATAGGTATGCTGTCTGGATAGAAATGAAGCAAGAAAATACCCACCCTCCACATGGGGTATGGTCATGATGCAATCCTTTCTCCTCCATTCTACCACTGGAATTTTGGACACACAAACATGGACATGGCATGTTCTTCAAGTCACCAAGTCTGGAACTCGAACTGTAAAGTTGGCCATGTAGGATCCAGCTGTCTTAGCCAGCACACCACTGGCTGACCTAACGAGTTACTTCCTAGAAAGTTTGCACCAGGTGCTTCTCTTGCCAGATTGGCATGAGAGAGTCAGTTTCTTCTTAGTTCCCCAGCTGTACTGGTGATGGCAACAAGAAGAGGGAGATTCATCCAGCATCATTTTCATGGGCAAATTACCAATGGTCTCACAGAGGCACCCATTCCTGGACAAGGGTCAAAGGCTTTTATCCCTATCAGGGAAGAAACTCAGTTTTCACTTGAAGATTCTTTTAATGATTTTCTTCAAGAAGATCTGATAAATTGCTCCCAGTTCCTTGGTATCACTTCTCTTTCTTAACTCTGAGTACTGAATTCGTAAGTGAGAGAGATATTTCTCAATGTGGAGCATTACTGCAGTCACATGCAGATGGACAGATGTCAACTCATGTATGGAATATTTAAGAATACATGGGCTATTGACTTTGGGAGAAAGAGAAGACTCAATCTGAAAGGAAGAAACCAAAAGGAGAAAAAAATACTTCAGACACAACTTTATGCTTTATAGTCATCAGTTATTTTGCCTACTAAATAGTACTAAGATGTAGTGTCTCAAAGACTATACTAGTCTTTGGGTATACAAAGCAAATACTAAACGTGTGCTTTCATTGAAGAACTTGTTATCTGATTGGATGGGGATCCCCCAAAATAAGGTAAATGATAATGACACCTTAAGGAGACAAGTGATAAGGTGGAGGAAAATTGGAACATGAAGAAGACAGGTAAGAGATGATGGGATAGATATGTTTTCCAGGACCTAGATTATAACACAGTGGTAGCAAAACTGAGCCACATTGGAGAGGTCCTGGATTTGGGTCCTTGAATCTCCCTGATCTGATGATTTGTGCGCTGTCCATCATCTGGGCTGGGCAAGACTGGAGTGAATTGTGGTGTGAAGACCTTGTTGGGAGTGGTGCCTCTATTTTTCTGTTTCTCTTCCCCTTTTGAAATAAATAAATAGATAAAATTTAAAAAGAAAAACAAATTTATAGGTCTGGCTCTGTGGTGCAGCAATAATGCAACATGTGAAGCTGGATCCATATGGTAGATCGTGAGTTTGGATCCTTGATCAAACCTGTACACACCGGGTGGGCATGCCCATACTCCTGGGTGGCTGGAAAGGTTGGATGAAGGGTTATATCACAGTATGAGATCCTGTTGAGGGGCTTGTCTTTCTTTTTCTGTCTGTCTCACAGTCTCAAGAAAGAAAATAAAAAAACATATTTTATAAATAAATGCTTCTTGCTTTTGTTCAGTCTTTAATATTGAGGGCAAATTAGTCAAGTAGACTAGGCAAACCAAGCATTGCAAATAATTTGGATGACAGGCCATACTTGGAAGGAGCTAGTCTATAGTTTGCATGACTGGATTGGACGTGATTTAGAGGAGACGAGAGGGAAGATTAAACTGAACAAAGGAAATATCCTTTCACAGGTCAAAGATCAAATGTCAATCTAAGAAAACTAGATTTTGTCATCTACATGTGGGAAGTTCATGGTATCAGTAGATTTCGGTGGAATGTGCTTAGCTAATTAATATTTTCAGTTTACTGACTTCCTTCCCTGAGCCATAGTGATTATATCTAAAACTAAGATGTGAGATACTTCTGCCTGCACTAACACCCAGTGTGGTAGGAGAGTCATGAGACTGACATACCATAAAATAAATAAAACTTGTGCAAGGTAATATTTCTTTGAGAGTGTTAGGCAATTCCTGTGGGGATGGTCATCAAAGCCTTTTAATAATTGCAGGGCAGAAAGCTAATTACTATGTTTTATCTTCTTGCTTCATAAGACTCCAAACTGAATGAGTGAACTTGGAAAATTAGTTCAGGGCCATGAACAAATAGAGCCACCAGCTCCCAAAAGGAAACCAATAGAAAAGACATTTCAGGGTGCTCACATGTTGCATGTTAACTCTGCCTTTCCTCTCCAAACTCAAGGCTCCTATTTGTGCTCATGGTTTGGATTAGATTCAGGTGAAAGCCAGTATATAGATGTAAATACCAGATATAGTGTGTGTGAAAGAGGAGGGTCTGAGGAAGGACATTTAGAAGAACAATAGGGAGGCAAAGCATTAATGGGACAAAGAAATGTGGTATTGTCTGTTGAAGATATTTTATAGTTTTATCAGCTGTTCTAGGGAGAAATGTTCACCTGCTGAAATATCTGTTTTGTAAGCCAAATAATGTTATTGAATGTATAAAAGAAAATAAAATTAAAAAAAAAAAAAGAAAGAAGGTAGGGGAAAACTCTGTCCAAAATCAAGGTTCTGATACAGTATGTATTTCCTCGTTACAGTGTGATTGTATAGTTCTGACTCTCACCTTGACTCTTTTAATCTCAATTTACCCCTCTTGTTTTGGATGACTTGAATTCAATTCCAGTGGTCTAATATTTGACATATAGCCACAAGTAGACTTTCTAATCTTCAGGGTGCTGTTGAATGAAGTTTGGGTTTTATGTTTCCTATTAATTCAATGTTTTTTTTTTTTAAATAACAATTATTTTGTAAACATTCCCTTTATTTTCCTGAAATAAAATTAGATAATATAAACTATCTCTATATATAATTTTAAGAAATTAGGGCAATACCTTAGTTGAAATACCAAAAAGAAATGAAATAATAAAATAGATTATAATAAAATAATAGCAATTTCCCATAAGTCAGAAATTCTGACATGATATCATAAGAAGATATAATGAAGTAGTAAGACACCTACATGTACATACAAAATTACCATGAATGAAATGGCTAAAAATGTAGATGGAAACACAGGTACTGTATTGGAAGCATAAAACAAGTAGGAGTATTTTTGTAACTAATATGATTTTTCCAAAAGTAAACACTTTTAGGCAAAATTGTAAAAATGTACTACTATCTTTCTTGATTTACACAGTCATTATATCCTTGAAAAATTTAGTGCATTTTTAGGCAATGAAATTAATTCAGCATGTTCATATGTAAAATAAACTTGAGTCTAGGTACATTTGATTATAGAGCATCATTAATCTGCTTGAATAACTGGTTGCTTTCAAAAGTCATTTGAAATGAAGGACAACTTTTCATGGTACAGTGCTGCTCTTGCTTGGAAATCCTGATCCCAGCCATTAAAATATGAGTACCTCCTTATCCCCACCATTTTTTGTTGTTGTTGAGGTTTTTGCTATAGGGTGCGAGCGCTCGCCAGAAAGACAGGGAGAGACAGAGAGACAGAAAGCTGAGAAATCACCCCCCAGGGGGGATGGCCACGTCACAATCCCTTTTCCTCCATTCTCCTCTCGGGATATTGGGCACACACGCATATGTGCCCGGAGTGAATTTAAGCCACTGGGTCCAGGACTCAAACCGCCGTCAGCTACATGGGAGTCCAGCGACATAGTCATTAAACTAACTGCTGATCCCATCCCTGCCATTTTTAAAACACACACACACACACACACACACACACACACACACACACAACCCCCCATGCATTCTTAACTATGCATGCTAATGGGTTGGTACTTTCTCAGTTGAGGACCGGAGGCACAGTGTCTTGCTGGAATCACTATGAAGGTCACTTTTTCTGAGGTTTAGTGTATTAAATTGTGTAAGTATTCAGAAGGATTTAGAAATAGTTTTAAAGATGTGATTTAAATTACAATGAAATCATTAGGGAGGCCCTAATCTAATCTTACTGGTGTCCTTCCTTATAAGAAGAGGTTAAGATGCTAGACTCCCACATGGCCAACCATGGTTTGAGTCCCAGATACTGTGTCTTGAAAATTATGCCAGGCACATGTGCATGTGTGTACAAAATCTTGAGAGGAGACTGGAGGAGAAGGGATTGCAGTGTGGCATTTCCCCCAGGGGGTGATTTCTCACTATCTCTCTCTCCCTTTCTCTCTGGTAAGTGAACACACCTTATGGCAAAACAAAAAAATAAATAAATAAAGAGAGAGAGAGAGAGAGAGAGAGATTAGGATTCATATGTGCATAGAGAACAGACCTGGTGAAGACACAGGGAGATGACACACATCTACAAAGCAGAGGGAGAGAGGAAGCCAGTCCTGCAGACACCTTCATCTTGGACTTCTGGCTTTCAGAATTGTGAGAAAATAAATGTCCATTGTTTAAGTACTCAGTCTGTGATATTTGTTTATACTAGCCCTACAGAAACGAATACATCCACTTTCCTACAGCGACTATGATTCCTCTTAGCCTTCACCACCAAAATTAATAATGTTTTTGAATATTGTGTTATATTTTATGGTGCTTCTTGCTCCCTTGACAAGCAGACAAGCAGTCTAAGTCTCTGCATAGGCCACTCAGCTACGAGGTAGCTAAATGGACTTCAAACCCCAGTACAGACCGACTCCATAATCTCTTTTCCCTCTGCCTATACACCATGTCCCCTTATTTTTGGCTGAATAATGCTTGAATTTTATCATGTTTTTGGATGACAAACCTGAAACCTCTAGGGCTACTATGTAGGCTCACATCTATGTGAATTCTGATTGCCGGAAACTTACTATGAAAACTTGGTCGATTTTACAGTTGATGATCCTGAGTCCTATATCATTTATGAGGTATCAGAAGCAGTATCATACAATGGTTAAGAACATTGATTTCAGAGTCAAGTTGCCAGAGGTCAACTTACACGTGTATCACTGAGAAGCCTACACCTGCCCTGTATGGGAGTGGACACGTGCTCAACAGTAGTTGCCAGAATGACTCCAACAGAAGAGTGGCAGATGGATTTAAGCAGTCAACCATCTAACAAAGAGATTTCCATTCTAGTAATATTAAATGCCCCCCTGAAACTCAGTTTTATCTATAAGACGATAGTCTCTATATGTTATGATGGTTTTGTGAGTAAAGTGACTGAATTTACATAAAAAGAATAGTGTCCATAACAAAATGACTAACATAAATGAACCAGTATTAGTAGGTGCATTACACATGCCATATCATAAGTATTAATAGCAATGGAGAGCATTTTAGCCTCTCTAACAGGCACATAAAAGCTCAGAGTAATCTTATAATTTTCCTTAGGTCACACAACTAGGAAATAGATCTGTATGACTCTCAATTTCTTGATCTTTCCATAATGCTTCATTCCTTTGCTTGTGTATTTCAAAAACGTTCTACATATTAAAAATATATGAGAGGCTGGCCCCAGTGCAGCAGTTATGCACTTTTTCAGATGAAGCTGAATCCCATGTGGTTGACCAGATCACAACTCTGGTAGCTTACATAGCAGTATATGCCCATGTGTTCAGGATCCCAATGAGACAGAACTGGAGGAAAAAGGATTGGGGCATAACCAAGCTCTGTTAGGTGCTGTTTCTTTTTTTCTCCTCTTCCTCTTTTTCTCCCCTCTCTCTCTCACATGCAAAATTATCTCTCCCTCCATCCACAGATAATCTCTCTCCTTTCTGTCACAAAAATACTTTTTTGGGGGCCAGCAGATGGTGGAGTGGTTACGTCACTGAACTCCCACATAGCCGACCGTGGTTTGAGTCCCGGACCTATTAGCTTGAACATCACTCCAGGTATTTGTGCATATGTACCCAAGATCCTGAGAGGAGAATGGAGAGGGGATTGTGGCATGGCCATCCCCTCTAGAGGGTAATTTCTTACTTTCCCTCTCACCGTCTTTGTCAGTTTGTCTGTCTGTCTCTCTCTCTCCAGTGAGCATACATGCCCTACAGCAAAAACCTCTAAAAACAAAAACAAAACCAACCAAAAATATTTAATTTTTTTTCATAGACCAGATTTTATTTATTCTTAACACCTCACACCATGAATTAATACAGAATAGTTTCCAGAAGCTCATATTCTTTTCCTTTGGTTCTTACCAAGTGTACTTCTCTGGGTGGAACAGGTTGGTGATTCAGTTGAACCCAGGTACCTTTCTCTTTGGCTTCCTTCTTTTTCTGACTGTTTTCCTTCACATGTTTTAGGAAGCTATCTCTGCTCTTAGAATGCTTAATATGCTCAATACATACAATAATTCTCTTGTCAAGAGTTTTGCCCTTAACTTGTTTGCAACAATGCCAACAGCATGCTAGACAACATTGAAGATTCTTCATTTTGCCATGGTAACATTTGTGGGGCATTCCTATTTGAACAGTACCCATTCCCTTGATATCTACAACATTATCTTTCTTGTAGATTCACATGTGTGATCCTGGAGGAACCATTCCACATTTTCTAAAAGGTCTAGAGAACAAATACTGGGCACCTCTCTTCTTTCCCTTTGTATATTCATCATTTTGGTGAATGTCTGGATGATGGCTGTTCTAGGAAAAAAAGAGATGTTTTTCCCCTCATGGCAAGGAGGGAAATATTCAGTCCTGAGATTGTGTGGTATGTGGCTATTTTCTATTTCGCTGGAGAATTTAGCAAAATGCTCCTGGATTAGTTTATTCATTTGAACCAGAAATACCATTATCATGCATATCTGATATGCCCTGTAAAAATCTACAGATGTATAAAGAAAAAAATGCAACCTATCACCTGAATTTTTCTTCTGCTATATGATACCAAATATCTAACCATACTAAAGTATGTATTCAAGGGAAATAGCTTTATAAAGAGCACCATTTTTTAATTTAATTTAATTTTTTTTTACTATAGCAGCACATGGACATAACCATGGTCCTTAAAGAAGTTAATCTTTTGCTTTAATCTGAAGAGCATATTGTGGACAAATTTGGCTTTGTCCACACCAGAGCATGGGGTCTTACAGTATTTTGATTATATCAAGGAATTATCTCCATTTCTCCCAACACACACCAAGAAGTATAGGAATGTATTCACCACAAGATTAAAACCAGCATCAGTTTGGCTCTCTGCTCTACTGCACTTTAAGTTCTGTGAATATTAATGGAAATTTCTTTGTTGGATGGTTGGCTGCTTAAATTCATCTGCCATTCTTCGGTTGGAGTCATTCTGGCAATTAATGTTGAGCATGTGTCCACTCACATAGGGGGCAGGTGTAGGTCATAGGCATGCAGGCAGTGTGTGTATCGAAGGGTCAGACATGAAATCCAGCACAGAAGAGATGGTAAAATACCACCTAGAGTGATCCTTTTGAATATATTCTAAGTGTAAAGTGATATAGTGGTGGTTGATTTTTTTCACTGGTATTTGTTAACTGTTGTATTAAAGGTCTAACCATCATCTTTCTCATCTTTCTGTGGGTTTTACCTGTCAGCGCAGTCCAGATGTGTTTTATGGGTTCCATCATAGCATCTGCAATGGTAAGTGAGGTAAACCAGGAATATTACTGGATTTGGATGTAGATATAAAGCTCTGGGTGGATGAGAAACAGAATTATACCATGTAGTCACTACACTATCTTAGACCAATTTCTTAACCTCTCTGAAGCTCTGTTTCCTCACTATACTTTGAGGATAATAGAAGTACCTATCTGTGGGGCAGCTGGAGATTTCAGTAATTCACAGACGTAAAGCTCTTGGAAAAGTGCCCAGAACAAGTGTAAATGCTGAATTATCAATTGTCATTTCAAGAGAGAGCTGGCCGAACTAAATCACTTCAGAGAGAACATCAAAGATAAAATGTTATTTTAAAAACAGTGTCATAATCAGAAGGATTAAAAATATCTGTTTGCTAAATCCAGTACTCAAATTAGTTTGCCTGGAACCAAAGGTACTTTATGAGGTAGAACATTGCACAAAGAGAAAGGTCACTGGGTCACGTCTGGGTTTGAATCCCAATGTGGTTGTTTACTAGTAGGAATTATTCCTGTAAGAATTGCTGAGCTTCTCTGAACTTTTCTTATCTAATATGGGAATAATCACACCCATCTGTGTTGTAAGGTTTAAATAAAAATTAATGACATCGAGGTTGGTAGGTGGCATGGTGGTTAAGGTGTTGGACTCCCACATGGCAGATCATGATTTGAGTCCCGAACCTGGCGGCTTGCTTTCTCTCTTTCTTTCTTTGCCTCTCTGGTCAAAATGAAAAATAGTAATAATAATGATAAATAACATTAAATAAATAATTCTTTAAAAAATTAACCATGTTCAATACATGTGCTTAATAAATGGTAACTTAAAGAACTCAGATAAACCTTTTAACAATTTTCTCATCACTCCTAGAGATGTAGAATATGCTTTTTACATACTTAACTAATTCCCAAATAACTCTTGGTTTTGGTTAGCTGTATTTTTACATACAAAGTCAACTTTATATGTCAGCCAGATGCTGCGGGATCATAACCTCAAGCATAGAATAAAAGGTGGATGTACTGAAGAGAGGAAAATAGACTGCTAGGAAGAAAGTCATCAGGGGCACAAGAGGGTTTGTCTAGGGCTAAATGATTTCAACCTGCTCTGTGTCCTCAATGTCCCACCATTGACTAGTGCAAATGTCCTCTTATGACATGCACACTGTCACACCCAGCTGTGGGTAATAGAAAGTGGTATAACTTTCCCAGAAAGTCATTTAAATTTTAATTTTTTAATTTAAAAAATTTTAAGATATAGCAAAGCGGTAAGTTTATTAAAGTAGAGAAAGAAAAACAGAGGTCCCAAGACAGAAGGAATTCCAGAAAATGGGTTGCCAAAGAGGAACTGGAGCAGAAGTTGTTATCTGGGTCTAAGGGGCCTTGTTTAGGCTTGTTCTAGGTGGAGCTTGCACATGCGTATCCCTTGTGGTGGGGAGGGTCACATGCTAGATGGGTCCAGTTATTTTCCTAATTTTGGAGTGGGTATAAAAGTCAGGGGGTTCTTTGTCTAGAAGTGTTGGGCTATAAAAAGCATTTTTATTTTCTTCCTGGAATACGGTGGGGCCTGGAAAAAAGACTTTGTTTTAGCTCTAGGTCATCTGGCCTAGGTCAATTTGCATAAGCCTTAAAATACTCATGACATTTGATGTAAAATTTACTTCATGAGTACTAACACTTATGCAAACATGTGAACTAATAAATAAGAACATAATATTCATCAAATAATAATATATGTGGGGTCAGCAGGTGGCACAGTTGTCAAGTGCCAGATCCCACACAGCCAAATCTGAGGTTCACGTCCTGGACTAGGAGACTCGAAAAACATGCTGGGCACCTTTGCTTGCCTGCATGCCCAAAATTGCAATGGAAGAATGGAGAAGAGATTGTGACATGCCATTGCCTCTGGGGTTTGATTTTGCACTTTCCCTCTCTTTCTGTCTCTCTCTCTCTCTGGTGAGCATACATGCCCTATGGCATATAAATCTTTTTTTTTTAAAAAGAAGAAAATAATATATGTTATAGTTCCACATTCAAAATCCAGAAATATAAAGTTCACTGGTTATACAATTATACATCTATGAAATGGCCTACTTTTCAGACATTAGAAATTTTAGTTTGACTTGGAAACAGTAGGTGGCATAATAGTTGTATTGTTGGACTCCCATGGTTCGAGTCCTGGCCCTGGCAGTTTAAAACTCATGCTGGGTGTGTATGCATGCATACCCAAAATCCTGAGAGGAGAATGGAGGAGAAGGGATTGCAGCATGGCCATTCCCCTTGGGGGGTGATTTATCACTTTCTGTCTCTCTCTGTCTTGCTGGCAAGCACACATGACCTATCACAAAAATCTCTCTTAAAAATGAAAAGAAAAGAATTTTATTTTAGCTAGTTTTAGTGACACAGCAGTAATGTTATGGTCCCCAGTGCTGAAGCCACATGGGAAGGTATTGGGTTTGCTCTTGAAGTTTTCCACACAAGCATGTGTGTGCCTTCTCACCCTTTTCTCCCTCACTCCCACCTTTCATGTGAGCACATGCACCCTCCAGTAAATTTTTTTTAAATGAAAAAAAGGGAAGAAAAATTACAATTTAAGAACATTTTATGGGACCATCTAGTGATATAATGGTAATACAACTAGACCCACATTGAAAATTTCCTGGATTCATATCCTGAAGCCTCCCTATACACAACAGGTATGAACAAATGTGCCTGTGAGCTAGGCCACCTGAAACTGGGGTGATCACAGAGTGAAGACACTGTTAGGGGTGCCTGTCTCTCTGTCTCTGTCTCTCTCATAGAAAAAATAAATAAACTTAAAATAAAGAATATTTTATGATGTGGAGTAATACTCATGCCATAATATTAAGTAAATAATGAAAAATATTTTTTTTCTTTGTCATAGGGCACATTCTCTCTCTCTCTCTCTCTCTCTCTCTCTTGGAAGTGAGAAGTTATCTCTCAGCAGGGATAACCATGCTGCAATCCCTTCTTCTCTATTCTTCTCTCAGGATTTTGGGCACATGCACACACCACACACACATCCCAGGTGTGATTTTCAAGCTGCCAGGTTCAAGACTTGAACCATGCAGTCAATCATGTGAGGTCCAGTTACTTAGCCTCCACACCACCTAATGGCCAGGAAAATAAATCTTTGACCTACAATCCAGATTATGTGCGTGCATACAATTAAAAAAAAAAAAACTGTCTCAGAAATTAACAGTGGCTCTGTATTTTGTAATGTTTTGTTGTTGTTGCTACTGTCTTTCATTTATTCATTTAAAATGAGCATAAATGAGCAAGAAAAGTATTTCAAATGTCATTTTGGTATTTCTTTGCATATAAGGGGTAGGCTGCTTTACCAGGATTGCCCTAGAAATCCACATGTTGCTGTTGAATCTGGCTTTCAACATCCCTTGCCTGGCCATTGGTAGCTTCTTCCAGATGGGTTCTTGGTGGGGGGGGCATGTATACCCATACCCACCCCTTAGCATGGAAGGCAGTCAGGTATAACATCTAGATATGATTCTGGCTGCACCAGCCACCGTATCTGTGAAAACTAGTAGTTGAAGGTCCCCATTCCGATGTATCTGTGCCATGTAAAGTATTAGGTGCTTTAAATGTCTTGGTTCATCTGGTTCTAGACTTAAAGACAGAACCAGTGTGAGAGGGAGGCAAGTGAGTGCTTAGGGTCAAACATTGAAGAAAGCTGTTAGTATTCTGTTTGCCTCGCAATTTGTGCTCTAGGTGCTTCTTTTATAACATCCTTGTCCTAGTTCTGCTCAGAGAATTGAGATCACTTGCTCAAAGTTGTGGAGTATAAGATCAACCCCAGATCTAACTAATTCTGATCCTTATGTCTTCTACGTTATATCGATTTCTAGATTTAAAAAGTTCATATATTATAAAATACACAAGGCCCTGATACTTGTATGTGTGTACACCTTGATGCAATAGACTTCTTCATCCTTAAAAACATAGATTGTTAGGACCAGTAGATGGTGGAATGGTTATGTTCCTGGACTCCCATATAGTCGACCATGGTTGAGTTCTGGACCCAGTGACATAAAATTTATGCTATGCACATGTGCATGTGCGTCCAAAATCCTGAGAGGAGAATGGAGGAGAAGAGATTGCAGTGTGACCATCTTCCCTGGCGGGTAACTTCTCACTTTTTGTCTTTCTGTCTCTATGGTGAGTACATGCACCCTTTGAAAAAATCTTTCTAAAAAATATCAAAAACATTTATTGAATAAATGCTTGAATAAATTACTCAAGCAGTCAACACGATGATAATCAAACATGAGCATCTCACACATTTTGAAAGTGAGCACAGTTAGGCATTTCCCAGACTCTACCCAGAAACTGAAACACATGACAATCAGCCATGTGGTCAATGAAACACGATACACAAATGGTTCTCCCAGTAGCTCCTGGAGTTTGACGTTCTGTCATTGGCAGTCAAGACTAGTGTAATTAGACCTAGCATCTTCCCCAGCTGAGTTGAGTTCTGGGTTCACAGAGTACCACCAAGCCACTGGGCTTCCAGTCAGCAATTCACAGATGGGCCAAAGAATATTTGTCAAGAATGGAGACAAAAAGACTTCTAGTCAATTACATTTTTCTAGTGGAAATAGAATCGTTCTCACAGAATCCTTCGGTGCCTGAAAAAGAAGTGTTGTCTCCTTCCCTGCTCAGGATGGTGTTCTAACACCTGGCAAAACACAATCCAGCCCTTCAACTCCGCTTCATAGTCCCTGAGGTATTTTCCAGTCATGAGATTACTTTGCTACACCCATGGATTCTGTTTTGCATAGGTTCCTAAGTAAAAAATACTCAAAATACCTATTCAGAAACAAACAAACAAAAATCACCAGAAGAACAAAACAAAATCCAAAGTGTTTTTATAGTCATTTATGCTTTTAGAAGACATTTATTAAGCATGCAAGCACTGGACAAAACATGATGTCATTTACTCTTTCCAACCCATACACAGTGAGGTCATTATGATTTATCATCCTACATTTTCTTTTTTTTTGTTTGCCATAGGGCATGTGTGTTCACCAGAGACAGACAGAGACAGTGAGAGGGAAAGTGAGAAGTCATCCCCACCCTGGGACGATAGCCACCGCAATCGCTTTTCTTCCATTGTCTTGGGATTTGGGGCATACTGCACACATGCTCAGTGTGATTTTCAAGCTGCGGAGTCCAAGTGTTAAACTGCAGTAGGCCATGTGGAAGTCCAGTGGTTTAATCACTATGCCACCTACTGGCCTCTGTTATCCTTCTTTTACTGAGGAGGAAACTGAGACTTATGCAAGTTACATGGTTTACCGAACATAGTAAGTATTGAGACCATGATTCAAAATTGCATCTGGTAATTTTTCTCTTGCTGCCTTCTAAATAATTGTAAAAGTGAATTGAATTTAATTGAATTATGGGGTGGTACACACAAGTGATTAATACATACTAGCTGAATAAATGGTAAGCGAGTATATTTATACCTTGTATCCATAAATTTAATATATGTTGTGCTGTGGAAGATGCTTCAATGGGAAGATGACAGTTAACAAGGTCATTCTGATAGGGAAAATACATAAATGTGTCTGTGCCTCTTGCATTTAATTTTCCCCCTGCTCCTGAAATAGATATTTGCCAGTCGTCTGAGAGCAGTTACTCTTTGTTATCTAAAGGCACCATATCATCTTGGCTGCATACAGTGCTGAATGAAGAGGAGAGATTAGTCCCCCTGGAAATTTTCTCACGTCTTTACAGAAAATGCTAAGGCAATCTGAGAAATCACCCTTTCTGGCTCTCTTTATAAATTCTGATAACTCACTTTTTGACCCTAGGTTTCCTTCCCTATAAGGTGAAGAAGGGCTAAAACTCTTGCTTTTCTCAGATTATCTCTACTCTAGAAATGATGTGCAATCTTGGGACCAGCAGATGACGTAATGGTTACATCACTGGACTTGCACATAGTTGACTCCAATTCCAGTGCCGACCCTGATGGCTTAAAACTCACATCAGGCCCATGTGCATGAGTGCCCAAAATCCCAAGAGAAAATGGAGCGGAAAATGGCTGCAACATGGCCATCCTCCCCAGGGGGTAACATCTTGCTTTCTCTCTCTCTGTCTCTCCAGCAAGCACCCATGCCTTATAGCAAAAACCTCTTAAAAAACTTATGTGCAATCTTTTGTACCTCTTACATTTCGGGATTGATAGTAAGTATGACCTTACTGTGCTTTTTGTACCTTGATACTAGGCCTTTGTAAAAAGAATTTAAAAAACTTAAGTTTTGGTCCAGTCATCTTTAATTTTACAGTGCAAATTTTCTTTAAGACTATATTGGTGTTATCAGTAGTTGCCTTCAGAGGATCCCTTCTTATCAGACCTGCCTGATAAACTGGCAAGTCTTCTTCAGATTGCCAGTTTATCATGTAGTCCCATCACTCTTTCTTTTTAAGCTCTTAAAATCTTTCAGTTTACTGTTTTTGACTTTAGAGACATAATACAATTATTTTAAATTTAATTTTTATATTTTTCTTTTGGATCAGTTGACCTTAGCCTGAAGAGTGGAATATAGAGAACAAAAGTTTCATGGAGGGCCAGCAGGTGGTGCAATGGTTAAGGCACTGGATTTCCACATGATCAACCATGGTTAAAGCCCTGGACTCAGTGGCTCAGAAATCATGCCGGTGCACATGTGTGCATACCCAAAATCCCAAGAGGAGAATGCAGGAGAAAGGATTGCAGTGTGGCCATCCACTCTGGGATATGATTTCTCACCTTCTTCTGCTCTGTCTCTTTCACTCTCTCGCTTCAAAGAGTGCACATGCCTTATAACAATAACAAATTTTATTAGCCTAAAAGACCAGTTATGGTCTGCACCCCATCTACGTCTCTCTCCTTGTTCACTTTATTCCTATAACATGGCCCTTACTCCTTCCATCCATTGGCATAGAGGACTCATACAGACAATATACACATGGCCAGGTTAAGGCCTTTATTCTTCAGACCCCTGCTACATTGTTCTTTCTTCTTTGTTCCTTAGAAATATTTTCCACAAACCTTTGGTCATCTTCTTATTTGGCCCTCTTTTCTCATTAGGCTGCGTTTATGTATATATTTTGGGGTCATGTTAAACACCTTCGTGTTTAAACTGAGACAGTTTTTGTGCAATATAGCATTCCCAGTGCCCAGCACATTCCTGAACACAGAGTGGGCACTAACTCCTTTGCTTAGTAAATGATACAGAGAACTGTGGTCTAGCCTTAGATCAAGTAATGAAACTCTTGATGATCTTTGTGGGTGATTGTGATACGATGCTGTGGTACTAGATTTGGTAACAGGTGAGGGTATTTTACGTCCAAGTTCTTCAACTGACTACTGGAGTCAAACTAGACATTCAGTACAAGTCCCTGGGCCTCTGTTTTATAACAGGGAGAACCATTATACTTCCTAGGGTTCATGAGGACTAATGAAACAGTGGACTCTTAAAATCACAAAAGCACTACAGGAGTCCCAGGCATTGCTATGATTTTTCATTGCCTAATGATAACTGTGATCCTGATTGGTTAATAAGAGCACTTCACATGGAGTACCCTGTGGGAGTAGGGACAATGATAATCCTATTAATATATTAAGTGTTTACCAGGTTACTGACTAGTCTGCATTAACTATGATAATTATGTAGCCCCTTTTCCTAAGTTCCTTAAGTAAGTAATTTAATTTCTTTTGGAATTTCATTTATTTGTTTTTAGAGTGCTTGAGTTTCTGTTCAAGAGAAAAAATAATTTCCCCTATAAATGAATGATTGCTTGCCATAAACTTAAAAACTTAAAGATGACAGCTCCAGTAATATGAAGTTTCTCTGCATTTTGAAAGAACAGTGAGATTTAATTATATCCCAAATCAAAACAAAGCAGTTATGGTGTTATCTTGTTAACTAGTAACACTGTTATTGGTATTAAAAGAATAAGGAGACCAGTAAATGGTGTAGTGGTTACGTTGCTGAACTCCCACACGGCTGACTGTCTTTCATGCAGCCCTGGCCACTTAAAACTCATATGCATGCCCAAGATTCTTTGAGGAAAATGGAGAAGGGATTATGGTGTGGCCATCCCCCAGGAGGTATGATTTCTGTCTCTCTTGCCAGTGCACTTACCCTATAGCAAAAATCTCTCTCAAAAAAAAAAAAAAAAAACAAAGGGAAAAATTGAAAGAAGAACCAAGGAATAACTGAATGAAGTACCAGCAGATGACATAATGGTTACATTGCTGGACCCACATAGTTGACCTTAGTTCAAATCCCAGATTCAGCTGCTTAAAACTCACACCAGAGGCATGTGTGTGTGCCCGAAATTCCAAGAGGAGAATGGAGGAGAAGGTACTGCAGTGTGGCTATCCCCCTGGGGGATGATTTATTGATTTCTGTCTCTACCTCTCTCTGTCTCTCCAGAGAATGCACACACCTTATAGCAAAAATATCTTTAAAAAAATCTGAATGAATGAATTCATTACTGCATTATTTTTTCTTCCCCATAGCTAATTTTCATGAACATTTAAAGATAAAAGTACCAGAACCTCTTGTTTTAGATGTAAACACCATACAACCATATCTGCATACATGCTCAAAAAAGAAATTTATTAAGAAATGAGTCTATATCAAATATAAGTAGAATAAGAGTTTTATGAATCCCATGCATTACAATTTCCTAGTTAAAATGAGGAGCAAAATGGCTCAGGCATGGCATACGATGCTCTGTGAGGCTGATGCACTGGAGAGTTGTGGGGTTTATGTTTAGAGACCTCTCCAAGTGTGATGGGCACATGCATACCCATGACCCAGGACTGGCTAAATCTATGGCTGAATCGTGGCATCAAGACCCTGATGAGATTACTTTCTCTCTGATTATCTGTCTCTCTCACTCATGGAAGATATAAATAAACTTTAAAAGAAGAGTGAGGGTGATTACAATATGTCGTAGAAAATTGTCTTTGGAATTGAATTTCTTTTTCTCAGATTAATGTTTGTGTTGCAATTTTTCCAAGCTTCTTTCATCTGTTCCTAAAATCCTTGGAAAGAGTATGCCTTAGAAATTCCTAAGAAATATTTCATCTGGGTTTCACCCCTAGGTTTTTCCTTTTCTAAATCTATAATCAGAAATACATTATCCAAATTTAGTACCCTCACCTGGAAAATAGAGACAAAAAGAGTTCTGTTTTGTGGAGTTATAGAGATAGTAATGAATAATTAAATATATTACACATAGGGCACAGTATTTGGGACACAATAGGCACTTGATACACATTGATATCGTTCAACTAAACATTGCATCACTCTCTAAAAGTACAGCAGAAAATTAGAAAATAGCTTAAACATATCCTATCCTCGTCCTCTTGGCTCCACTTAAAATCACAGTTTTTGTGGATGACCTTTCCCTAAACTATATTATTGCTGGCAAGAAAAGATTTAATTAAAAATTAAAGTCAGGAAAGTTTCTCCTGGGATTCAAAGCACTCCTGCCCTCCTCAGCATAAAATGTTGGCTTTTAGACAAGAGTATTGATGAAAAGAATTTGTTCTTACTGCTAGGACAACCCAGTCAAGGCAATTCTTCAAGAGCTAAGCTGTTGCCTTTTATTCGTGATTAGATATTTTGGTTTCAAAGTTCCTGCTTTGAAATGTACAGCTCTGGACTTAAAAAAGGAAAAAAAAAAAAAAAAAGACTGAGGATTTAGGAACATTTCCATTTCCTTGAAAGATGTTATCCCAATGCATTTGAAGAAGGCTACTGACTTCTAGAATTGCTGTTCTGTGCCACCCTCAAACCCCCACCAAAGCTTAAAAAAAGTAATAGTCAAAGCTCCTCTTCAAGACATCTTTAGACAGACACTAAAGCATGTCTCTGTGACTCACATTTTCAAAGTCTCTGTGGCAGGTCATTTCTTCCAACATGTTTGAATGGATAGAATGGATAGATTCTGTCTTTGGATAAGTGACTCCTACAAATAACAATAGGGGGTCAGAAGGTGGTGTGGAGGTTACAGTGCTAGATACCTCATGGCTGACTGAGCGTTTCCATTGTTGGACCCAGAAGTTTGAAAATCATTCTGTGTGTGTGTGCGTGTGCGCGTGTGTGGGCATGTGTGTGCGCGTGTGTGGGCATGTGTGTGCACCTTCACAAACAAAATCTGGAGAGGAGAATGGAAAAGAAGGCATGGCTGTGTGGCCATCCGCTCTGGGGAGTGATTTCTCACTTTCCCTCAATCCCTGTCTCTTTGTCTCTGACAAGCCCAGGTGCCTTATAGCTGAGGGGAAAAAGTCAGATAACAATCATGTTGTACCCTCCAGAGATCCAGACAGCTAAATCACTGTGAGTCCTTCAGCGAGCCAATGGTGATTTAGACTTCTCAGGAGACTTTATTTGCTGACTGGAGAGTACCTTTCTGGAGTTCTCAAGAGAAGAGCTAGTAACAACTAGGATAACCGATATAAGAAACTTTATTTGGCTTCTATTTCTAGGCTCTCCTCATGCCCTATGCTACCTCTTCTGAGCACAGAGACCACATAAAGGTGTGATCCTTCTTTTTCTGGCTTTCTGATGTGTCATAGGTCCTGTGTGAGAAGCAGCAGGCCCAAATGTGCCAAGTAGGTGCTCCTGAAGTCTGCCTGTTGACCCATTAACATACTCAAATACCAGCTTCCTTTTTCAATCTAACACCTACTGCCTAGGTAACATTATTATTAATTCTGCCGATACTAAAAATAGTTCTCCAGCCTCCGAATGAGGTTTCTCAGCAGAGAATTTTCTCAGGTCTTTTTCTTTCAACAGTGTCAGGAGAAAGGGTGTTGCAGTAGTTACATCTAGAGAGAATTGCAGAAATTATTCTATTTGCTGAACACTGTTTCAAGGCTTGGAACAGCTATTTTTGTAAACATTTGCAGAACCATTATTGTTTCAAATTTACATCATAAAATAACTTTAAGAAAGGTATTTGCTTACTCTTCTGTAGGCTAGATATTGTGTCACTTGGATGGAATTTAAGTTTCATCTTACATGGCAACTCTAGTCCATGAGTAATGGCTATTAAAACCCCGTGTTGAGAAGGATGCTGAGGCTCAGTGTTGGTTCAGCAAGAGAGAGTTAAACATAATCAAGATAGTGTGAAATGAAGGTAGATATGAGTTACAGAAATGACCAACCTGTGCTGAAAAATTCAGTGTCACTAAATCATAAAATCTCAAAAAAATATTGAAAAAGATTTTAAGAATTTCTCGTATAAGATTTTTTAATTCTTATATTGAAAGCCCAAGGTGGGACCAGCAGTTAGAGTAATGGCTATGTAGCTGGACTCCCATGTAGTTGACTGCAGTTCACGTCCCGGACCCGGTGGCTTAAAACTCACACTGGGCACATGTATGTGCATGCCCAAGATCCCGAGAGGAAAATGGAAGAGAAGGGATTGCGGCGTAGTCACCCCACCCCCGGGGGTGATTTCTCACTTTCTATCTCTCTGTCTCTGTCTGTCTGGCGAGTGCATGCGCCCTATAGCAAAAACCTCTCAAAAAAAAAAAAAGTCCAAGGTTACAAATTATGGAATCACAACCTTCATGTAATATTGAACATTTAAAGTAAAGAATAAAACTGACAGCTACCTTTCCTCATGTTCTGTCACTTCTGTCCTTAAATCTTCACAGGTTAACAAATGAACTTTTAGTTACATCCTAAGTTCACATTTACAATGATCAGTTTCTCGTTGATAAACATTTTGTCATTGTTAATTGGCACAGCGAACATGTATTCGTGAGAGAGAGAACATTCCAGTGGGGCATGACCATGCTACAATCCCCTTTTCTCTATTTCTCCATCCCACCAGGATTTTAGGCTTACGTCCTCACTCACCCAGCATTTCTTAAGCCACTGAGACCAGGACTCAAACCATGACTAGCCATGCGGGATCTGGTTCCTAATGCATGGTTCCCAACCACTACTCTATGGGGCTAGCCCAACAAGCAATTTTTGATGCAAGATTTTTATGTGAAATTGGTTGATTTCATCCATAATAAAAATCCTAATAGTAGTACCTATCTCATAGAATTGTTGCAAGGATTAAATTTGTTAATTCATGTAATATACTATAACAGTTCTGCCTTATAGAGTTTTGACTCTAAATATCACTACTAATGCTGGAAATTAGTTAGTTAGTTTTTTTTTTTTTTCCTACAAGCTTAATATATACAGGGAACGTCAACAATCCCAAATCTGAATCTATTTGTGCTAATAATGAAATACTTCTGGAAGAGTAGACAGAATCTTTTCCTTTTTTTTTTTTTCTTGATATACCTACAGGCATATCCGATCTTTTACTGTTAACAAGAATGAGGAAAGCCTGGGGTCCCAAGCACAGTATGGTTTCCATACACTTCTCTTTGTTCCTGTGTGAATTTTCTCTCTCACAGATCACATCACCTTTTAAGAATTCCTGACAAGGGATAGAATAACAAAATAAAGTAGAACTTTCAGGCTCTGCCCTGATAGGATTTTTATTTCAGCTTACCTGAATTCCCCAGCCCCATACCAATTGTTCAATATGTTCGATAGCATTTACTTCCTTGATAAAGTTCGAATTCCTCATCTTCTCCAGTTATATGCTAGTCAGTGATTTTGAAAAATAATCTCTTTACTGATCTTCTCGTATTCATTCTTCTTCCCTCTGTGTAATCCATGTTTTCCTTTGAGTAGTCAATCATCAGAGTGATATTACAAAGATGCACATCTGATCACATCAGTGCTTAGAATCTTCAACTGCTTACTCATCACTAATGTTAAATGGTGTGTAAAGCACCTGACACTGGCAGTTGTCTGGCATTTTCTTCCTCAGTTATCTCCATATACATCTTGTATGATCCTCTATAGAAAACTATGTAGGGTTCTCCAAACACTTCAAACATATACTATGTAGACATCAGAAGACCAGCTCCAGTTTCAGACCTTTTTAACATTAGTCTCGGAGAAATTTTGATTACCAATAATTTAACAAAAGTGCATGAGTGTGTTATTCTGTGGATTCCAGTAACATGAGTGAAATGAAAAACAATAATAATCACACATCTAAGTTTAGTTAAAACAAGTATATGTGGTTATAACTAATACTTTATAAAATGTGAAAGATCTCTCCATTATTCCTTGCTCCTTTAACCATGTATAATTTCCAAGACTTATTGTTTTTCAGACTGTCAATTATGTGGCTGTTAAAAACAATATGAACAAGCAAAAGAAAAGCTGACTACTTGACTGGATAAGCACAAAAGAACAATGACATGCAGGATATTTTTTGATTAGGAACTTAATGGATTATCTAACATCAAATCAGAATTTGTTGTTCTCTCCAAGTGATTAACTTTAGAATGAAACATTAATTCATCTGAATAGATGTTTGTTAGCATGTCTCAGAAGCATGATTTCTGCATGTTATGTGAATGTGATCATTTACAAAACCAATACACACATGCCCATAAATGTAAAACACATTTACATGCCATAATCTGCTTGATATTTAGCTTTGTAAAAACCTTTCCTTCTCAAGAAATAAGAGACTTAAAATTTTCATCTTTGCATCGGCCTCATCCTCTGACACCTTTGCGTGTTCACTGGGCCACTCTGAAAAAATTTGACAAATTGGTTTGTTCACTGATTATTCAATAACTAGGGAATTAAGACTCATGGGAATAAAATGGCGTTCGATGCTACTGATTGAGTCCTAAATTTGCTGCTTGAACAATGTATGTATGGATGAAGCAGGAAT
>NW_006159569.1:304157-311708 GCF_000334495.1 Tupaia belangeri chinensis
GAGCTTTTTTATTTCTTTTTGGTTAGCCGAATATCCTTTGCAGTCATGTGAATGGCATACTGTCCTAATAACTTAACCTTTCTTATATGTTCACTACAAAGCTTCACTTTTCATTTTCCTCCAAAAGGTAGAATTTTATGTTATGCATTTTAATGACAGAAACAATTATAGAAAATAAACTAATATAGCCATGATTAAACTTTTATTAAGTTCCCACTGTGTGCGAGCCACTGATACATTTTAAAATAACTTTCTCACCATAACACTTGCACTATACCCTAACTTACTTTACATTTAATTTTATAATGTGGATAGAAATTATAATCATTAAAATTTTGTAATTCATGGTGGCTAGAGCAGAAAGAAATAAAAAGACAAAAGTGGTACGTTATTAGTCGAGGATTAATACACTACAGGGGTCAGGCTGACTATCTGATAACAATATGATGTGTACACCAGTCTCCTTCTAACTTTGTCATGATGCAATGTAATCTAGTCTTCTTCAAATCCAATATATCTGAGGATTTAGAGTAGAAAGCTCAAATTAATTTGTTACTGTAGGGCCAATTCATGGTGTGGTGATCAAGGCAGCTGAATCTCTTGTGGCTGACAGCCCAGGTCTAGTCGTGGGCCTGGTAGTTTGAAAAACACTCTTAAGTGTTTGTACATGTACCCTAAATCCTGAAAGGAGAAATGAAGGAAAGGGATTATGGTATACCCTTGCCCCATGGGGGATGTTTTCTCACTTTCTCTCTCTCTCTCTCTCTCTCTCTCTCTTTCTCTGTTTCTCTTCAGTGACCACATGTACCCTGTAACAAATTAAAAATAAATACATAAATGGATAAATAGATAAA
The DNA here is from genome assembly GCF_000334495.1 of Tupaia belangeri chinensis. Classification (NCBI taxonomy): domain Eukaryota; kingdom Metazoa; phylum Chordata; class Mammalia; order Scandentia; family Tupaiidae; genus Tupaia; species Tupaia belangeri. The sequence continues at coordinate 305,012 of NW_006159569.1, forward strand.
AATAATTGGTTAGTGTTGGAGAGGTACAGAGTTGCTGTTTCAAAGTCATTGATGATTGTTAAAGCTAGAAATTTATATTAGTCTTAGGAAGTACATTGTAGTAATGACCACTATACATTTTCAAAAGATATATTTTGCTTGTGCCTGTCTGTTCCATGGAGAGCTGCATCTACCCAGGGACTATCCTACATGCATATTCTCACATGCACATCATCTTGCATCCTTTGTCCATAAAGATGGGCACAAATTATGAACATGTGACTCAAACAGGTTTGTCTAAGAATTAAAAACATATAAGAAGCTATAAGGTTTTCTTTTTTTTTCTACATCATAAATTTGAAAATATGGCTTTGTCATTGGCAGTATCAATTATGACCATCTTTCTCTTAGCATATGAATACCTGTGATTGAGCAAGTGACTTCCTTACTTTGTGAGACTGCTCACCCCAGAGACAGAAAGCAAGAAATCACCCCCCAAGAGGGATGACCAAGCTGCAATCCCTTCTCCTCCATCTTCTGCTTGGGATTTTGAGCACGAACAACATGCACAGGGTGTGAGTTTTAAGCCTCCGTGTCCAGAATTGGAACTGCTATCAACCTGGTGGGAATCCAGCGATGTAACCATTTCACCATCTGCTGGTCCTAGTAGTAGACATCTTTGCAACTATAGAAAGAGACTGCTCCTGAAGCATGAGGGAACCAGGCTTACAAATAAATAGAAGCGTAGTTACATGGAACAAAGAAATGAAGTGAGGAGAGAGTGAATAACTGGGGCGAGAGCAGAAAAGAAGAATGAGTGGATGATGATGATGAAGAGGAGCATGAGGATGAAGATGATAGAAGCTTTTCATCTTGTGGACCTAAATTCAAGAACACCCACAACATTTTCAATTATAGGAGCAAATAAATTACTTTTTTTTTTTTTTTTTTGCTCAGTTTAGCTTAGGTTTCCATCACTTATATCTAAAAATCTCAATAAATACAATCTTTAATTATTTTAAATTTTGAAAAGTATTATTTAATACCTAATGATTAATAAAAGTTAATGTCAAACTAAGTACCAAGTACTATGCAACTAAGTAATTCATTTTTTTATTTCATTATCTCTTCCATTAGTACTATCATTATCATGCTGTAGGTGAATGAACAGTCTCACAAAGTAAGGAAGTCACTTGCTCAATCACAGGTATTCATATGCTAAGAGAAAGATGGTCATAATTGATACTCATTTGGATAAGTGAATTCTAACTGCTGGGCTCTGTTCTTGGAACTTTCTGACTTACATAGCAATATCTCCATAGTCCAGAATTTGATCCTACAAAATTCTCTGAGAGAACAAATCCCAGACCTTAAAACAATTGGAAAATCAAACAAGGTCGAGGTAAGAGAGTTTTAGTAAATGCATTATAAATGAACTTTACACACTTAAATTAATAGTATTCAATACTATATCAAAATTCCTTGTAGTATCCTATGCTCATTTGAGGGTTTTTAAGATCTTTTCCTCTGTAGCCTCAACTAAATATATCCAAATGTGTCTTATTTTAGAACAGGTAATATACTCTCTAACAAGTAACTGAGGTTATGGATCTCCATTCAAACATTTAATTCATTTCTGGTTTTATGTGCCAACTGAGGGAATTCTGATACCCACATTTCCTTTCTTTTTATTCCATTAAAAGAATTCCCTGAAGTTTTCAAAGCTAAAAATCTATTAAACTTCCTAATTTTCTTTCTTTCTTTCTTTCTTTCTTTCTTTCTTTCTTTCTTTCTTTCTTTCTTTCTTTCTTTCTTTCTTTCTTTCTTCTTTCTTTCTTTCTTTCCTTCTTTTTTTTTTTTCCCAAACTCCAGTTTTCCTACGCTAGCCTTTTACTCATATAAATCTCAGGTTTAGGGAGGGTTTGCGTTGCATTTTTCTTGCGTAAGTTTATGTGACAATTTTATGTACATAATGGCCAATAAAAGAAGGTTTTTATGCCTCCTAATGTTTTATGTCAGTAAAAGATAAGGAAGACGAGGTAGAAAGGAAGGCTAGAGGTGGTACTGAGCTCTGAAAGTTCAGTCTTAGTTAGGCTGACTGATTATCTGAATTGACTGAAAGTAGAGACTTTGTACAAATTGTGCCTTAGAGGACACTGTAAGGAATAATTAAAGAGGTAAGACACCTATTGTCTAAAGACAGGATCAAAGAAAGAACTTAGGGTTGGTAGTGGAACATAAAATTTTGGAGATTTGGTCTTGAAGATAAAGGAACAGAGTGGGGAGTTATAGAGATCAAGTGAATGGCATTACAAAGATTTCCATACATCCTGTAGGTATGCTTTCATTCCCCTATAACGTGGGATATAATGACATGTCTTCTCAGAGACCTCCTTATTACTTCCGCGCTGACAAGAAACTTGATCTCCAGCATTCTTCCCTTGAGACTTTCTTCTTTTATGTCACATAAAGACCTGAATGGTTTTACATGGTAAAGACATGGAGGGAGCAGCTCTCTGAAACCCAATTCACAATAGTCACCATCCATGACTCTTTGCCCTGGACTTGAATGGTCATGTCTGGGGAACTCCTATGTGGGTCTTTCTCTCTGAACTTCCTAAGGACTGAACCATAAGCTTATGATTTTGCAGTGAATACAAGCCCCTACCCATTTTCAAATCTTGGGGTTAGTTCTCAAGCTTTATTAACTTTGGACATTTTTTGCCTATGCAATTCAACATTCTTTGCCTCTAAGATGATTCAGTGCTCTTTCGGCCCCATTACAGAAAGCACAGTTGTCTGAAAGGGAAAAGAGATGGAGTCTATGACAAAAGAATCAAATGAAATTAATAGCTTACTCAGATTTGGTCTATTTTATGATTGGCTCCGTGAGGAGGGATAGAAACTACCAGCATCCAGAGTTGCTGCTTTTGCTGATAGTCACATCCTTTGTTGCAAAGGGGAAGAGAAAGATGGGGGCAGGTCCAAACACTTCTCTACCTTGAGTCCACAGTGATTGTAAAGAATCATTGGGCCATTAGTCTAGCTTGAAATTCAGTTGTCTGAGGAGAGAGGGTAAGAGAGAAGGGGAGAGAGATTCAGGAGACTAAACAGAGACGGAGGCAGCAGTAAGGAAACTGTGTAGTAGGCAGATAGAAACCTGGACCTAGAAAAGAGCCCCAGGAACATGCTGCCAGAGAAGATAACAGATACATTTCTGGGTCTCCAGGAGTCTTTGACAGATTTTATCTTTGTTTAGCAAATATTCTGTTTCCTTCCCTTCTCCATCACCCTTCCACTTCTCACCTCATTAAAGTAGGCTCAGACATGTGATCTGCTTTGGTCAATGCAATGTGATCAAATAGAGTGTATGCCACATCCTAGAGAAGGTTTTAAATGTGTTTGTGAGTGTGTGTGCATGCATAAGCAACTGTATGTGTGCTTGTGTGTGAAGGAGTGAGTGTGTGTATGTATGAGTGTGTGCGGATAGAGTGCATGTAGACAAGTGGGTAGGTGGACACATATGTGTGTAACCGTATGTGCATGAGTCTTTGTGAGAGAATGCATGTGGGTCTAAGAGTTTATGTGAGTATGGTTTGACTTGGTTTCTTGCACACCTGCCCTATCACATGGGTAGAGCATTCACCACATAGACCGCATCAGCAGCCAAGGTGTGGGGGATTAGAGACACAAGGAGCAGATGGACACTTAAGAACAGCTTATTGAAGATCTATTAGTAAAGATTTGTCTTTGTAAATAAAACACCTGTGGGGAGGTTGTGGGGGGTTGTGTATTACACAGCATAGCTTAAGCAAAAGATGAGCAATGCAAATTTGGAAAAGCCTGAAATAACCCATAATTGGCTTCTTTCGAAGCATATTTGTATGTGCTTACTTTGTGGCATATGCTATTCCACTAAAAAATAGCTCAGTGAACGAAAGAATATCTATCCTCATGGAATTTACATTCTTTGAGGGAAATTGCATACCTATGTAACACATATGTGTACATATATATATATGCCTACGCACACATAAATGTGTTTATGAGTATATGGGGGTTTTCAAAGGGTTCATGAACATACATATTATAAAAAAAAACTATACATGCATTTCACATTTTTAACACAAAAATAAACTCATACTTTAATTGCAGTTTTCCATGAACATTTTTTTTGGAGAGGTTTTCGCTATAAGGGTACATACGCTCGCCAGACAGACAGAGAGAGACATAGAGACAGAAAGCGAGAAATCACCCCCCAAAGGGGATGGCCACACTGCAATCCCTTCTCTTCCATTCTCCTCTTGGGATCTTGGGCACGCACGCACATGCACCCAGCAAGAGTTCCAAGCCACCGGGTCCGGGATGCGAACCGCAGTCGACTACGTGGGAGTCCAGCGACATAGCCATTACGCTAACTGCTGGTTCCCTCCACGAATGTTTTGAAGTTTCTTCATTCAAGAGTATTTCTAAATGTTCAAGGCAAAGTGGAATTAAAGTATGAGTTTACTTGGCACATAACTTTTGAAATTCATGTCACTTTTTTTAAAAAAAATATGCATTTTCTTTTTCCTTTCTAATTTTCCAGAGGGTATATGTGCTTGTGAGAAAGTAACATAGAAGGAGAGGAAGAAAGCACCACCCTACAATGAGGCACGATTACAACACAACCCCTGTCCTCCATTTTGGGATTTTGCTCACAAGTGTACACACGCCTGGCATGTTTTTTAAGCTGCCGGGGTTGATATTCAAACTGCAGTTGGCTTTTGACTATCTACTTGCCTTGACATCAGGCCATAGAAGTCAAGGAACTAAATTTTTTTGTTAAATTGCTAAAGAGTTGTGTGCTTATTAGCAACTGAGGGGTAGGTGGAGATAGGTAAAGAAAATATCACCCATGAGTCTGGTTCACACCACAACACAATTCTTTCTCCATCTCTCCATCCTGTTAAGATTTTGAACAGACACAAACAAGTACCCAGCATGTTTTTTAAGTAGCCAGGGCCAGGATTTAACCTGTGGTAAGTCATGTGGGATTCAGCTTCCTGAGTAGATTCCTGGAGGATGTAAGAAAGTCAGTTGTACTGACACATAGGGGAATTTTCTAGGCAGAGGGAAGAGAAGTCAACCTGAACAAGGCCCCAGGCTGACTGAGAAAGGAATATGTTCTAGATACAGGACCATGCAGCGCTTGATGCAGCCAGTTTTCTTTGAATTTTCCTTTCCTCATCAACTTCACAAGATAGAAGTGTTAAGGACTGTCTTATTCATTTTATATTACCATAGCCGAACACCACAGGCTGAGTAATTTATAAAGAAGAGTTTAACTGACAGTTCTGAAGGTGGGAAAGTCTAAGGAAGAGGAACCGATTTGATGAGGGCCTTCTTGCCATGCCATAACATGGCAGAGATTATCACATGGTTAAAAGACAAGCGAGTGTCAGTTCAGGTCTCTGTCTTCTTACAAAGCCACCAGTCCCATCAGGGGAGATCCACTTTAAAGACCTTATTTAATACTAATTATCTCTGAGTGACCTCATCTTCAAATGTCACCAGCATATAAATTTGGGAACTAAGTGTCCAGCAAGAAATTTGTGGGCACATTTAAACCATAGCAAGAACTATTGTGTGTCTACTGAATATTGTTCACACACTACATAGATGAGCTAAGTCCAGGGAGTTCCTGGACTCTTTGGAAGCTACATTAAACCATTCAGGATTCTAAGTGCACTTACTGTGAGGAGGGCATGAATTATTAACCATTATCCTAGTGAATTGGAAAGTTCATGCAAAGGGCCTTCCTTATACCATGCTGAAGTTATTCACCCAAGAGCCCTCATTTCAAAGATGTGTTAGGCTGAGTCATGACACTATGTATCTTAGGTTGCAGGAGTGGGTAAGGTCCCTGTCAGCTGTCAGACCAGTGACAAATGGACAAATGGGACCAGCTATGTCAGAGGCTGGGGAGAGGCGAGTAGGTCAGTAAATCCCTATTTATAGGAAAACAGCAAAGTCAGAAAAAATAATAGGGGTGGGATCTGAACTGAATTAGGCAGGAATAACCCCAAATTTAGGCAGTGGAAAATTTGACAATAGGGAACTGAAACATAGCTGAAAGCTAAGCTGGTAGTGGGATAGAGAGATGTACTACCAGGAAATTGAGAGGTTTCTATCCCAAATGTAGAAGAAAGGGGCCAAAGAGTACAATCACCAACCCCGTGAACAGTACCGACTCTTTAAACTTCAATTTGCTGGTAAGAAAATTGGACTGTGTATTTACATTTTAGATGTTTCAGCAAAGCTATGATTCTGCTCTTTGCTTTTTGTAAAATTTAATTTTTTTTGCATTCTCTTAATGTTACTTCAGCACAACCACTTCTCTTTCTCTCTCTCAAATGAGATACTGTGAAATCTTGCCAGGAATATCAAGTTAATGCTCAAGCCAGCTCCATGCTCTGATTTATCTTCCACATTGACTCGGAGTAACAGAGCCATACATTAAGGAACAAAGCTCACTGCTGGGGTATTTATAACCTTGTCTTTTAAAACATTTGGCAGACATTCAGACCCTCCATATGTTCACAGTATTAAACTTTACCATAAAAGGAGCTAAAGAGTTACATTGGAAGAAAGCTGGTATTGTATGGTCTGAAAGTCTGGCAGTTAAAAAAAAAATAATCAAGTCCAACTTGAAATAACAGACATTCTGTGATCCTGC
>NW_006159569.1:311728-346599 GCF_000334495.1 Tupaia belangeri chinensis
CCACACAACAAAGTCCTGCTCCCCCTGATACTGCAGTTGTCATATTCCAGGAGCATTTTTGGTGACTCAGAGCAGACACATTGAGCTTCTGAGCCTGGTTTAATAAGGGTGCATTCCTGAGTGGTGAGGACTAGTAAGGGGGCTGTGGGGCAGGGGCTCAGGGGGCATAATCATTTCTTCCTGGCATCATTAAAGTCAGGCAGAAGGAGAGATGTCGCCTAAGGGTGAGATCCTTCCAGTGTAAATCTACGTAGATAATGGGAAGTAAGTATTAGAACTTACTCTTAAATTTAAATATCTAGGTAAAAACTATTATATTTAAATATCTAGGTAAAATTCATACCTATTTATCTAAAAAATTAAATTAATATTCATTAAGTTTGAAACTGGCCCCTTTAGGCTCTTCATCTTTTCAGAGTATCCCAGACCTTAAACCATCTTGGATGTATGTATACTCTGAAAGGGTCCATTTCCTTTGTGAGGTCTTTCCCATTTATTCCTTTCTTTAAAAAGGGAGACAAGGAGAAAGAGAATTCTATAACTTTACAAGTTTAAAATTATTCCACTGCCATTGCATTGGGAAATCTCAAAGTTTAGAGCTGCTCAGTTAAGTGGATTTATGGATTATTTAATGTGACTTTGATTAAGTTAATTTGGAAAAAGAAGTGTTTTTGTTTAAAGAATTATTTTATTTAATTGTTTATTTTAATTTGACCAGAGAAGGAGAGAGAGAGAAAGAGAGAGAGAGAGAGAGGGAGAGAGAGAGAGAAAGTGAGAAAGGAAGCTGCCAGGTCCAAGACTCAAACCATTGTCAGTCATGTGGGAGTTCAGTGCCCTTAACCACCACGCCACCTGCTGGCCCCAGAAGTGGTTTTTCAATACCTGAAGAAAGAATATGGTTTTTCAATATCTGAAAAAGGAAGAAGGCAAGCACAGGGACTCACAAGAAAAGCAACTGCTATTCTGAGCATGAGTTTTCGGCAGCCATAACGCAAATAAACTAACGATAACCTAGACAACAACAACCTATAATGTATTAGATAAACTCAAAATGGAATAAATGCACTGTGGTGTTCTGAATTAGATTTTGACTCAGAAAAAAGAATGTTAGTGGAAATTCATGGAATGATATTAGTGGGAAATTTGGTGAAATGCAAACAAATTCTGTAGTTTATTTCTCTATAAAGAAACAATTGGTGACATGGTTAGCATTAAGGGAAACTGAGTGAAGTGTCTACAGTAATAATCTGCATTATCTTTACAACTTTACTACACATTAAAAATCTTACCAAAGTAGAAAACGTATTAATAAAATTTAAGATGGACTAGAGAAGAACGGTTAAAAAATTAAAATAAAAATATTGGCAATGAGAAAAAAGTGCCGATTAACTCATTGAAATTCTAACCAAAGTGAGCTATTTTAAGACAGATTTTCGTCCATTACATTTATAATAAACATCATTCTAAATACATTATTTTTAATTCAGAAAGAAATAAAAATAACTTATTTCTGGAAGAAGAAGTTACTGATATAGAGAGAATATTTGGAGGACTTTGTCATTACCATGTGATTTTCTTGCTAAAAATGATTTACCTCGCCTATGATTTACCTCAAATATTCATAGTTAAAGTGTGTATTATCAAGCTGTCCCCATAACCTAGTGACTGTGGAAGTTGAACCCTGCATGACTGACCTTGGTTTGACTCCTGACCCTGGAGGCTTGAAACACATCATACGTGTGTGTTCTCAAAGTCCCTATGAAGAGAAGAGATTGTGGTAGCTACACCTTGTTGGGGATTTCTTTCTCCCTCTCTCTCTCTCTCTTTCTGTCTCTCTGCCTCTCTCTGAAAATATACCCACACTCTGGCAATTAAAAAAAGGTAATAAAAATATATATGTTATCAATAAATAAAATAAATAAGGATACACTATATAAGGGAAAAAAAATGTAATTACCACCAGTTTATGGCCTTAAATGGCTTTGTTTCTCAGAAAAAAGTTTTAGTTGTCTAAGGTAGCATTATGATTTGGTGATGAGAAAAGGTAATTGAGTCACTAAGAAATGTAATTGAATGATCAGCTCTTTCTTTATTAACCAAGTAACTCTTCCTCCAAACTTTGCTTTAAAACTGATTTTCCACACTATCACTGAGCTGCAACATTATTTTTAGAAACTCTTTCCAAAATCTGGAAAAAAAAATGTTATGACTAAGACATTTTTATACTAGTAAATTGTTTTTTAGGAATTCATTGCAGGGGATAAACGGAAATCCATTCTTTTATAAATAAGGATGTTTAAAATAGCATTGTTCACAAAATCAAGAAAAAAATGAAAGCAACTCTAATGCCACCCAAACAAATGATGATACATCCACTAATGAAATATTATAAACCCTTATAATTCTACTCGAAATATTATATAAAAATTTGGACACATGTTAAGAATCTTTTTTTTAAAGATAACAATGTGTATATGCAAACAAAATAATGTTTTTGTTACAAGCCAAATAAATCGGATTAAATTTATTGATCAAGCCACTTATTAGTTAAGCAAGTTGTTTTTTCATAGCCTCCAGTTTATAGGTTAAACATGAATTATATCATTTAACTAAAAAATAATCAAAAAATAAATTAGTGTATTTGAAAGGGACAATGATAGGCTTTCAGTCTTCTCTTCCATGCCACTTCCTTCCTCTATTGCCCATTATTTTGTTACACCTTTCTTGAAAGACCTCTGATTATGTAGTCAACTATCAGGCTAGCTTATTTTCTAAGCGAGGCAATCATTCCATAAGATTGTCTTGCATAAATTCTCTATTTTGGCCTCCTGATCATCCTTAACATTCACCTTTTATAGTGCACTCTTTCGTTTGTTCAATTCATAAATGTTAAAATTTCTTCTGAATGTGTCTTCCCAGTAGGAGTAATGAATCAGTTTTTCCCACTTTGCTGTGAGAAGTTGGTGACTCTTCCGACTGTAGAATTCTGAAATGAAATCAGACACCCAGTCTGTGCAGGGATCTCATACGTGGGAAGGATTCAGATAATGATACACCTGGGGAATAAGGGCCATCTACTATATTGGTAGGATTACTGCAAATGATAGAAACCCATATCATGAAACTAATGGCCAAAAAATAAAAGCACTCTATTTTTCTAATGTAATTTTAAAAATTCAGGGTGATCAAAATTGAATGATTTTTTTCTCGTCCTCTCGATACCTATTTTCTTTCTACCTTTCTTCCTTCCTCTCCATCTTTTGTTTCTTCTTATTAGCTTCATTATCATTCAGACTGTCTGTATGGACAGGAAAAAAATGTAACTGAAAGCACCATGCTCTCAATGTTCTTTTAGTTCATATCTCAGGGAAAGAACCCTCCTCTTTTCTCTGTTTTTCCCTTTCCTCTCTTTCTTCCATTTCTGCTCCTCTTTCTCCCTGTTTCCTTACTCCTCTCAGGTTTTTATATTAAATATTAGGAAAAACTATAATTGGCCCTGCTTAGGTCAATGTCTATAGCCCTGGATCAGTCTCAGTACAGTACAGAAAGAAGAAATGGAGTCCATCACTAACCAGGCCTGACTTCAGAGGCCAGCTTTAGAGCCAGGACCTTCAAAGGTTCCATGACAGACAGTTTTGTAGGAAGCTACCCAACTTTCTTCCAGAGTAGCTGTACCATTTTGCATTCCCACCAACAATGAATGAACGTTCTTTTTGCTCCATATTCTTCCTGCATTTGGTATTGCCAGCATTTTGAATTTTAGTCATTCTAATAACTGTGATGTAGAAGAGAGTTTTTAGTTGAAGTTATATATTGCTGTCATACCTTGTGACTTTGAATGTCAGCCTTATCACCTTCTTCGATGAAGTACAGTTATTACCTGTGACCTGGATGAAAGGCCCCTTCATCCTCATGTAAAACAATAACTTTTGCATCATAAGTTTATGCAATCTTAGCATTCATTCCACTTTTCCTGCTCAAACTGTCTTGGAAGGGCTGTGATGTGTAGTCCACAGCCTTCTCTAGTGATTCATAAGAATGTGGGCTTCTATCATTATGCTTGTTTAAAACTTTCAGCCTCATCTCTTGCACATAGACTTACTTAGAAGACCCCCACATCCTCAGCACTGTGTTTTGAACCAGTGTCATGTGGTCACAGCAAAAATGAGTTTTTGAAGCAGTAACTTCAAGACTGAGTCTCCAATTTCAAATCTATACCATAACACTAATATTATCTACCCCAAAGAGCATCTGAAAAGATAGCCTAATCTAACCCAAACCTGCTCCAAACTGTCTAAAGCCCAGCTAAGTCCATCTTCCTTACTTGGCACTTCAAAGATTAATGATGTGAAGTGGCATGGGTGAGAGAGTGAAGGCTAACCACAACTGGACCTATGTTAGGCCTGCCAGGCTATTTTCCATCTCTACTTGCTTCACAGAGAGAAGTAAAGAAAGCTGAAAAGGAAAAACCAAACGGAGAGCTATTTTTAAATTACAAACGAGGCTTTTTATGCTTGTGTTAACAATGTGTGTCATGTGTACATGAGACATTTATAAAAGACAAACTTAGACTTGTTCTTGAAGCTTACATAATATTATCAACAAAAAGAGAAAGAGGGTCATCCACCTCACTCTTCTCATTTCACTGATGAGAAAACTGAAATTCAAAGAGAAATGAGCTCACACTGTCATTACTACAGAGCAAGGGATAAGAAATCCTTGACTTGAAGAAATAGGTAAAAAATAGGATACAATAGAACACTCACTACTTCTTTATAGGGGCTTTGCTCTAGGCTTTTCATATGAAGACTTCTGCTTCCACCTGATTATGCTTTTTCTTGATGTCTTTATCATCTTGTGCAACCTCTATCCTAGCCCTTGGCTTGAGGGATCAACTGGCAACACTTCAAGTTTCCAGTTCAGCTTCCTGGCTTCTTATCTTATTTCCCCTATTCATCCAAGGGATAAGAGTAAGCAATGTGATACTAACATACCTGTGTACCTTGCTCAATCAAAATGCTTAGCTCTGAGTCCCAACCGAGATGCTCTCTCTCCCCATTATGTTGCCTTGGGACAAATAATCTGTTTTCCATCTAAGAAAGTGACTTCTCAGGATTCTATTCCAACAGTGATACCTCTGTGTATCACTTTTTTTTTTAAGTTTATTTACCAAATTCTTCCATGAGAAATAAAGACAGAAAGAAAGAGAAAAAGAGATGGAGGAAAAGAGAAACAGACAGAAGCCCTAACAGAGGTTTCATGCCGTGATTCACCCCTAGTCTCAGCCAGCCCAGCTCCTGAGCACACAGCATGCTCAGGGAAGTCCTGAGATATGAACAGAGAATCTTTCCCATGTGGGTCCAGTTGTATTACCGCAAAGCCACTACCTAGCCCCACTGCTTGTTTTGAAAGGATTCACTTGAAAAGTATGTTTTCACATTTATGTATGACAAAATTGATTCTTTTTGGGTTTGGCTCAATGTGTCTTGACAGATGCCCAAACACATGCAACCACCACTGAAATCAAGAATTAGAACTCTAAGAATTTTTAAAAATTTTTTTTAGAGAGAGATTTTTTACTATAGGGTGCATGCATTCACTGGAGAGACAGAGAGAAACTGAGAGACAAAAAGTGAGAAATCACCCCCCATGGGGGATAGGCACACTGGAATTCCTTGTCCTCCATTCGCCTCTCAGGATTTTGAGCACACACGTACACACACTTGACATGAGTTTCAAGCCATTGGGTGTGGGACTCAAACTTCTGTCATCTATATGGGAGTTCAGCAATGTAATCATCAGGCCATCTGTTGGTCCCAGGACTAATTTTTAAATTAAATGTTTGTTAAATTATGTTTAACTTATTTTTATAACTTTTATTACTAGAAGTTATCTTCTAATCATAGTTCTGAACTTAGAGAGTGTGTTATTAAATGCTATTTTAAAATTTTCAATAGTCAAAGGACATGAATTGCTAATGCTTTGAATAGCCTGACTGCTTATAAGATATTAAGCAATTTAAAATAGGGGAAGTATCTTACAGATCCCTAAAATGACCTTTAATAAGGTCAAGACTCAGATTTGAGGATCATGAGTAAGTGTGGTCTAGAATTGGGTAGAAATAATTTCTTTAAATACCTGGTAGTTATTCCAAGGGATACCCTTGTGGGAGAATTTGGAAATTTCTGAGAAGTTTCTAGCAGAGGTCTTGAAGATATAAGGTATTATTCTTGGCACAGTATTAGAGAGTTTCTTCCATCAAGTCATTTTGATGGCTAAGTCAGTATTGATCTCTACATTCTCAAATATCAAAACCAACTTGTCAGTGATAAAAAGAAAGTGGCCAGAGACCTCCCAGGAATTTCCTGCTTAAAAAAAACTCTTGCTCTTTGCTGTCCAAATGCTCAGCATGTTAAACCTCACTTTGAATCGGTCTTTCAGACAGATAATGAGGTGGTAACACAATACAGGACTGTAATAGAAATGGATTGAGTGAAAAAGAATTTCTCAGGATATGAGCTGAGATATGTATACAAACCAGGCAGCAATCATTAATAAAACTCATTCTTTGGCTTCACTCTCAATCTGTCTTTCCTGCACAGTTGGATCCTGGGATTTTTAGAAGGGAATAACACATCAAACAACACATCTGCGTGGTTAATGAAGGTGTCAGACTGGAGTTGGGTTTTAAAATGGAAATCTTTTGGCATACTGCAATGAGGAGATAAGATACTTTTTATGGATTGTAAGAATTTAAATACTTCGAATCGCTTTCACAGAATGTCCTTAAGTTTTAATAATATCCAGTCATTCTTATTTTGCAATGAATGAATAAGTAGGAAATGTGTCATATACTGCCATAATTACAGAGACTATTCTGAAAAGAAAATAATGAAATGTTTCTTTCTTACATAGTTGTTTTTTTTTTTTTTAATGAAAGGACATTTGGACCTAATTTCATCCTATTCTTTTGTTTTAAAGTTAAGAAAATAGAGATGAATTTATTTGTTTTCTCTAGATAATTAAATAACAATAGGTTAGAATGGAACTGGGGTATTTTTGGACCATGGTTTAAAGTTATGCTCTGAAAATGGAACTAGAACTAAATGTACCAGTCTCATGACCTGTAGGTTAGGGGAATGAGCTTCTTTTACACTACCATTTTGTACTGGATATAAAGAATACAGAAGATTGAGGTGGTTTAGATCAGAATAGTGGTCAGGAAGTAAGACCTTAAGTAATACCATAAGTTAGCAAGGCAGTTTTATCTGGAGAAATCAATACTGAGAGCTAAAATATTCATATCAATAAAAGGAAGCAAATAGCAAAATGGGTTCTAACACTATACCCAGACTCTTTACTAAATGGGCAGTCATGGTAAAGTTTGGCCCTCTCTTAAGATGTCTTTCTTTTTTTATATAAATGAAAAGAAATGAGAGATGACTACTGTATATTATACCAAAAACAAACCAAAAAATCCAGTTGGATAGACCACTTTATTGTAACAGAAAAAAGAAAAATAATAAAGCTTTTGTAAAAGAGAGGGAAAAAACATCTTCACGAAGACAGAAAAATAATTCTTAATAAAGACACAAAAAGTGAGGGACTGGCAAGTGGCATGTTGGTTAAGGGCTGTGAACTCCCAGATAGCTGACTGCAGTTCGAGTCCCGGATCAGGTGGCTTGCTTTCTCACTTTCACTCTCTCTTTCTCTCTCAGTCTTCCCTCTCTGGTCAAATTAAAAGGGAGAAAAGAAAGAAAGAGAAAGAAAAAAAGAAAAAAAGGGAGGAAGGAGAAAGTTAAATAAAATAATTCTAAAAAAAAGACATATTCTTTCAGTATAAATATTTTTTTTTTAAAAAAAAGACTCAAAAAAGTGATAAATTAAAAACTGGGCCACATTAAAATTAAGAATTTCTATTCCAAAAGATAATCCTTAGTAGTTGAAAAGCAAGTTAAAAAGCAAGCCACATAATTGGAGACTATTTTTGTAATATATATCCAATAATGGTTTTGAACCTTGAACATATAAATGACTGCTATAAATAATAAGCAAAAGATAGACAACCCAGTTTTCTTTTGTTAAAAAAAAATGGTGAAAGACTTGAATAGGCATTTCAGGAGAAAGGATATTAAAATGGCCAATAAACATAGAAAACATTGCTTAACTGGTTAATAGGGAAATACGATTACAAATCACAATGTGTTGCTGATATACTGTTTACGATGGGCAAAATGAGAAAGACAGATGATACAAAGTGAGGATGTGGAAGATGTGAAACAATTGGAATCTCATACCTTGCTCATTAGAATTTAATCTGGTGCAAATTTTTTTAAGATAAAATCTCCCCAAATTAAAACTAAATTAAACAAATAACAATAAAACATGCCTTATGATCTAGCAATGGTATTCTTTGGCTTATTATCCAACAGAAATACTAGACTGGTCTGAGAAGTATTTCATGATGGGTAAAGTCTTTTTACAAGCAAAATAAGAAATAGTGACTGACTGCTTAAAAAATAGAATAACAATAATGATTGGGAAAAACATTGAAAAGATATTGAATGATTAAGTGGGGAGATTAATATCTCTGTATTGACTAACATGCATGTCATTCCCTTTTGAAAAAGCAATGTAATACACTGTGAAGTTATATGCAGTCCAATGTAATATAAACAAGATTATGATGATAATAAAAATAAATAAATAATTAAAAGAAAAAACAAAACAAAACAAAACAAAACATATCTCAATCCCCCCCAAAAAAGAAATATAAACATATGTAAAAGACCTGACCTAAAATGTTCGTAGCATTATTATTTGTCATAGACCCAAACTGGAAACAACCAAAATGTCTGTTTGTGATAGATAAGATGATTATATTGTATATTCATTTAATAGGCTACTGCACAGCAAAACCCAGGAAGAAACTACAAGTAAACATAGCAGTATGAATGGATCTCACAGATTAACACTAGGTGAAAGAAATCAGTCCAAAGAGGGTACGCATATTATTTGATTGTATTTATATAAAATGTAAAAACTAACTGATGATATCACAGGTCAGAATGGTTATTCTCTGATGGAAATACCGCCTGGAAGAGTGGTCCAGGGGTCCTCTGGATTCTAGTCTGGTTTTGCTTCCAGATATAGGTGCTGATAATGTAGATAAATTCATCTGAATAAAATTCATGGATGTGTGTTCTTTTCTTTTTTTCTTTTTTCTCTCTTCTCTTCTCTTCTCTTCTCTTCTCTTCTTTTTTCTTTTCTCTTCTCTTCTTTTCTTTTCTTTTTTTTAAAGGTTTTTGCTTTCTATGTGCTTATCAGAGAGTGAGAGAGACAGTGAAAGGGAAAGCGAGAAATCACAGACTAGAGTGTGGCCATGCCACAATCCCTTCTTCTCCATTCTCCTCCTGGGATCTTGGGCATACACACATGTACCCAGCATGAGTTTCAAGTCACTGTGTCTGAGACTTAAACCATAGTAAGCCATGTGGGAGTCAAACAACATAACCAATATACTATCTGTTGACCCCTTAATTTTCTGTATGTGTTATATCTCAATAAAACTTGAAAAATGGTGAAGACTGTCAAATCCGAGAATTTCTGAAATGGTAGTTATTGGGACCAGCAGTTAGTGTAATGGCTATGTTACTTAACTCCCAAGAAAAGAAAAGAAGAGAAAAAAAAGAGAAAAGAACACATATCCATGAATTTTACTCAGGTGAATTTATCTACATTATCAGCACCTATATCTGGAAGCAAAACCAGACTAGAACCCAGAGGACGCCTGGAGCACTCTTCCAGGTGGTATTTCCATCAGAGAATAACCCTTCTGACCTATGATATCATCAGTTAGTTTTTATATTTTATATAAATACAATAAAATAATATGTGTACCTTCTTTGGACTGATTTCTTCCACCTAGTGTTAATCTGTGAGATCCATTCATACTGCTATGTTTAGTTGTAGTTTCTTCCTGGGTTTTTCTGTGCAGTAGTAGCCTATTAAATGAATATACAATATAATCATCTTATCTATCACAAACAGACATTTTGGTTGTTTTCAGTTTGGGTCTATGACAAATAATAATGCTATGAACATTTTTACATAGGTCTTTTACATATGTTCATTTGACCACAGTTCAAATCACGGACCCGGTGGCTTAAACTCATGCCAGGCACATGTGCATGTGTGCCCAAAA
Source organism: Tupaia belangeri chinensis (assembly GCF_000334495.1). Classification (NCBI taxonomy): domain Eukaryota; kingdom Metazoa; phylum Chordata; class Mammalia; order Scandentia; family Tupaiidae; genus Tupaia; species Tupaia belangeri. Next base: position 321,933 of record NW_006159569.1, read on the forward strand.
TCCTGAGAGGAGAATGAAGGAGGGATTGCGGCGTGGCCATCCCCCCGGGGGGAGGGGGTGATTTCTCACTTTCTGTCTCTCTGTCTCTCTCTGTCTTTCTGGCGAGCACACACACCCTATAGCAAAAAGTACTCTAAAAAAATGGTAGTTATTAGTAGTTGTTTAGTTTATAGTAATAAACTAATTATATAGTAATCCTAGGAAATTTACTAAAAATACAGATTTCAGGGCTTTATGTCTAGAGATTATTATTTTTAGAATCTAATAGAGTTGGCTATGTTACAATATGGAACTTAAGTAATTCTAACTCAAGTGAGTTCTTGGAACACGGTGGTAAAGAATCTTTTAAGTTTGATATTTTAAAGTTGTGTGGGCAACTAGCAGTTTGAGGTAATCATAAAGTGAGGTTAGCTTCACTAAGATTTTTGGCAGCAGAAGTTAGCATGGAAAATATATAGCTATGATGCCTGCTGACGAGTTTGTTGTTTTCAAGGGGCCATTCTCACCACTTAATAGTTTTATAGAGATCTTGGAAGTAGAGACTAATGGAAAGTAAAGGTTCTGATAATGAATTTGAAATACATTTTTTTAAATTTATTTTTTACTTTTATTTATTTATTGATTTTTGCATTTCTGCCATAGGGCACATGTCCTCTCCAGAATGAGACAGAGAGAGAGAAAGTGAGAAATCACACCCTCCGTCCCTCAGAGGGTGGTGATGGCTATGCTTCAATCCATTCTCCTCCATTCTTTTCTCTAGATTTTTGCTCAAATATGCACATATGTTCTGGCATGACCCCTAAGCCACTGAGTCTGGGATTCAAACCATGGTTGGCCATGTGAAGCACAACCTCTCAACCACCATGACATTTGCTGGCCCTGGGGATACATGTTTTCAGGGCAGCTTTATGTTCACAGTAAAACCGAGCATAAGGTACAGAGATTTCCCATATAGCCTCATCCTCCCTACAGGCATTTTCCCCATAGCCTGCTCCAGAGTGGTACATTTGCTACAATCAATGAACCTATATTGACACATTATCAGTCAACATGTACACTACACATTAGTGGTCACACTTGCTGTACGTTCTGTGTGTTTGGACAAATGTACAATGACAAGAACCATCCATATAGTAGCATACAGTGTAGTTTCACTTCCCTCTTTGATCTGCCTATTCATCCTTTCCTGTCTTTTAACCCTTGAAAATAATTTATATGTTGTCTGCCCCCATAATTTTGTGTGTTTTTGAATGTCATATTGTTGGAATTATACAGCGTGTAGTATTCTGATTAGTTTCTCTGCTTATTAATATGCATTTAAGTTTCCTCCATATCTTTTCATACTTTGATGACCCATTTTTTTTTATTAATAGTTCAGCATAATATTCTATTGACTGGATGTACCACCACTTACCCAGTCAGTTATTGAAAGTCATCTTTATTGCATTCACGTTCTGACAGTTATGAATAAAGCTGTTATAAACATCTTTGTGCAGGTTTTTGTGTGGATGCAGTTTACAACCTCTTTGAAAAATAGCAAGTCGTGATTGCAAATCCTGTGTGATAAGAGTATGTTTAATTTTCTAAGAAACAGTCAAACTGTCTTTCTAAGTGACTGCACCATTTTGTATTCCTGCCAATAAGGAATGTGAGCTTTTGTTCTTTCACGTTCTCATTGTCATTTCTTCTGAGAGTTTTAGATTTTGGTATATTTGTGGTGGTGTGGAGCACTTCCATGCTCAAATCAGTACTTTCAGTCTGATGTTTGTCAAGAGTGCTTTAAAATCATTTCAATATGAAAACTTGTATGATATCCTTGGGAAATTAATTTTGGGGTCCCAGCAGAATATAGCTGGGAATATATGTTGTCACAACCCCAGGACTTTCTTCACCAGAAAGACCTTAGGATAAGAAGTACTTTGCATATCTTTACTATTAGGTCATTAGAAAAGTCTTGACTTATTTTCCTATGCAAAAATGCAGCATGACTTTCCTGATGACCCAATAGATGGGAATGACAATAGCAAACGGGTTATCTGGAACACTTGTCCTTTGTGACTGCTACTAGCAAGAACCTCTTCAGTCTGGGGATGGTGGGGAGAACACTAAGTTTTGTTCTAAGTCTCTCAAGACAATCAATAATAAGACTGTCTTAATATTTTGCAATAAAGAAAAGTGTTTCATATTATTTATCTTGGAAAATGATTTTTATATGTAAATCCCTAAATATGCACATCATCAAACTGCTGATTTAATATAAATGCTAATAAAATAAATGTATCTGGGGCTGGCAGGTGCCATGATGGTTAAGGGTGCTGGATTCCCACATGGCCAACTGTGGTTCAAGTCCCAGACCTAGTGGCTTGCTGTCTCCCTTTCCCCCCTCTCTCTCGCACTTTGTCCCTCTCTGGTCAAATTTTAAAAAATATAGTTAAATAAAAGAATTCTTTAAAAAATTAAGATACCTATACAGCATTGGTTCAGGACTACCATCATGGGTAAAAAAGATGGAGACAGGCAAAGTGAATGAGGCAGAGAAGTGGCCTCCTCCACCCGGTAGTAATAGAACTATTTCTTCTTTGGCTGAAATTATATCAAATAATCAAGATAATATTACATTTTTGTATCATAATCAAGTCCTGTGAGTAGCAATAATATGTGCTTTGAATTAATATGTAAAGGAAAATGATTAGGACTGTCCTTTAGCATAGGGGTTAAGTACTATCCTTTAGGAGCCAAATCCCATGTGACTGACTATGATGCAAATTCTGGCCCCAGTGGCTTGGACAGGTGTTGTGTGTGCAATCTCAAAGTCCTGATAAGATATAGTGAAAAGGAAAGGATTGTGGCATAACCTCACAACACTGGGGGATGCTTGCTCTTTCTTTGGTAAGTGTGTGTGATCTCGGCATACAAAAAAAAATGATAAAGGAAAATGATGTTCAAAAAATTTATGTCTGTCTCTTCCTGCTTGTCTCACTGTCTTCTCAGGCAAGTGAAATTTCTTGTATGATTTATCTATCCACCATATCTTGCATCCATTTTTACTCCTAGCCTTTGGATGTACTTGAAATGAATCTTCTTTTTGCTCTATTTTCAATCTTTCTCTCTTTATTGACCCTTTCTTTCTTTATTTTATTTATTTATTTTTGGAGAGATTTTCACTATAGGGGGCGTGCGCTTGCCAGACAGACAGAGAGAGACATAGAGACAGAAAGCGAGAAATCACCCCCCCCCCCGCCAAGGGGGAATGGTCATACCGCAATCCCTTCTCCTCCATTCTCCTTGGGATCTTGGGCACGCACGCACACGCACCCGGCGTGAGTTTTAAGCTACCGGGTTCGGGATGCGAACTGCGGTCGACTATGTGGGAGTCCAGCGACATAGCCATTACGCTAACTGCTGGTTCCCTTTATTGACCCTTTCTGATCAGCCTATACAAATACTGTTAAATTGCTTGAAAGAACTATCCAGCCATGCTGGAATCACTTCTTCACTGTTGAGTCCCAAAACCATTGACATCTGGTTAACGTTTCCATTATATCTATAAAGCTGCTCATTAAAACTCTTTAAAAGCTAAACAGTTGATGAGCCCAGTAATTAACTTTCAATATTTATCTTAACTTGAAATTTCTGGAGCATTTAATCTTATTGATTTCTCCCAGCCACTTAATTTTTGAAGATGGTGTGTTGAGAGTAGGCAGTTAAGTGCTCCTCTTACCCTATGACTTACTTCTTCATCGAGAAAGCACAAAGGATTGTCTACTCACTTTAGGGTTGACTTATATGACTCGTGAGAGAGTGGAGAACCCAGACTTTTCTTTACTAGAGGGTAACTTCTCAGCCCTGAATAAAATCTCATGACTCCTTCTTTTTCATTCCACAGATATAACTGACTGAACTTGTGCTCCTAGTCTTCATCTGGGAAAAATACATGTGTTCTCTGCCCTTCTTCTCACATTTCTCATTTTTTTTCACTTTCCTACTGGATATGTGTGACAGATCATGTCTGCTTAAAAATAGTGGAAATATACTCTTTCTGTTTTGTTTGGATTATTATTTGAGGCAGACGGTTGGTAGAAGTTCTTTAGTTTTCTGGTTTTAATTGCTATATGTATTTTTAAATACATGAGTCAATATTGCATCAAGTCAGGAAAACAGAGACCAGTCTAGATACGTCAAGTTTAATTCGAGTAATTGTTACACAAGTAATGGAAGAACTGAGAAGCCAAATAGAACATGGTGAAACAAAACAAACAAAAAAAAACCAAAATTTTAATAAATTTGAATAACTATTGATAATTAAGTAACTATCACTCTCTGGGATTGAGAGACAAAAAGAGAAAGGAAGTGGTGTTAATATTAGTAGAACCCAATTGCAGAGCCTATCTGGCAAGACCTAGAATCAGAAAGAGCACTGCTTCATTTCACAAAGAAAGGGACATCTAGTGTGAAGCAGTAATCTTTGGGGAAACTCGGCCATTATCATATATTGCCTCTTAGCCATAGAAAAGAAGAAAAAAAATCCATAAAGGAGAAATCTTTTGTTCCATAAAGAAAAGTTCCAGAAAAGGAGAAAGAAAAATATCTTATACCCTCTACCTTTCACCAGTATTATCAGAAGCTCCATGGTGTGGTTGCATGGGAAACATTTGTGGGAATTATTCAAGGTTATGAATTTTAAGTAAACCGAACTTTTCTGAAGAGTAGTATATTTTATGAGTGATCAGAACATAAATAATTTGATCTATTGATCCCCACATGGCTCCTTGTGTCTCTTCTCTACTGGGTTGTAACGGAGATGTCAAAAGGTGACTGATCTGCACTCCAAACTAAAAGAGCTTCTTCCTGTCAATTTTGAGTGAATGATTCTCTGCTTCTATTTATCCCTAAGTGTAGATATTCCCAAGACTCTCTTTATGATTTCAGTTGCCATTCTATGCTGACTCATGTTAAATTAAATAAGCAGAAGGCCGTTAGCCTGAGGCTGTCTCTGAAATTTGAGTTTCTACATACAAACTGCATCCTAAATTAGTAAGTGAACAAACTGGAACCTAATTTAAGTGTTACAGGTAGCTGAGTTTCAGCTAGTCATAGGCAGTCAACTCATGGCACCATACCTGAATAAAGTAGACACTGACCTGTACCCATCAGGTGATCTCTCTAATTTGCTTCTGTTTCTGGCTTTAGGAAAGCCCACTCCAGGGGGCCAGCAGGTGGTGTGGTGGTTAAAGCACTGGATTCCCACGTGGTCAACTGTGGTTCAAGTCTTGGTCCTAGCGGCTTTCTTTCTCACTTTTCCTTTCTCTCTGGTTGAATTTAAAAATAATAACAACAGATGGAATTAAATAAATAAATAGTTCTAAAAAAAGAAGAGAAAAGAAAAGAAAAGCCCACTTCTTGGGGCAGTAAGTGGTATGGAAGTTAAGGTGCTGGACTCCCGCATGGATAACCATAGTTTGAATCCTAGACTAGGACACTTGAAAATCACACTGCGTGCACACACATGTGTGTGCACTCCCAAAAATCCCAAGAAGAGATTATGGCATGGCTGTCCCCTCTGGGGAGTGATTTCTCACTTTCCCACAATCCCCCTTACTCTTACTATTTCTCTGGCAAATACATGTACCCTATTGGAAAAAAAAAAATGTAGAAAAGAAAAGTCCACTCTTCACACTGCCGGATGGAGATTTCAGAACATTTTCTGGTGCTGTTAACTACCTGATTCATAAATTGTTTTTTGCTAAAACAATCTCAGTTACATTTTCTTGTCTAAAGTTTTTCTTTCAGTGTTTCCAATATCTATGTGACTGACTTTTATTTATTCCCCAAATATCAGTTCATCAATTTCAATGATCTGATTAACTTCTGTATAAAATAATCTTACTTGTGGGATAGACTAGTGTATTCTACTGAACATCTTCCTAATAGAAAGCATCTCATACTTCAATCTGTTCTTTTTTTTCTTTATTGGCTCTTGATGAATGGTGCCCATATCTCCCCAGTTGTGCAATCCTGGAAATCCATGTGACCCCTCTTTCTACAGATAATTCAATTACTCTACCAATTATATATGGTACAAGTATCTTTTAAGCTCTTATAACTTTGCAAGTTGATTGTCTCTTCTATTCCTGATGCTGGTGCTCCTTTTCAGGCTCTTATCTTCTTTCATCTGTGTTACTGCAACAACTCTAACTAGCTTCCTGATTTCCTGTTTCCCTATGCTAGTTCATCCTTCATATAAGCTATCAGCTTACCTTTTCAAAACAAAGTTCTAATAATTTTACTTTCTTATTTGAAATTCTTCAAAGGCTTTGTACTATTTTTAAAGAGAAAAATGGCTAGTCACCTTGCTACAACATACAATTCTCTTTATTTTCTACTTTGTCCAACAGCAGTTTGACCATTGCTCTGTATGTGTGATATACTAACCTGCTGTCCAGCAGAAGTTTGCCCATTGCTCTGTATGTGTGATATACTAACCTGTGTGCCAGAGCAAAGTAATTAAGCAAGAGAGTATTACACATGAGGTCACACAGATAGTGGAAAGATCACTTGTGACTTGTAGGCTATGGGAAGGGTTTTCATTTGTGCTCTGAGTATCAGGAGGAACCAATACAGATTTATTGTAAGTCTATTCATTTTTATATTTTTTCAGGAAAGAGAGAAAAACAAGCACTTTCTACAGAATCCCATCACAAACTGATTCCTTCTTCCTCCTACCCAGATTTCTAGCCTTCCAAGATCATGGAGTGAGAATGCTTGGTGTGCTCAGGTGAATAATCTACAACTGGAAGTCTGGGTGGAAGCCATAGGGCACCTTTGGCAGCATACACACAAGTCCTCATCTTTTATGGAAAGGCAAAGAGAAAACTTAGCAATCTTGACCAGGATTTCTTAACAGGTTAACTTAAAATCAAAACTAGTCTGCTATGCAAGGGTGAGATTGGATAGAGGACATATCACATATTCAACTTATAAAAACATGTGCTATATGCTGGAAAAAATGAGATGGGAACATCTATTGATCAGCTTAGGAATCAAAAAATCTTGATTTCCTTTATTTTTATGAATCCTCTGATTCTGCAGCTTTCATAATTAAAAATTAGTAAGTCCTCTTGCTTAAAGGCAATTCACATATCTCACTTCCAAATGACAACAACAGCTTCCTCCAGATATTCCTTCAATTTTCCCTTGGACACTAGGCACATAACAGCTTGAGATATGCTATATATGATAAAGAAGCCAGAGCCCATTCCCTAAAATAAGCATAGCATCATAGCAAAAATTGAAGCAAGATGCATAGAATAGGATTCTGCGCTTATTTGATCAAGGACGTTGTTCAATTTTAGCTCCAGCGCTCTGATGGGGTTAGTTTTGTCAATTAAGTACATCTTGACTTCTTCCCAAACCTTCCCCACCTTCTACAGGCATTGATTTCCAAAATATTCCCTAACAAACATCTTGCATCCTCAACTCCCTATCTGAGTTGGTTCTGTAGAAAATACAACTGTTATGCACACAAGTGAAATCTTTGTAAGTTATTCCAAACAACTCACTCAAGTATAGAATATACAATGTAGAGCTACATATTTTGTCCAAATGAGATGACCTTTCTGAGACCCATTAAAAAATAGAATTGACTTTCCCCAAAGTAAGAGAGTTCTATCATGTAAACAATTCAAATAGAAATGAGGTGACCATGTAGAATGACTGCGAAGTAAGAGATTTGTTAAGTATTAAATTCGGAAAAAACCTCGCACTGTGTCTTTAGCAATACAACTTGCTTTCAAATTCTATGAAAGGGTTAAAAGCAGAACAAGGACCTGGAGCCTCAAGCACTTGGCCTTTTTTTTTTCCCTTCTCATGTCTCCTTCCAGTCATTCAGTGTAACCCTGGGATTCTAGGAAATACACTTTGAAGATGACTGAAATGTATGCTCTTACTTCTTTATAATTCAGTGATTCTTTGGGTTTGTGACTTAGTGGGAAGCAATTTATCAGAAAGACATGCAATAAAAGGATATAACTATGGTATATATTCTATGTGCTAACCACTCGAGTTGTTCTAATTAGTAATTCATATATTCAGCCTATGAACTATGATATAATCACATGTTTAAATATGCAATCATTTCTCAACCTGATTGTAATAACTTGTCTATAATAAAAAGAGGTCCCCCTTCATTGCTTTGTTGAGTAAATGTTAAATTAATCATGGAGCCATGCCAAATCTGCTTTATATAAAAACAGCAAATAAATTGCTTTTCCAAGACTGAATCATGCTGCCTCTTTTTCAAGAGCATTTTTGTAATTACTTCTTTGATTACCCAAGTGATAATATCAAGATGGATTTTTAACCTTTATGCCAGCCCTTTGTGTGCAAATACATTGGAAAAGATGGCCAATGATTTAATACTCCATGCAAGGGGGGAACCCTAAGCACTGCCCCAGTTCTATAACAGACTGAATGGAGCCTCTGATGGAAAGATGAGATAACAAAGGGAGAAATCTTGGCACAAAAATTACTTTGCTTTGAATTCTAATAACTAGATATCTTCAAAAGGCTGTATTCACATAACGGTTGCTTCAAATGTGCACAGATCCCAAAGTAATACAAATATCACTGCAATGTGTAGCTACAAAGGAATAAAATATATGTATGTATATCATGTGATAAAAATACTAAAATCATGCCTTTTTAGAGACTTTTCAAAATCTTGAAAACTTCTCAGAAAAAAGTTTTTTGTTTTGTTTTGTTTTTGTATTTAATAGGGCACGTGCACTTGTCAGAAAGACAGAGAGAGATAAAGAGACAGAAAGCAAAAATCACTCCTTTGGCTGGATGGTCACACTGCAATATGTTCTCATTCTCCTCTCAGGATTTTGGGCACGCATGCAAACGTGCCCAGCATGAGTTTCAAGGTGTAAGGTCCAGGTATCCAGCTATGGTTGGCTATGTGGGAGTTCAACAAGCCCAGCATCTTAACCACTATGCCACCTGTTGGTCCTAAAAAAGCCTTTTCTTTTTCTCTTTCTTTTCCTTTTCTTTTTCTTTTTTTTTTTTTTAAAAAAAACTTAGATTTGTAGCTTTTTGGAGGAGAAAGGGGAACTTATGTCACTTTCTTTTCTTTTTTTCTTTCTTTTCCTTTTCTTTTTCTTTTTTTTTTTTAAAAAAAAAAACTTAGATTTGTAGCTTTTGGAGGAGAAAGGGGAACTTATGTCACTTTACAGATGAAGAAAAATTTGATTGAGAAGAAAGGTACTTTCTTGTGGTCCTATATCAAGAATAGCAGAAACACGTTCTGCATTTTTTTTTCTTGATAGGTTTTTGGCATCCTAAAAAATACCCTTCCCCTAGAAGAGATGGCTATGACACCATCCCTTCTCCTCTGTTCCCCTTTGGGATTTTGGGCAAGCACATACACACATGCCCGGTGTGAGTTCTAAGCAGCCGGGTTCCGGAACCTGAACCACAGTTGGCTATGTAGGAGTCCAGCAACATAATCATTACACCATCTTCTGGTATCCATAATGTAATTTTTTTAAAAAAAATTTAAATTTAAATTTATTTATTTACATTCATTTACCGTACATCATTACAGCATACAAAATGAGATTTTTCATCCAGAGTACACTGTATATTGGCTCAGTCAAGCACATCAACATACATGTTATCATCAACAAATAATTTTCCGTAATGTAATTTTTTAACTTAGTTTAATCTATGTGTTAGTTTTCTATTTTGGATGAAAGTTTATCTAAATATATTATTTTTGAATGAAAGACTTTTTCTCTTACTGTGAGTTTTACTTCAAAATCCTTCTTTAGTTCTACTTTCTCTGGAGTCTTTCAAATTTCCCATAGCTAAATTTATTTAAAAGTATGCTCTGGGAGCCAGCAGGAAACATGGTTGTTAAGACATTGGACTCCTACATGGCCGACCGTTGTTTAAGTCATGCACTTTGTGTCTTAAAAAGCATGCTGAGTGCATATGCATATGTGCTCAAAATCCCAGGAGGGGAATGAAGGAGAAGGTATTGTGGCATGGCCATTCTCTGGGGGGTGATTTCTTATTTTTCTTCTTACAATCTCTCTGTCTCTCCAATGAGTGTAGGTGCCCTACAGTAAAAAATTAATAAATAAATAAATAAATAAGAAATAACTAGATTTCCAGAGGGCAATATCCTCTAACAAGATGACAAATATACAAGAACTCTTCAAACAGTGAAAAAATGGAACAAAAGGGGCAAACTCCAGGGCCTGGTAGTTAGGAGAGTTAGATCCCTCATGACTGACTGTAGTTCAAATCCTGGCTCCAGTGGCTTGTAAAACACCCCAGGCAGATGTATATATGTGCCTCAAATCTCAGTTGAGTACAGAAATGAAGAAAAAGGTATTGCAGCATGACCATTGCCTATTGTGGGGGTGGGGTATGGTGGGAAGAGGGATGAGTTCTCCTGCTCTCTCTGTGTCTCTGTCTCTAATAAGCACATGCACACTCTAGCAATTGTTAAAAAAAAAAAAAACAACGAAAAAAAAACCATGGAACTAAAGTCTGAAGTTATTTTGCTACAAAAACATTTTGAAATCCATGAACAATTTTTTTCATAATATGCATTTCCATAAAGTTGTTGAAGACCTCTCACACACTGTAGTCGTTTTCCTTCAAAATATCTATGAACATGTACTCAAATGAACAGAGACTGTGGAGAAATGGGAGTACTTAGATCTTTCAAGAACAGAAGGACAAGACTTCAACGGGGCATTGCTACTAAGAAATCCGAAGAATCATCATAGCAATCACAGCAATGCACTGCTCTGCACCTACTTCAAGAAACGACTTGCTCCCTGCTGTGCGGAATGTGGTTAGCTGACAGCCTCCATATGATAACTCGCTCAGGGCCAACCTCTGCTTTTGAGTTAAAGTCACATTCCTTTTGGAGTGCCTCCAGGTAAGGACTTCAGGTAAGTCATGTCCACAGTGGCCTAATCATTCTGTCCAATATAGGGCTCCAATCAGCAATCTTTGTTCCGGATCTTCTCTTTAGTCTGTTGGATCCACATCTCTGAGGACTCCTCCTGCCATCATCCTGCTTCCTCTTTTCAATCAGAGGTGTTACTTCGGAACAAAACTTTTACACTCATAGTGTTGCCTCAGTTTCTGCCATAGTAGATAAGGCTATGACTCTTTGTTTTACTTTCTAATTATCTGTAATTGGTTGAGTAAGTTAGGGACTTCTCTGCATAACTAAATGTCTTAGAGTTAGGAAGGGAGGGTACAGGAAACTGGGTTACATCATCCAACTCACTCTCATCATAGTTCTGCCCTGAGGGATACTAATATTGGGCACTGGTTCAATCAACACTATAGGGATACCTTGTGTATAGTTCTTTCTTTTTAACTTGTATTGCCTACAATTTCTGTAGTAGATTCCCAATTAAAAGTAGGATAGAGGACTGTCATGGTAGCACAGTGATCACACACACTTTTATGATTTTGTAGCCACGTGGGAGAGTCTTTAGATTCAAACCCTGAGGTCTCCCCGTGTGTGCCAGGTGTGTGTGTGTGCATGTCTGAGGTTTGGGGTATTGAAAAGGCTGAGGCTGGGATTAGGATCATGGTGTGGGGACCCCATTGGGGGTAACTTTATTACTCTGTGTCTCTTTCATAAATAAAACTAAAAGTTAAAAAAAAAAAGCTAAAAAAAAACTGGTGCAGAATGGAAGTGAGGATTGAGGCAGCCAGACAATAGGCTTGAATCCAAATAAGAACTTACAGAAAGTATGACAAACAATTTACTTTTGTTACTGAAGCAGAGAACATGAAGGGAAAGTTGCAAGACAAGATCAAATAGTGAAGCAGGTAAGAAAGGTTCAGGTTTACAGGGTCTTACATGCTTTAACTAAATACACCTTGCTCCTTCATAGCGAGGGGACCAGGCACTGGGAGACCTTTCAGACAGCTATCACATTAAAGGAGGATGTCAGCTGTATTTGCCTGGCAAAACAGAGTGGGAAGTGAGAACAAAGAGAAAGGGCTCATGTGAGAAAAGCGAAAAAGGTACATTAGCAAGATGAATGGTTTATTGGAAAGCTGGAGAGAGGAACAAGAGTGTATCCTGAAGTTCAGGACTGGGGAGTGGCTTAGGCACTGTTCTCTGGAAAGACTAGAAGAGAGGAAGACAAAACGTAGCAGGTATTTAGTAAGGCTTTCACCATGTTAATTTTGAGGGGCTCCTGTTAGATTTTGGTCAAAATACCCAATCGGTAGAGAAGATAATGGAACTTAGTGATTGCAGGCCCCAACTTTTCAGGACAATTTATGTTTATCATGCAGAGGATCCACACTGTGGCTGTTATGTAATATGTGAGGGGCTCTCCCCCCACAATTAAATTAACATTAGTGTTATGGGTACATACGTGTACTCCTTGTTACATGGAACACATTTTCCAGTCATTATTGATAACTCATAAAACACAATGAAGTGAAGTGGTTCACAGGGAATAAAAACAGAATAAAGAATAAATATATTTTGTGTATATGAAAGTCCAACTGCCTTCTTAGAATTAAGGTCCATTTTCTGTGCATTTTAATTAAATGAACCATTCCAAATGTTGGCACCTGGAAAATTGTCCCCTCAATTAAAGACCTCATGCATCCTTTTTGAATTGAACTGGTCTTTATAGACACTTAAAAGAGTACAGATTTTTTTAAGCTTGGAGATAAAATATTTATTTAAAGGTTTTCTAAATTGCCCTTTCATTCATGTTAAGGATCTCATGAACGTCATTGTTAATAGTTGTTTGCTCAATTTCTATTGAGTTCTTCTATGGGGGGTTACTGCTGTACAAGGCAGTCCAGTTTCCTCTACAACCACAGTTAGAAAAATTTCCTTACATAAAACAAAGATCTCTAGTCCTTGCGTTGAATGCTTTTCCCCACTTCTACTATCCTACATATGGCCTGTGTATGATATTTGAAGCCAATCCACTTCTTTCCTTGAGTCATTCATTATCAAAGTCAAATATCCCTTAATTCTTTATTATTGCCATTGCCGATTTTCTTCCAATTTTCAATACCTTTATCATTAAATTAACCAGTCATTATTTTTAATGCCTAAACTTTCCTAGTTTTAATCATAAATTTCTTTGTTAACTTTCCAATTTATTGAAATATATTTTACACAAAATAAAATGTACCCATTTACAATGTACATTACAATGAGTTTTGACACCCACATAAGAAACAACCAAGATTAAAGTATAGAATATACTCACCATCTCCAAAGTTCCCTGATGTCCCTTTGTAGTCAATCCCAATCCCAAACCTGGGTAATAACTGATTTACTTTCTGTTCCTGTAGGTTAGTTTTACCCGATCTTGAACTTCATGTTAAAAAATAAAAATAATTTATTATATACTCTTTTGTGCTTTGCTTCTTTTGCTCAAATTCATCTTTATTGTAACATGTATCAATAGTTCTTTCTTATTTCTGAGTAGTGTTCCATTGGAATACTGTAATGGAATTTGTGAAACAGTTCACCTGTTGTTCAGATATGTGGGTGGTTTTCAGTGTAGGGTTATCATGAATAGTTTCTATGAGCATTTAAATGCACATTTTTGCATGAACAAATGTTTTAATTTCTCTTATTTAAACAACCAGGAGTGAAATTATGAGGTTATCCTTTTTTTTTTTTAAATAAAGAAACAAAGAACAGAAGATCATCAAATTATGTCTTTCATGACCACGAAACAATCTTTTTCTCTCTCTCTTTTTTTTTTTTTTTGGAGAAGTTTTTTTCGCTATAGAGAGCATGCGCTTACCAGACAGACAGAGAGAGACATAGAGACAGAAAGGGAGAAATCCCCCCACAGGGGGCATGGTCACGCCGCAATCCCTTCTCCTCCATTCTCCTCTGGGATCTTGGGCACGCACGCACACGCACCCAGTGTGAGTTTTAAGCCACTGGGTCCAGGATGCAAACCGCGGTCGATTACGTGGGAGTCCAGCGGCATAGCCATTATGCTAACTGCTGGTTCCCCACAATCTTTTTCTCTTCAGGTGATATCTAAAACTACTTTTTCATATGATAGAACTGCTCATATGCATTGTATTCAAATAAATTCACAAAATTTGGGGATTAGACAGAGCTGGGATTTAAGGCTCCACTTTGAATTGATTAGTTGTGTAATATTATTTAATTTCTCTAAGCCTCAGTTTTTCTAATCTTCAAAATGGAGAGAACAGAAATATCTGCCCTATAGATTACTGGGAGTGCCTAGTGAGACTTGTAAAATGAATGAAAATAACTTACTTCAATTCCTAACATAGAGCCAATGCTAAGCAAAAATACACACAGTGCAGCACGTCATAGAATGGCTTACAAAATGGAATGTGTATAGATCAATGTTGCAAACAGTAGAGCTTGGCCTCAGCACAAAAGGATGCCATGGAATTAAAACAGCAATTGTCAAAGGCAAAGAAGAACATGCAAACATTTATGCAATGAACCACAAATGTTTATATCTGAAGTAAGTCTTTTCCCCCAAGATACATCATCTACCCCATTGGAAAAGACTCATAGTTGAGCCCAAATAAAATGTCACACATTACATCGCACTTTCTCAATTACTGCACTTTAGTTTGAAAGGACCTTAATCAATACTAGTTTGGATTGCTTAAGGAGGTCACTGGCAGAATCAGTTAAAAATCAAAAAAAGACAAGGAACTTTAGCACAATTTAGTAATTACTCTTGGAGCACTGACCTTACAATTGCAAGTTTCGATGCTGTTGTAAATAAGTCTTCTAAAGATGACTTATCAAAAGGAATAGAGTTAAGTAGTTACGTTATGGAAGTCATATATTTGTAGTCATAAGACGAATGAAGAAGTGAACAGGACAGCATCTAATGTAAGTGGCTACTTGGGGCATGTGATGCCATCGTATAAGGGTTCAGAAATTTTGTCGTTTAGGTAACTATGATGGCTGTTGAAAATGATATACTCTAGAGAACTGTGTTGAATGAAGAGTTTGATGTTTCATTTAAATGATAAAAGGCTGCAATTAAATTAGTATCTTAAAAAACTATGGTTGATGCCTGGCATTTTTTTTTTCCCTCCACATTGGGAAAACAGAAGGTCTACTTGTATTTAGACATATAGAGTATTTCTTAATCTTCTCAAGTGAAAGGTAAGTGTATTAAAACCTCAGTACACACAAGCCTTTGAATTCAAGACCATTGAGACTTTTTCAAAGGAAAGGGAGCTGTCTGTCTAGAAGCTGTGACTTTGATCGTATGGAACCCCTTACCAATTGAATTGAGCAATGCCAGACAGTGTGTTTTCTAGTTTTAAGAAGTATCCATTTTGTTAGCAGCAGGAAGGAGTGGGAAATTACCCATGAACAATGCTGCTTTTTTACAGCCTGGGGCAGAAGCAGTGGATAAAATGGGGATTAAATTGCCAGCAGCATCACTCTTTCGTGGCTTTAGAAATTACTTCAGCACTTTGATAATACATTCAAAGTGCAAACCACTGCAAATATCAAAGACTTCCCCACCACCATGGTGTGTGTGTGTATACATATATATATAAATAAACATAGAATATATTTTATATATTTGCATATGGATTTATAGTCTTTTTTTTTTTGCAGTCTTCAAATTTACAAAAAAATGGAAAGAACACAATACTGGTAAAGCATAAGGTCCTTTGCATCATACTTTGGAATCAATTACAAGTGGAAATTGGTTTGTCCAGCTACAGGAATTTTTTATAGAATCAAAATATTCAAAATGGGCAAAATGGGTAAATATCTCCCAGGTAAAAGGGTATAGTGTTTTTAGCGGACTCATAAAAATTCTTACCAAACATAAATAAGGGTGTGCAACATGATTATGGGAGAATTAAATTTGGGAATCTGAGCTATGTTAATTTTGAAAGTATGCACCACATCCTGTGGTAGCTGACTGAAATATGTTATCTCAATCCTTAGAAGATGCCATATATTAACCCTGAAATCTTTAGATAGTCTTCTCTTTGAATTACAGATAAGGAACCCATTCTCAGAAAGTTAACTTGTTCAAGGTCACATAGCTAGAGTTGAAAGCCAGATACGTGTGTATTGAAAGTTCTGCATTCTTCTTAATACAATTAAGTTCTGAGAGAGACAGAGACAGAAAATCAGAGAGAAAGACACAGTTTGTTTCATTCCACTGTATTCCAGAGATAAGAAGAGTTCTGAACGCATAGCAAGCATTTAATAAATATTCTCAATAAATGCTTAGTCAATGAAAGAGTAGATGACCCTGCATATTTCTCCCCCCTCCATCTCATTTCTCCCCAAGGATATTTTTATTTTACAAACTAAAACACACATACACACACACACTCGCACACACATACACGAGATTGCTTGACTTTTTTAAAAATGGATTGTTTAGACTCTTCCTTTAGCAATGGTAATCAATGAAATGTGCTCTTCCTGTACAGGCCAGTTGACAGTATAGGCAGCCCAATTTGAAACATGTCTCCTGAGCAATATATACGAATTCAATAAAACATAGTGTTTGTTTCAGAGAAATGCAGGCCAATAATGTCTACATTTTTTGCTGGATAAACACAAAATCATCTAATAAAAGAGCGGAAAAGGCCCTTAGAGATCAACTGTCAACAGCTTTCTATTGGGCTTCAGTAATAGCATTCTTGGTGATTTCCCCAAATTCAACCTGGCTCACTTCAGTTCTCTCTTGAGGTTGCAGCCAAGTGATTTTTTTTTAAAAAAATGCAAATATGTTCACTTCAGTTTCCTGCTGGGGACCTTCCATAGGGCTCCATTGCTCTTACAGCAAAACCTTTTCGATATCCTACAAGGCTCTCAATGGAAAGAGAGACATAAATAAGACCATGTTCTCTGTGCTCCAGCCACATTGGTCAGCCTCTACTCCCCAAGGCGGAGTGTCTATTCACCCTTGAATTTTTACACATGTTGCCCCTCCTCCCTCCTTTGGTGTGGTGCCTTCTCTCACCTCGTTGACTTGTTCTTCACATCTCAACTACAAAATCACCCTGTCAAACAAGATTTGTCTGACGTTCTAAAGCAATTTGGGCTTCTTTGGTTTGTTAACTCATGGATGCCTGCTCCCTTACTTCAGATTGCACAACTAAGTAGTTTTTATAAACCACTTATAGGAGTATTGCACTGGTATCAGCTCCCCTCCTCAATTTCCAAGTTCTTGAGGGCAGAAACCAGCTCAATTTTGGCTCATCATTGCATTCCCAACACAGTGCCCATCCTATAGTAGACATTACACAAACATTTGCTGGGTTCATCATGTAGCACTGACCCTCAACCTCATTTCTCTGGCACTGGGAGCTGTGCCATGGTCAGCATTGTGGAACACCATGCATCAGCTTCTTGGGGGTGTTGAACATTAATGACGTTTGTACGCTGTGTTAGATCCAAATAACAGCACCTCTATGGAGAATCAGCACTGACTGAGGCCACATTCCTTGTGGTAAAGGTAGATCAGATAAGGTACAATCCAGAGCTAAAAAAAAAACAAAATAGAATACGAGATAAGTTTGAGTTTTAGATGAGAAAGAATGCTAGAATTGAAACAAGAAAAACGGTGTCAAAAGTTAGATTTAAGTGTCAACCACACAAACATGATATTAAATAATAGTAAATCAATAACAATAGTATAGTTAAAAAGTCATTACCATTATCAACAGAAACATCACATTCAAAGGCTCACAGTGTGGTGGTCACCAGTGGATGCAGGTGCCCAGAGAGAAAGAGAAAGAAAGGAAGGGAAAGTGAGAAAGTACCCCATCCCAAGTCATGGGGGATAGTGACTCTGCAATATCATCGCCTTCATTTTCTCCTTCTTTTAAGTTTTTAGGCACATATGTAGCATGAATGTTATTCAGGCCACTGACTCTACACAGTAAGCCATGTGGGATCCAGCTGCCTTAACCACCATATCACCACCTGATTCCAAAGGGGCACAGTCTAAAAAAGCTAGAAATAAATAAGAAATTGGAGTGCAGGATGAGTGGGAACCTGGGATTTCTCACTAAGAATGTGCATAATCTATGGAATGTGAAGGTCTATTATGTCATAGTGGTGGCTGTGAGAAAAAAAGGCAATGGTGTTGGGTTAGCATAATTCACTGAACTTCTTGAGATCTGCTTTCAATACTTGCATCTTCCCCTTACCATTGTCCTTGGTCAAGTTCCTTAACATTTTCTAGTCTCAATAGCATTTCTGGAAAATAGACATAGTAATATTTCCAATTGTTTAGGGTCATCAGAAGAATGAAATGAACCAATTATATGAAAAGGGTTAGTCATTGTACCAACCTATAATGAAGATTCAATAGCAACAAAATTGTAACTGTTATAAAAAGCAAGATTGGGAAAATGCCATCTCAAAATAGGTTTTAAAAGAAGACACAACAGATGCCAAAATGGTTAGAAACACATAAGGAGGCCAATGTATAAAACTGAGTAGATTCTCTTCATTTGTTCTTCCATGTGCTTTGGAAAAGACTACCATTCTCTATGCTAAACATTGTGTTCTACAGAAACAAATTAAGAATGACTGACCCATCCTAGCATTTCTCAAAATGTTGTCCAAGGACTTCTAGTCTCTTAAGGCAATCTTCCAAAAGAAAGACTATAATGAAAGGCAAATTTTAGGTAAATATTAAAGGCCCTGAGAAATTTTACCAAAAAAAATCCTATTGCATTTTGTTTATATTGCTTGATCACAGGTTCTTTTCTATGTTATCATAATTAATACACCAATAAGTATACTTAGTGAATTGTTGATCTTTCCAATTCTTTTCCATTTTACAGATGAGGGAATTGGGGCAAAAAGAGACTAGTTATATATTTTTCCTAAATGTTATATTTGAATTAGAAAGAAAAACCTAGCTGTAAATGCCTAAACATATGAAAGAAGAAGAAGAAAAAAAAAAAACATATGAAAGGAGAAAATGCATATCATGCAAAAACCTTAGTAATTCTTGTGAACTTTTTGTTTTCTTAATAAAAAAAATCTTTTTAGTTTCTATTTTTATCAAAATAAGAAAAAAAACACATTTCTAATCAAATGTCTCTTTACAAATTTAGAATATAATTTTGTCAAGATTTACATGTGTTATTATACTGATATGAGATTAGTGTTAAAAAGTTATTTTCCTACCTTCTTTTATAATAAATCAGATATATAATACCCATTGGGGTTTTGATTTCAAAGGGTGTGGCAGATTATAGTCTTCCAAAATGGTTACAATGTTTATAATTCTTTATGTTTCTCCAGAGTTTGGCCTTGTTCCATGAAGTGGAAAGGATTTCCCTTTTCCCTGAATCTGAGTGAAAAGAATTCTGACCTACTGCTCTGTGACTCGCAAGTAAGGATATAATACAACTTTCTCTCTTTCAAGATACTTAACTTTGGGACCAGCAGTTAGTGTAATGGCTATGTCGCTGGACTCTCACGTAGTTGACCACTATTCGAGTCCCGGACCCGGTGGCTTAAAATTCACGCCGGGTGCGTGTGTGTGCATGCCCAAGATCCCGAGAGGAGAATGGAGGAGAAGGGATTGCGGTGTGGCCATCCTCCCTGGGGAGTGATTTCTTGCTTTCTGTCTCTCACGCGCCCTATAGCAAAAACCTCTCCAAAAAAAAGAAAAGATACTTGACTTTGAAATATAGCTACCATGTTGTAAGGAAGTACACATTACATGAATAATCTACTTGTAAATGTTTCAGCTGACAGGGTCTTCTATAGTCTCATCTGCAACCAGAGTTAACTGCTATATATATGAATGGAGGAGACTTTAGATGAGTTTAGCCTCTGGTCTTCAAGGCTCTAAAGATTGTTGAGCAGAAACAACCCATTCCAGCTATGATCCATCCAAATGAGTATACAAAATTGTTTTGTGTCTCTAGTTTTATAAGGTAGCTATAGTAACTAGAACAATTGGAATAAGGAATCATTTGAAAAGCAAAAGGAAGAAAAGAAAATCAATTTTTAATATATCCCTACTCTGTTCCTTTGGAGGTACTGGTGTTTTATGAACTGATTTAAATTATATGTGAGAGGGTTTCAAAAAGTTCATAGAAAAGTAAAATTAAAATAAAAGCTAGTTTTAGTGCGAAAAAAACCCTGAAACCTATGCATAGCTTTTTTGTTGTTGTTAATTCACATTTTTCTAATAATTTTTTTCGAGACCTCTTATACATTGCACTTCCTTTATCTTTAGCATGTTTCTAAGATAATTCTATGTAACTACCACAGATCTTTGGAGATAGTGCTTAATCTCCATTTTTTGGTAAGAAATTCTACATTTGTCTCCCACTTGCCAGTGTTGATATAAATGCAGTGCCCCGTGTAGACAGGGTGAGAGCTGATAGCCCTTAAATTTTTGTACAGTTGGTATATTTCTTCAAAATTTTCACTTTGTTGGCAATAGTTATTACATACCTGGAGAAATGTGTCTTGTCATGTGCACACCCTAGCAGTTGCTAGCTTCCCAGGGAAGATTTGAATGTTCTGTTCTGTTCATTTCCCTGGTTAAGCCCTTGACTCAGCCTGATAGTTGTTGGTCATAAGGTCCAGCTAAAATTAGTACTGTCGTGTGTCCACACTGACACCAGTGGTGTACACCTGGTAGCAAGTGGAGGACAAATCCAAGTGATGGTCATGCTTCACACCTGAATGACTCCATCTAAGAGTATCCTGGACTTGACGTAGCATAAGTCATCTCAAGATACATCCTCCCTTTTACTTCTGCATTATGTTCCATGTACTTATCATAAATTTCTCTTTTTCTGATTTGGCACCCCAACAATAGCTCTTATCTCTCCAGTGATTTTACTCTTCTCATGTTGATTCAATTAATTCATTCAATAAGCATTTATACAATGCATCCTATGTCTGGTGCAGTACGTAGAACATTTCATCATTCCATGAAGCATATTTCACCTGACTCATGCTAATGTCAATGTGATGAAATCTCAGAACTACCTTTTACCTACCTTTTATCTGGAGTGGCTTACTTAAATCATTTCTCCACCTATAAACTGGAATAATAACTTTTCTTACAGAGATTTAAATGAGA
This sequence comes from Tupaia belangeri chinensis, assembly GCF_000334495.1. Taxonomy (NCBI): domain Eukaryota; kingdom Metazoa; phylum Chordata; class Mammalia; order Scandentia; family Tupaiidae; genus Tupaia; species Tupaia belangeri. The sequence goes on from NW_006159569.1 coordinate 343,067, forward strand.
TTCTTATGTAATAGGCATAATTTAGCTTTGGTGTATCCTAAGCACTCATTCAGTACATGCTCAAGATGGCATTTGTCCTGTGTATGTGCCTTTTACACCAGCTGCTCAGTATCCCCAAGGGGAGTCTTGGGTCAGATATTCCTCTGTCCCATATGGCAGCTTCTTCTGGCTCCATTCCTACATTTAGCTTTGATCCTCTAAGCTTCTCTTGGCTAGAGATATCCTTTCTGGTGTCAGTTTCAATTTTCCAGTCACCAGCTTTACCTGACATTCCATGGGATGCAAATATTCTGGATCACTGACTGTATATGCAGTTGATTCATCAGGTGGCAACCAGTCTTAATTGGGCATATCTGAGCTGATACAAAGAGTCAATGCCATGGAACCTGGGGAAGAGGACTCAAGAGCTCTTGACATTAGACACACTAGTGAGGTATCTTAGATCACAGACTGAAGGAAGTTCTACTTGGGTTCAAAATCTCGCTCTGCTGGTTCCTGGTGCTGAGACCTTTGGTAAACTACTTGATCCTTCCAAGTCTTGGTCTTTCCCTGTGTAAATAGACATCTGAATCACATCATCCACATGAGAATATTGGGAAGGTTGAGTTAACACCTACCAAGTGCTTAACATGGTGCCTGGCATACCCTAAGAATTTTCATCATTCAAGTGTATTTGATGCCCTGCCATCGTACCTTGGACCTTTAACCAGTCCCAGAGAGACACTTTTGGTGCCAACAACAGACATCTATTCAGCTGTGGATTCAGCTGTGGCCATCTGGCAGGCAGTATCTGCAGTGTTGGAGAGTGAGGTGGCTTCTGTGAGGGGATCAGCAGCATCTGCTTCTGGGAGAGAAGCTCTCCATGCCCCCTGGCATGTGTTCTGCTCATAAATTCTCCCAGAAATGGGGACGCAGCTGAGATCCACCATTCATGGAAGTAAGCACAGTCCCTTCTTCCCTGCTTTATCAGTTTGAAACTGGGGTTACAACACCACTTAGACTGACATGCAGCTGCTGGCTTATAATGGCTTTCCCTGCACTGTCCCTGCAGGCTTCAACTCCACAGTTCCTAGAGGAAAAGGAAGCCTAATGCTAAAATATAGCCACAGAGAAATACATACTGATTTAAAGAAGTTTAAGTAATGTAATTAAAAAATGTTCGGTGACTCCTGTGATGGGCAGAATGGCTTTCAAAAAGTGCCCATGACTTCCTTCTTGAAACCTGTGACTAAATCACATTATCTAGCACAAGTGACTTTGCTGATATAATTAAATGTGGACTTTAAAACAGTGACAGTAACCTAGATTGTCCAGATGGCCCCAATCCAATCACATAGTTCTTTAAAAGTAGAGCACATTCCTTGGTTGGAAGTACAGGGTTGTAGTCAATAAAGTTGGAGATTCAAAGCATGAGAGGAGATCAACTCTGTTGCTGGAGGTGGTAACTGGAAAGCATGAGGAAGATCGTGGGCTACACTACACCTGGGGACAAAGACAAGTCTCAGCTGATAACACCAAAGAAACATGGACCTCAGTTTTACAATCATGACAAATTGAACTCAGTCAATATGCTATATAAACTTGGAGATGAATTATTTTCCAGATCTACTATATAGCAGCCAAGTCCCTGGGCCCAGCTACACTGTGACTCCAGAGAGAGGGATAGTAGATTTGTGCTCTTTTACAACACTAATGGTGATGATGCATTATGGCACCAAGGGGAAACTAATGTCATTTCCTGTAATAAATTTCAGATTCCTGGGCCAACTAGTGGTGTGATGGTTAAGATGCTTAGATTTCACATGCTGGATTGTACAGTCTGAGTTTGGATCTGGCATCTTGAAAAGCATGCTAAGCATATGTGCATGTATGCCCAAAAATCTTGAGAGGAGAATAGAGGAGAAGGGATTGTGGTGTGGCCATATTCCCTGAGAGGGTGGTGTTTTTTCACTTTCCCTCTCTCTGTCTCTATTTCTGTCTCCAGTGAGTGCACCTGTCCTATAGCAAAACTAAACTGTAGATTCCTTACGGTGATGCTAGGAAGACCTGTCCTAGTCTAGTCTTGATTTTTCTCTTGTACTTTATTCTGAACTATTCTCTAGGATGTCTACATATACACGATCTTGCCACATTTGACTGCTATTCTATAGGCTTTTTCAGTGGGGGAGGGCACTCTTGGGATTTTGGGAAAAATGATTTTGTTTCAAAAGTTTATTTCTTCCATGAAAGGGGGGGAGTGAATAAAAAAGAGTGGGGTATCCCCAACAAGATCTCCATGCAGTGATTCACCCCAGTCTCAGCCTGTCCTGATCACACTCACATACATGACCAGCATGCTCAAGGTGGTCTCAGGACTTGAATCCAGTGTCTTTTCCATGTGGGTGCAGTTGTATTACTGCTATGCTACAGTCTGGCTCCAACATGATTTTTCAATGAGCAGGACATTAATTTTCTCAGGCATGGTAAGACATGCAATATTCTTGAACTCCTTGGGCCCTAAATTCTAGTGGTACTGCCCAGTCATTATGATGACAATAAAACTAAAATTTCTGGAGTTGGTTAAGTTTAAGCATCACTTAAAATAAGCTGCAAATAGTTCACCAGAGTTTGTAAAATGTTTTTCATATGAATAGTATAAAACTTTAATTACTACTAAGTTTGTCAAGAAACACATCATTTCCTTATCTCATAACTTCCCATTCCTTCATCCTGCTTGCCAGAAGCAACAATTTTCACTTCTCCTAGTTGTTTCAACTATTAAACACCAGGAAGTCTTCTCATACTGGAAAACCAGTGTGAACAGAGTCCCTGCCTTTAATGAAGTTACACTGTACCTTCAGATTCAGAAAAATAATGTGCAAACAAATAAACAATTTTAGGTTATTTAAAGAATACTACAGAAAATAAAACAACTGCAGGTTAAGAGAAAAAAAAAAAGTTCTAAGCAAAAGGGTGAGCAAGTTCAAAGCCCTTGAGACAGGAAGAGCTTGGCATTTTCAAAGGCCAGGAGAGTCTGTAAATTAGAAGCAATGTGAACACAGAGGAGAAGGAGCATAAAAAAGCTTGAGAACGGGTAGAGCCTGATCACACATGGCTTTGTAGTTTATGATTAGGAATTTGTATTTTATTCTAATTTCAATGGCCATCTCATTTTTTTTACTTTTCTAAATAAATAATTTCAAAGTTAGATTGATAAAATAGTGGATCTAGCTGCCCTGTATAAATGTAATTAGTTGCCAGACTGTCCATATCCAAATCTGCACGTCCACACATTCATGCACTTCCTCTGGTCCTCTGAAACAAATCTCAGGCATTCCAAAATGTCATCTCTAAACATCCCAATTGTAAATATTCCAAGTACCAGGGCCACCATGTGGCATGGTGGTTAAAGTACTGGACTTCCACATGGGCAACTGCAGTTTGAGTCGTGAACCTGTTGGCTGAAAATCACTCTGGGCACGGATGTGTGCGTGCCCAATATCCTGAGAGGAAAAGGGATTACAGTATGGCCATCTCCCTTTTTTTGGGGGGGG